>NC_068343.1:38722726-39045674 GCF_014633365.1 Diospyros lotus | reverse complement strand
TAAACCACTTTCAATTAATATAGTTCTACCAATTTCTTGTAATGACCTATTTTTTCTTTCAACTACTCCATTTTGTTGTGGAGACCTAGGTGCAGAAAAATTATGAGAAATACCATATTTATCACATAACTCACCAAAACCAAAGTTATCAAACTCACCACCATGATCACTCCTAATCTTAATTACACATGCATTTCGTTGATTTTGTAGTTTTCGAATTTGACTATCAAAAACATGTAATGCCTCACTTTTATGAGAAATAAACAAGCACCAAGTAAAACGAGAAAAGTCATCCACAATCACAAATGCATATGATTTACCACCTAAACTTTTAACCCTACTAGGACCAAACAAATCTAAATGAAGTAATTCTAATGGCCTAGTTGTGGTAACATCTTGTTTTGATTTAAATGACTCTCTAACTTGTTTTCCTCTAATGCATGCATCACACATATGTAGGTCATTCAAATTCAATTTAGGCACTCCTCTAATCAGATTTTTCTTTATTAGTTTAGAAAGAGTAGATGTGCTAATATGACCTAATCTTCTATGCCATAGATCCATAGAGTTATCATTCACCATAAGACAAGTAGCATCATTAACACATAAAGAATTCAGATTTAGCACATAAATGTTTCCTTCTCTAATGCCTTTTAAAACAATCTTATTTAAAGAATCTTTAATCAAGCACTCATTACCTTCAAATGCAACCATGTAGCCTTTGTCAATTAATTGACTTATGCTAAGCAAGTTGTAGGATAAGCCACTCACAAATAAGACATCTTCAAACATGAGTTTAGAAGGATTACCCACATTTCCAATACCTACAATTTTCCCTTTTGAGCCATCACCAAAAGTAACATTACCTCCATGCTTTTTAGCTTTAAGAGACGAAAATAAGGTGGCATCTCCAGTCATGTGCCTTGAACATCCGTTGTCCAAGAACCATTGGCTTGAAGTACCTTTGGCCTTCAAGCACACCTATTAAGCAAATCAAGGGACCTTAGGTACCCAAACTTTGGGTCCTTGGGGGTTAGAGAACATGAAATCATAGCCATATGTATCAAAGATATATTCCTTAGCTTTTTGATCATTTAAACCCTTAGGAATCCAAAAACTCCTAGTTCTAACAACTTTATTATTCCTAGTTCTAGCTAGCTTTGCATATTTAGCTCTAGGAAGATATTTTGCTCCTTTAATGATTCTAGCATGATGCACACGCCTAGAATGAGTAAGATGAGTGGAAGAACCAGATTTTTGGATTTTCTCTTTTAGTTTACTAGGGTCAAAACCAAGACCAGCCTTTTCAAAATATGGTTTTTGAGATGCAAGCAAAGAATCCAATTTACTGGAACTCAAAGAAAATTTTAAAAATGATTTTTCTAAGTGCTCATTCTTTTCTTTTAAACATGCTATTTCATTTAGTAACTCAGAATGATCACATACAATGCATTCATGCTCCCTAAGACTATCAATAGTGTCATACAATTCGTTTATAGTATCTTTTAATGCACACACTTCATTTGGTTTATTTTCTTCCATTTTCCTAATTTTAGAGTTTAACTCATCTATTTCTTCCATGTACTCCTCCTCTTTCTTTTCTAATCTACCATTTTCTCTTTTAAGCTCCTTGATTTCTCTAATAGCCATTTTATGTTTTTTAAACAGAAAATCAAACTCTTCTAGCAATGCATCCATTTCAGAAGTGTTTACCTCCTCATCTGTGGAAGATGAGTTCTTTTCTCCTTTGGCCATCAAACAAAAGTTGGCCTTTTCTTCTTCTTCATCGCTCGAAGATGATTCAGATTCACTAGAATCATCCCAAGTTGCTTTGAATGCTTTTCTATCTTTCTTCTCTTCCTTTCTCCTTCCTTTGGATCTACCCTTCTTTGATTTGGGACATTCGGACTTGTAGTGTCCAATCTTACCACACTTGTAGCAAGTAACCTCCACTTTCTTTTCATTTGAGGCTTCTACGGGCTTAGTCTTGCTGAAACTCCTTTTATTCTTTTTCATAAAGTTTCGAAGCCTCCTAGCCAACATGGCAATCTCCTCTTCTGAATCCTCCTCTCCATTGGATTCCTGTGCAACAGGTAAAGCAATTGATTTAGATTTTAAAGAATCTTCTTTGTTTTTATACCTGTTTTTGAGAGTAAGCTCATGTGTCATTAGTGAACCCATTAGTTCATCTAGTGACAACTTCTTAGTATCCTTGGCCTCTTGAATGGCTGTCACCTTTGGATCCCATGCCTCCGGTAAAGATCTTAGAACCTTTTGTACCTTTTCAAAATCTGAAAATGATTTACCAAGAGACTCAAGAGAGTTAAGAATATCAGTCAACCGAGTATACATTTCAGAGATAGATTCATTAGGTTTCATAGAAAACAATTCAAAATCATGTATGTACATGTTTATTTTTGTTTCTCTAACTTGACTAGTACCTTCATATTTTAACTCTAACTTCTTCCAAATTTCATAAGCAGATTTACAACACTGTACATAATTAAATTCGGATCTACTTAAAGCACAATGAAATGCACTCTTAGCCTTAGCATTTAAAGCAATTAATCTCTTATCTTCATCCGTGTACTTATCTCTACTCTTTTCTACTATCTCTTCTACTTCTCCTCTCTTTACCTTTTCCTTAGGGACATATGGACCATCTCTAACTATTTCCCACAAATCAAGGCTATATGCAGTTAAAAAATCTTCCATCATTGTTTTCCAATATGCATAATCGGTGCCATCAAAGAATGGTGCCCTAGATAAAGAACGACCCTCATTTTCATAAAAACGTGAACTCGATGCCATGGATACACCTAGTGATGATTAATCACTCTCTTAGGAACCTCGCTCTGATACCACTTGTTGAGTTCTAACTTAGTCAAGAGGGGGGGTGAATTGACACCTTTTAAAAACTTTAATGCAAAACTTATGCACGTATATATATGAGAAAACAAATTTAATATAAACCAAAATTGTAGTTGAGAGTACGGGAGCACTTAAATACTAGATGGATAATATGATATCCGCCAGCTGTGCTAGTATGTGCTTAGATCCAATATACTCTTCAAATTACAACTTGGTGAAAAACATGTGATTTGAATGCACACAATAACAAGACTTTAAATAAACCAAATGGAATATTAAATGAGTACAAAGAATGATCAATTAAAGCAAATCAGAATATAATAGCCAACAAGAATGTAGGCCTTAGGATTTGGCCACACAAAAACAAAAACAAATAAGTATAATCAAGCAAGAATAAGTAAAGAGTGAAGAGAAGAAGGACACAGCGATTTATAGTGGTTCGGCCCTTATGGCTTACATCCACTACCTAAGGATTCCCTTCCTTAGGATTTTCAATCAAATCCACTATATGAAACTTTTCTTACAACCACCAAAGCCTTCACTTGGCTTCACCACCACCAAACTATTTCTGGAGTCTCACACTCACTAGTTTGGATTTTGTACGCTCTTTACAAGATAGTAGAGATTGAAAACTAGGGTTCTCTCAAAAATAATACAATGAAGTGTAGAGAACTCTCTTAGTTTTCTCTCAAGAAGATAGAGAAAAAAAAAGACTTGGAGAGAATGAGAATCTTGGCTAATGATGTAGAAAATGATAGGGCTTCCAAAAGTTATTCCAAAGTCTTCAAGAGACCCTTTTATATAGTGCTAGAGAAGGCTTTCCTTGATCAATCTCAGCCCTCCATGTGTCAAGACTTCAAGCCAATCTCAGCCCTTCATTTGAATTCTTGATTTTCCTTCTATAATCAGCTAACTTGATTGATCATCAAGATCTTTGACTTTTGTTGATCTCCAATCAGCCTTGAATGAGCAAATCAATTCCAATAATGCATGGTTGACTTTAAGGAATAAAATATCAATAAAATCCTTCATAATTCTTGCAAAATCGACCATAAATAAGAACTAATCAATTCTGACTTCTAGTTGAATCTTCAATCACCTTTGATTGTGCAATTGGCCCCTTAGCTTCCATAACAAGTATAGCTAATTTGAAATTTGAATTTAAACCTCCAAATGGTGGAAAATCCATCCAAATATTCTCAAATAATGAAGCAAATTTGTCCAACAATGAAGATATCAATCATAACTTCAAAAGCCCTTAATTGATCAAGTTTCCATACTAAAAATGTTGACAACAAGAAGAGAATCAATTTGTGTAGCTGAATATATGCAAGATATCCTTAGAATATTCTCCCATAATGAAGATATCAATTAGTCATAATGAGTAGGATAATTGATTCCATGATTTGAGTAGAGGATCCTTTTAATGAGATAGAATCAACAATAAAGGAAAGTAATATCAATCAAGGTTTAACTTTCAAACCTTAATTTCCTCTATTAATGATGAACAATAATGCTGAATCTTTAACTTCTCCATTTGAATGCAATTCAAAAATTCTTCCATATTTAACTAAGAAAAGAAGCTTCTAAGAACCTTTAAATTTACTCCATGATTCTCTTACCATATTTAGACCAACGAGAAGATGTAACCTTGATGAGTGTGCTCCATGTGGCTGCCATGTCATCAAAATGCCACATTAACAATGCCATGTCGCCAAGTTACATATATGGCAACTCCATATAGTGGACTACTCCAATCTCCTCAAAAACTTCCATATATATCTTTTGAACTTCCCATATATGAACAAGGATTCAATATATCTTCTAGACTTTCCATTCTAAGAAGAACTTTCCATTCATAGCTCAAATACTCAAATTTCTAGAAAGCTCTCTAAAAACTTGTTTCCATATATAATGAAATCTCTATATAAGTATAAGAAGTTTCTATATATAACCTATGTCATGAAATCACTAAAGAATAGCTTTGTAAGCCTTATGAAGGCTTCATGCTTTGTTAGAACATAAAATATAAATTCACATTCACACATGCCAATTATCAATCATCAAAATCTACACTCAACACCCTCCTGGGCATCCTAACTTCACCGTCTTCTTCAAACATGCTAGCGCAATATCTAGAAAGGAAATCCATACCCAAGATTGCATCATAGTCTTGCATCTCCATAAGAATCAAATCTATCTCGAATTTCTCATCCTCAACTTTCACGAAGCAACGAACCATGAGATCTGTTTCTACACTTTTTCCAATTGGGGATTGAACCTTAATACTGTAACTCATTACCGAAGGTTCTAGACCCACGCTCTTAGCAGACTCTAACGCCATGAATGAATGAGTGGCACCGGGGTCCACTAATGCATGCATAGGAGTAGAATGGATCAAGATCGTACCTTCCACCATGCTTGGGTCAGCCTCTGCCTCCACCTTCGTTAAGTGATATACCCTGCCTGGTTGCGATCCTGGCTTCCCTTCAGGCTTTTTCCCTGGCTCGGCCTTGCTGCGTTGAGGGCAATCTCGAGAATAGTGCCCCTTCTGATTGCAGGAGAAACATGTGATCTCTCTCTTTGGCGTATCTAAAATTTTTAACGGCTTCCTCGCAGGGCAATCCCTGGCGAAATGTCCTGGCTCGCCACACACAAAACAGCCTGCCCCCTTCGCTTTGCCTTCACACTTCTTCCCTACATGTCTCTTTTGGCACTTCTTGCAATATCTATCCTTCTTGAACCTTGCTCCCTCAGGTCGCTTGAATTGGACATGCGGAAAGCTTGTTGGCTTGTCTTTCTCCTCCGCCTTTAGCGCACTATCCATCTTCAAGTCTCCTTGTGACACCATGTTTCTTTCAATAGTAATAGCCTTTTCCACCGCCTCTTCATAAGTGCGTATATTCCATGCATACAGCACTTGTTTTACTTCCTTTCTCAATCCCTGAAGGAATTTCTAGGCCTTCTCCCGATCGTCAGCATCATACATTGGAACATATTTTATCAATTTTGAATATTTGGCCTCGTACTGAACCACTGACATCTCGCTCGTCTGCACCAAACTGAGAAACTCATGTCTTTTCACCTCTCGCCAATAATCTGGTAGATATTTATCGTTAAAAGCAGTCTTGAACTGCTCCCAAGAAATCTGAGTCCCCCTAGCCTCATCTCCTTCTTGACTCGCATTTCGCACCCTCAAGATCCTTGTCATTGACTTCCACCAGAGGCTGGCCTCCTCCTCCAGCATAAAGGTTGCGCACTGTACCCAGTGCTCTTCAGGGCATTCCAGGTGGTCAAACAGCTTTTCAGTCTGTTTTAACCAGTACTCCCCAATGCTTGGATCCGCCTCCGGGTCACCCTTGAAACTAGGTGGGTGCATGTCGCGATACATCTTTAACCAGTTAGGCATCGGAGCTTCTCGCCTGTTCATCGAACTCAACATTACTTCAATAAATTGACCTAAGGATCCCTCGCCACTAGGAGGTTCTGCGCCACTACCCTCCTGGGTATTAGGGGTACGTGACGGATTTTGGCGTCTCCTTCTATTCATCTGGATGACGCCCTAGCAACATTTACTTATCCATTATACCAAGATACTTATGTATAAAACACAAGCTATAAATAACCATAATCTCAAGAAGACACACAATTTCTAGCACATTATATTTCATTGAAACAACAAGGAATACATAGAAGGTTCTTCCCCTTTTTACATCATCACAAAAGAAAGGGGGAAAGTCTATCACAACTACTCTTGACACAGGTCAAGACAAAATAATTACAACCTTCTCCCAAAATAGAAATATCCACTTTCAGTCCCCTGAACCTGACTGTCATCTAAGAAGACGTTGCCCCACCCCCAGCTCCCCCGCCTTGGCTTCCCACATGAGGTCCATCAACCTCGAAGCTCTCACGGGACTCATCAGAACTTGACTCACTGAGTCGCCTAGCACTCGCCGGGTCACCGAAGTAAGGCAACTCTTTAGACTCAGTCTGTTCGGAAGGTTCCTCGTAGGGGGCCTCAGGAGAATCTATCTCTGCCTCAATTCCCTCAGAAGAAGTCTCCATACTTTTATTGCTCCCAACACTCTCACGATCAGGGTCGGCTAACTGGCCCACTATGGGTTTTGACCGCCACAAGTCGGTCTCCTGAAGCTTCTCTATCAGTAGGGCACTATTTTGCATCAAGTGAGCCCTTCGAGCCATCTTTCTCGCAACTCTTTTCCACTTCCCATGGAGCAAGCTTGACAAATAGTTTACTTTAATCTCTTCTAACAACTCCCGAGACAAGGCTGTCCCCAGAATCTCCGAAAATACATCCTCCACCTTATTTAGATATCATTGAATGCACTCCTCAGGCCTCATGACAGGGAGGGCTAAAGTCTACTGGGCCTTTAGCCTCCGGATGTGATCTTTAACTAACCAGCATGAACGAAAGGGGCTCTGCCTCTCCATACCTAAGAAGAAATAATACCACCATAAACACCCCACTAGGATAGCATATCACACCCAATATCCAATCCAAATCATAAATAGTAAATAAAAATCCCAACATGTGACACTACGTCGACAATAATGCTCATATCATATACTCAAAACAATTAACCACGCTCTGATACCAAACTGTAACGCCCCGCTCCCACCTACGGGTGTTACTCACGAATAATCAACTTATTATTCACATGCTAGGGCAAAGATGAAGAGATGGCTACATTTCGAAGAGAAACGACCTAGGTGGGAAACTAGACTTCGCCCTCTCTTCACTCCACTCAAGGTTTTGGGAAGATAACTAAATGACCCCGCGAAGAATAAACCCAAAACATCGAGAAGTGCCACCTTCTCAAGCTTTTAATGAAGAGCTAATGATGGCTACCCAGGATCGAAAGAAATAAACTCGCTCACTAAATTCATACAAATTATGGCATAAGCCTTACTTATAAGAAAATAATAATTTCTTTGCCCCAACTATTAACCCATTTATCTCACCTTCATTTCCTTTAGAAAATTATTGGGTTAATATTTCTTTGGAAAAATTTTATAAAATTTTCCTTATCAAATCTCCATTGCTCTTTTTTTTTTCCTTTAATTATTTCAAAATACCAAAATTTCCAAACACTTAGGAAATAAATTTTGAAATACAACATCAAGGCATCCTCATCCATTTTCTAAAATTTAAGGAAAATACTCCATTATTGGTATTCCCAAATTATAGAATTTTTTCCCAAAATTGCCTCAAGTTCATATTAATTTAATAATTAATTTAGAGGCTAAAATACTCCTTTATTTATTTATTTATTTATTTAAAATACATTTTATTTCATAATTACTCAAAATGTCAGAAATAATTAATTAAACAGAAAATAAGATTTAAAATAACATAAAAAGCATCACAGTAGTAAGAGGGGGGCAACAGCAGCCTGCCACGCCCCCAGCGCGCGGGCCGCCTGCCATGCGCGCGGCCGCGCCTGGCTGTGCCGTGCCGCACGCCCCTGGCACCAGCACACTACATTTTAATTTTTTTTTTTTTGAATAAAAACCCCACATTTTCCAGAATTGAAATAAATGAAAAAAAATACCCTTGGGCCACCCCCTTTCAAATAAATAAAAAAAAATATTTTTTTTTTCATGACCCAAATTCATTTTAAAATAATCAAACACCCTTCCATTTCATGCCAACCAAACCTCCAACTAAATCACATGATGTATCCACCATCAAAGACATTAATACCTTCAAAGATTAGCAAAATAGATTACATGCCAACATTCAACAACATAACCCAAAGATCTAAATGGTTTCAACTTTTCATACTCAAACCTTACTAATGATCACTCAAAATAGATAATAGGCATGCTCATACTTTCCAAACTTCAAGCATCCATCTTCTCCTTCCCTTTTGATGATGCCCCAACTACAAGGAGGTAAAAATACCTCATGAGCTTTAAGCTCAATAAGGGTGCAAATGATAAAATATGCGCAATAACAAGTAAAGTGTGACAAAATAAATGTATGCAATATGCTTGGGACTTCACATCCTCACAACCCACTTGGTTTGAGGCTTCCATATATCCCAACCCACATAACCTCATGGCCATAGGTCTTTACCACAACAAACATGCAAGATGCACACACATAGTTAAAGCATATATATAACATTTGCAAAGCCACCTCCCATGGGGCCATCCCTTACCTCTTAAGCTTCAACAACTAGCTTCAAGACTTCCTCCTTGCTTAACAACAACTTGCTCTCACTTCCAACCCTTAAGAAAAAATAAAACTTGCTTAAAAAAAAAAATTCAAGACTAAGGTTTTAAGGAAACAAGCTTTCTTGAAGAGCTTACCTCTTCAATCTTCCAAGCTCTCTCTCTCTTCTATGCTTTTCTTCTACTTGCCCAAAAGAAGACAAGTCTTCTTCTTCTTCTCTTATATAAGCAAATATTCCTTAATTCATTTTGATTTAATTCTATGGCAAGAATAAATCCTAGCCTTTGGATTTAATTTTAGTTGGAAGAACCCATCCTAGCCATCCAAATAAAGCACAATCCATGTGCTCTTGCAAGAAGCAATCTCATCTATCCATCTTAGGAGAATTAATCTCCACCCTTGAAAGAAAGCACAATCTTGGTCTTCCTTTAAGACTACATCTTAACCATCCATAATTCTTAGCCCATGATCTCCACCATCCAAAATTCCTTTTAAATTAAATTTTTAAATGTGTTGGCAATCCATGCTATCTTCCAAGACCCAATTCTAGCCATTGGATTAATTCTTCTTTCAAGACTTAATCACGACCATTAGATCACTTGGAATTTCTATTTTAATTCCCATTTAACTTAATTTGACTAATTTCAAGACATGTCTTGAAAGACATAATTCATTTTCCTTTCTAATTTATATATCATCTCTATTTTCACCCATTAATGGGTGACTAATTTCATTTCATTTTGTAATTTCTTTTTAGAGACATCATCATGGCTTCATTTAATGCTTGAAAGACCAAATTCTTTTCTTTTTGAATTTCTTTTTATTCTCCTATCTTCCTTCACAAGATCATGCCAAGTGTCCCTTTAATATCTAATTTGGCTAAATTTCTTAATTTCACATTTTAACTAAATTCCTTGCATAAGAATTTGCCAAGTGTCATAATTCTACACAACTTGGCTTCCAATTTTTAATTCTTAATTTTTCCATACATTTTTCCCCATGCTTGAAAATAAGAATTAAATTCCTTAAAATTCTAATTACACAATATATATAAATTTCTCCACCAAATAATTACCTTTATGGGGAAAAACACCAAATTACCAAATTTGCCCTTCCCAGGGCATCTTATATTTTTATGACTTCTCCATGATTCAAGGGCAATTATGGAAACCCCCATATACTATCATACTCTTTATTATCTAATTTATCATAACTCACCAAGGGTATTACAAACACCTTATAAGGAACTCGTGGTAGACCATGACATTTTGATATTATTTAATCCACTGTGTTGTATTATGTCTCGTTTAGTTTTAAGACTATTGATCTTGTTAGTTAAATGGGCAAGACTGGAGTTCTCGGGATGTTTACTTGCATGTGAAGATTGTTCTTGAAATCACCGTGAGCGCCAGCCATTGTATGTGATCGGTGTTTTATCTGCATGTGAAGATTGTACTCATGGCGTGGCACGTGACAGACTTAACAAAAAAAGATTCCCAGGGATTACCTTATAGTGACATGCCCATGTAAGGCGGGGTGTTACAAAATCGCTCAGTTCAGTGACAGAATTTTTTCCGTCTCTAAATTTAATCCGTCGCTAAAATTTAATGATGCTAATTTTAGCGACAGAACCTTTCCATCACTAAATCTGTCAATTTTCCATCACTAACTACTGAATTTTTTGTAGTGCACCCTTTCTTGAATTTCTTTTTCTAACAAGGAAACCCACACTATAAGAATATCTTTGTAAAATTCAAAAACCTTGTTGTGGTCCTTAAACTTTATCCCAACCATAGGCACGATATCACAAGCCACTTATGTGCATTCATTATCCATGCTTTCTTTAATCTCATCATTGGCAACTACTACATTCTCTTCATAAAAAATTGACATACGAAACAAAACAATTAGTAACTGAATTACTTGAAGTCAGATCGGACTTTATCCATGGATGAAGCCCAATCGGACTACAAACATGAATGAACCCAGATCATACTTCATCCATGTAGCCTAATCAGTCTTCATGTTAGGACGAAGTCCGATCAGACTACACCTCATTGATAAAGATGAAAACCAGAATAAATTCACCTTTCTCTCATCCATGGGCTCAAACTTCATCCAACGATAAAGTCCGATTGGACTGAAGTCTGACCCATCCATGGATGAAGGATGAAGTCTAATCGAAGTTCATCATTTGATGAAGTTTGAGTCCATGGATGAAGAGAGAAAGGTGATTTGATTTTGGTTTTCCTGAAATCTCTAATCAAATAAGTACATAAATATAAAAAATTGAAGGAAGCAAGCTTACCTAAGTTTGACATTGTTGTTGCCCAGCAAACACAAGTTTCTTCCTGTTGTGCCATGAAAAATTGGTAGGAGAAAAAAATGAGGAATTTTTAAAATAAAAAATATATATGAAGGAAGTTAGCCGCGAGGGCCAGCGTCGCTGTAGGTGCTGGCCACGAAAGCCAGCCTCGAGGCAACCTGTCGCAAGAGCAAGCCTCACGGCAGGGTTGGCCGCGAGCTGGCACAAGGGCCAACCTCGCAGTGGCTTCGTGGTAATCTCCCCCTTTTTTTTAAATTTGGCCCCATTCAGTAATCGTCACGTGTCAGCACCAGCCATCCTTGAGAATCATGCCCAATAAATACCCAGCCAAGACATTGAAGAGGTCTTCTAATTTTGGTAAAATCTTGGACACTTTGACGCATTTTCAATATTTTCGTGAATAGAATTCTGGATCGGGTACTGACCTAGGTAACAGAGGGTCGTCGTGGGTGAGGATTCCTGTGAGCCTTCGAACGTAATTCTGAGTATCGACAGGACTAAAACCTTGGGCGAGACCTAGCGGCGAAGCCAAAACCTTACGGCAAGACTTAAGGGCGAAGTTAAAACCTTGCAGTGAGACCTTGTGGCAGAGGCAAAACCTTGCAGTGAGATCTTGTGGCGAAGACAAAAACCTTATGGCGAGACCTAGCGACGAAGTCAAATCCTTGCGAGGAGATCTCACGGCGACGACAAAACCTTGCGATGAGACCTTGTGGCAGAGGTAAAACCTTGATGTGAGACCTTGTGGCGAGGACAAGTCCTTGCGGTGAGACCTTGTGGCGAAGATAAAACCTTGCTGCGAGACCTTGTGATGGAGGAAAAACCTTGTGGTGAGATCTTGTGGCAAAGACGAAAACCTTGTGGCGAGACCTTGTGGCGGAGTCAAGACCTTGTGGTGAGACCTCGTGGCAAAGAAAAATCCTTGTGGTGAGACAGATCCTAGTGGCAAAATCCTTATGGCCAACATCCTTGCGGCAAGTTCCCTCGAGGTAACTTCTCTTACGATAACTTCACTTCCTCGGACACCAAGCTCTTGTGGACCCCACACCATAAATTTTAATTATTGTATTTTTGGCAATAACAATTTGGCGTCATCTATGGGAAATGCAACAAAAGGCCAATCCTAACACCAGATTCTGAGAGGGACAAGATCAGCTGATATGGTGAACCCGCCTAACCCCACCCAAAGGAGCGCTCGTACTAGGAAAAGAGCCACAAGAAGTGCCAGTCAAGTGCACCCTACGGTACCAGAATTTCTAGAGATCACCCTGATAACAAAGTGCATTTAGGGAACTTTCCTATGCTCGAAGGAGACCAGATCACCAGATTAGGGGGCATGGAGCGTTCAGAACAGGGAGAAGTACACGTAGTTGAATTGAGCATACATGCGACAGGGTGAGGGAAACAAGTCCCACATGCAGCGCCCGTTAGTCAGGAATAACACTCATTTGGAGAAGAATTATGAATAGTCTTGGTCTTAGATTATGAACAATTATAAAAGGATTTTGAGGAGCTGAAACACCAGAATGATGAACGTAGGATGAATAATGAGGAGAATATGAGAAGACTACAGGAAAATACTGCTTTGCTACATGAACTAATGTCGGACATTCACATTCCTCACATTGGACAAACTGATACAGGGGGAGAACACCGAAGACCCCAAGACAGCCCTCCAAGGATCACATGACAGGGGATAAGAATCGAAACTCTAGGGCCGAATAACCAAGTCCCAGAAATGACAGACTCAAGAAGGAAACATGAAAGGAGGGCAAGGAAAGCTCCCTTGTACAAAGAGACAACAAAAAACACCTACTCAAGAGCTCTTTATGTCCCACCTCTTCTAAAAGATGAAGCAGAAAAGGAAACACTCAAGGCGTTTGACATCAAACGCCTTATAAAAGAGGTGCTAGAGCAAAAGCAAGTAATGATGGTGTCAAAGGAAGCGGCCCCAAAGGGGTTTCCTCTATCTAAGGAACTCCAAAGGCAACCAGTGCAACCGGGGTTTGAACTGCCTTAGCTTTCGGTATACTTAGGAAGGGAGGACCCGAAGAAGCAACTACAACACTTTGTCGCAGTGATCGTGTTACATGGATGGAATGAGGTCACTAGGTGCAGGGCTTTCCTGCTCTCCCTAGTAGGACAGGCTTAGTAGTGGTTCACTGAATTACCAACAGGACATATACAATCATTCAAACACTCGAAAAAAGAATTCCTTAATGCATTCTCCATCTACCTCCCGAAGAAGAAGAGTGTCATATATCTGATGAGCTTGTAACAGGTGCTGAATGAATCCCTAAAGCAATATATCGAGTGATTCAGAGCGGCAACACAGGAAGTAAGGGATCTCCCAGTTAGATTGGTGGCGTCAGCCTTGCTTAACGAAACTATATATGCCCCGCTTAGAAGATCCCTAGCCTTCTCTAAGCCAAATTCCACGACTGAATTATTTGACTGAGTAGAACAGTTTATTGTCCAAATGGAAATTTTGGATGCAAGGTAAGGCAATAGAAGAGGAAGGAAAACCCAACCCGAATTGCTAAGGATCCTATAGAATTCAAAAGATGTTGGGCCCCAACATGTGCATGCTACAGAGGCTACAAGGCGAAGGGATAGGAAAAACTTGGAACACCGTGCACCTCAAGAGGTACTTCCCAACTTCACTAGTCATCATTAACTCCAGGGAAGGGGATGAAGCACGAGACGCGGAGCTGGGCCTGTCTCCAAAAGCTTTACTCGATCCGGCTAGGGGCTGAGATTGTCTTTAATTTTCTATTGTAATAATATCCCCCAATAAATAAAAGAATATACACCCTATATTCCCGTGAAGTAGGCAAGACTATAAGCCGAACCACGTAAAATCTCCATGGGCCTAGATTATTTGTATATCATAGAATGTGATGCAGGTACGGCAGCTCAAGCACAACCCTCTCCCGAAGGTCAAGTTGCCTAGTGGCAATCTGGTGCCGATGACCACGAGCTGGCCCGGGATCACTAGAACATCTGATGCCTATGCCAGCAAACTCACCTAGATCCCTCATTTGAGTTTGGTGTTATGCCTTTTTTACTAGATCTAACTCCTTGGTCAATCTAGTGCCTAGGTCTCCTGGCAAACTTGGATGTCTGGTAGGAATCCTGTGCCAGACCACTAGCTAAACCCAGATTCCCTGAGGTAGACTGGCCTAAGGAAGGCAGGAAAGGGTGAAGCGATCATATGACAGCTCTAACATAAGCCCACTCCCGAAGGTCAAGATGCCCAGTGGCAATTTGGTGCCGATGACCACGAGCTTGCCCAAGATCACCAGAACATCCGATGCTTATGCCCGTAGACTCACCCAGATTCCTCGTTTGAGTTCAGTGTTATGCCTTTTTGGCTAGACCCAACTCTTTGGTTGATTTAACGCCTAGGTCTCCCAGCAAACTTGGATGTCTGGCAGAAATCCCACATCGAACCATTAGCTAAACCAAGATTCCTTGAGGTTGACCAACCCCAAAAGACGGACATGGAGGAAACAATAGCTAGTGCACTATGATCCATCCCGGGATCACCAGATGCATCGACACCTATGCCTACAGGCTCACCGGGATCTCTTGATTTAGTCTGGTGCTATGCTTCCAAGCTAGACCCGACTCCTTGGGTGATTCGGTGCCTAAGCCTATGGAAAACTCAAACATCTGGAAGAAATCCCACAGCGGAACTTATCCTTGAGGGCTGGTTGCCCAGAGAAAATCTGGTGCCTATGACCCCAGCCGATGTAAGAACTTTGGGTGTTCTGGCACCTATGCCCGTAGGCTCATCGGGATCCCTTGATTCAATCTAGTGCTATATTTACAAGCTAGAACCAATTACTTGGCTAATATTTTACTCTTCAATTTTATTTAAAGACAAAACAGAAGAGTGGGGGGCAATTGTTGATCCATGAAAAATTGGTAGGAGAAAAAAATGAGGAATTTTTAAAATAAAAAATATATATGAAGGAAGTTAGCCGCGAGGGCCAGCCTCAGGGTAAGAGGCTAGCCGCAAGGGCCAACTTTGCTGCAGGTGTTGGCTGTGAAGGCCAGCCTCACAGCAGGAGCTGGCTGCGATGGCCAGATTTGTAGCAGAGCTGGCCGCGAGTGCTAGCCTCGCGGCAGGGCTGGCTGCGAGTTGGCCGTAAGGGCTAGCCTCACAACAGTCTTGCCACGAGCAACCTCACAGCAGGGGCTGGCCTCGAGGGCCTGCCTCGTGGCAGCCTCGACGCGAGGTAGCTCATGACGTCTTCATGGTAATCTCCCCCTTTTGTTAAATTTAGCCCTATTCAACAATCGCCATGTGTCAGCACCAGCCATCCTTGAGAATCATACCCTATAAATACTCAGCTATAGGACATTGAAGAAGACTTCTAATTTCAGTAAAATCTTAGACACTTTGATTACATTTTCACTATTTTCGTGAATAGAATTTTGGATCGGGTACTGACTTAGGCATCAGAGGGTCGTCGTGGGCAAGAATTTTCGCGAGCCTTCTAACCCATTTTTGAGTACAACAGGGCTAAAACCTTGTGGAGAGACCTAGCGGCAAAGCCAAAACCTTGCGGTGAGACCTAGCGGCAAAGTCAAAACTATAATACCCCATATTTTCGTGAAATTGTCACGTATTTTAAGTGAGTTTAAAATACTGAAAAATATGTTTGAAATGGAAACAAGCGACCGAATCAATCGTAGGGAGTGCCCTGGAGCTTAGATACCTAAGGACAAAAGTATATATTTGACGAGCGTCTTGAGACGAGATTTATGACCCTGAAAGAAATCAAATCAGAGACGATTTTTCGGTTAAACTAAGTTGTAGCCTAAAATAGCAGAATGGTGGTAAGGGGCTTCGGGAAATCGTACATATCGAGTAATTTTGAGATTTTAAGTATCTCGATAAATTTGATGTTTGGGGGTGTAATTGTAATTAAAGAATTATCCAAACAAAATAAGGATAAAATTAAGAGTTTATGTGGTAAAATATTAAAGTTGAGGATTTGAAATAAGGGCCAAAATGTCATTTGGAAGAAGTTAGGGAATTAGCTTGGATTTTAAAATTTAAATCCATTCTAGTTTTGGATTTCAAAAGCCATTCAAATATATCTTTGAGTCTTTGGAGCCCATGGCTTAGATTGTGACAAGTGATATAATGTGATTGGTTGAAAAAATCTATAAAAAGGCACCATGGGTTGTTCTCAAATCATTCCAAGAAAGTTTGAGAGTTGAGGCACTCTAAGAGGATGAGCTTGTTCTAGAGAGAGAGGAGGAAGTTCGGCAAGAAGGCGGGAAGAAATTGAAGGAGAAGTCGGGGAGAACGAGCCTCGTCGGAGTTACGAGCCTTCCCGGAGTTCGCCAAAATCAGTCAAAACAAAAGTGAGGTAAGTCCAATTTTTTTTTTTTTATAATCCTATAGAGGGGGAAGAGAGGATCGCGTAGGTTCAAACAGGGGTCGAATCGGAGTTAAAACGAGGGAGATATGGCCGAAATACGAAAATGACGCAATGCTATCCGAAATCTGGTAGCAGCGCGTGAGATACACGCGCCGGAAGTGGTTGCGCGTGAAGGCGTGTGAGCCACCTTCCTGGGGTGCATGAGGGGTCCATTTTTCTTCAATTTTTCCAGTTATGCCCCTACTTTAATATCCTTCCAACCTATATAAAAATATTTGAGGATAGGTTTTCCAAAACACGTGTTTTCTGCAGAAGCCTAAGCCGTTGCTGTGAAATTATACTATCCAAGAGATAAACCAACAAGGTGAAACTCCTATACTCCAAATCCTATTTTTTATTCTCTTATGAGAGACTTCTATTGCATGAGACGTGTTTTGTGAAGTTATTGTATGTAGACTCTTGTTATTCTCTTACATGAAATCATGTTGCACATATGAAATGTATTTTTTTTCTGGAAAATATATGTTGTTGGCTTTTTAACCATTGCATTTATAAAATTCGTGTGGCCATACTGTTGTACCTATTTGTTGTTGGCCGAGGGAAAAAGTCGGATATCCCCCAAGAGGCTCTATGCGTGCGCCATCGAGAAAGCTCTCGTGGGGAAGATCGCGAGCCTAAGGAACAATGGATGTGGTGCTTGCATGAGTGCTATGAAGTCAGGCCAAAGTGACATGGTTTGGGACCTCCCGAGAGGCACTATGCGTGCGCCATTGAGAAAGCTCTCGTTAAAGGAGGCTGACGTGTTCACGAGGCACTTCGGAGTAGTTCTCCTTGTCTTCTCAGACATTTTATACCTAATCATGCATCGATATAAACTATTTTTGGAGTTTCTCACTAAAAGATTCATCTTCTAATTGGACTATGTCCCTAGAATATTCAAACGTTCTAGGTTTGACGAGTGACTCTAAGGGAAATGAGGTAGCTGAAGAATAAGCTTAATTTACTACTGTTGTATGTTTAACATATTCTTGCTTATGTGCGAACCTATGTAATTTTGGATATGTTTAAGGTGTTCAGTTATCATTTGCGAGAAATGATGTAATACATTTTGTAGACGTCTTGAACAATTTTATGATAAGGCATTATGGTTGTTAATCATATCAGGTTCGATCGAGCTTCCGCATTTGAAATTTTAACGCCTGTCTTAGCTATTCAATTATTAGGTTTGTTAAGCTGAGAAGGTAAAAATTAGGGTTTTTAGGGATATTGTGTGATGTGTGACAACTATTGTGATATGAAAACTTTTTATATTCCCGAAATCCTAAGTTATAACACGCTCAAGAAAATTGGGGTGTTACAAAAACCTTGCAACGAGACCCTATGGTAGAGGCAAAACCTTACAGCGAGATCTTGCGGCGAAGATAAAAACCTTGCGGCGAGACCTAGCAACGAAGTCAAATCCTTGCAGCGAGAGCTCATAGCGATCACAAAACCTTGCGGCGAGACCTTGTGGCGGAGGCAAAACTTTGTAGCGAGACCTTGTGGAGAAGACAAGCCCTTGTGGCGAGACCTTGCGGTAGAGGTAAAATCTTGCAATGAGACCTTGTGGCAGAGGAAAAACGTTGCGGTGATGACAAAAACCTTGTGGCGAAGTCAAGACCTTATGGTGAGACCTCGTAGCAAAGAAAAATCCTTATAGCGAGACAGATCCTAATGGCAAAATTCTTGTGGCGAGCATCCTTGTGGCAAGCTCTCCTTCGAGGCAACTTTTCTTACGACAACTTCACTTTACCCGACACCGAGCTCGCCTGGACCCCACACCATAAATTTTAATTGTTTTATTTTTAGCAACAACACTTCCCCTTTCTTGCATGCTTTCTCAACTATGGGTGGTGGTTGGAGGTCTTAAGGAAAGTGGTTGTTGCTGAAGAATGCAACGTGGAAGGTATAGTCGAGAGGAAGAAAGCGGTTGTGAGAGAGAGAGAGAGAGTGTAGGTGAGGGAACGTTAATGGGGATTGAAATTCATAGACACGACGATTGACGCATTCTCTTTCATCCCTTATTGTTGTTGCCAAAATACAACAATTAAAATTTGTGATGTGGGGTCCATTTGAGCTCGGTGTCGAGTGAAGTTAGGTTGCCGTAAGAGATGTTGCTTCAAGGGAGATTGCGGTTAGGATGCTCGCCGCAAGGATTTGCCGCTAGTTCTCGCTAGCCGCTAGTTCTCGTCACTAGCTCTCGCCACAAGGTCTTGCCACTAGCTTTTGCCACAAGGTCTTGCCACTAGCTCTTGCCACAAGGTCTTGCCACTAGCTCCTGCCACAAGGTCTTGCCACTAGCTCCTGCCACAAGGTCTTGCCACTAGCTTTTGCCACTAGTTCTGGCCACAAGGTCTTGCCACTAGCTCTTGCCACTAGCTCTTACCACAAGGTCTTGCCACTAGCTCTCGCCGCTAGCTCTTGCCACTAGCTCTCGCCACAAGATCTTGCCACTAGCTCTCGCCACAAGGTCTTGCCACTAGCTCTCGCCACAAGGTCTTACCACTAGCTCTCACCACTAAGTTGGCCGCAAGACTTTACCTTCGCCGCTAGGTTTGCCACAAGACTTTTCCCTCGCCGCTAGGTTTGCTGCAAGGATTCGGCCCTGTTAATGCTGAGAAAATGGGTTAGAAGGCTCGCGGGAATCTTCCCCGCGAAGAGCCTCTGATGCCAAAGTTAGTCCCGAATCCCGATGAATATTCACGGAAAAATAGTAAAAGTGTATTCAAAGTGTCCAGATTTTACCAAAGTTCGGGGGCCCTTTTCAATGTCTTGTAACTGGGTACTTATAGGGCACAATTCTCAAGGATGCTTGGTGCTGACACGTGTCTCTTGTTGAATGAACCATGTTTGAGATGTGTGGCTACAATCAAGTCTTTGATGCAAGGTCTTGCCACAAGGCTTGTTGCAAGGTTTTGCCTTTGCCATAAGGTCTCGCTGCAAGGTTTTCCCTTCGCCACAAGGTCTTACCACAAGATTTTACCTACGCCACAAGGTCCCGCCGCAAGGTTTTGCCTTCACCATAAGGTTTTGCCTTCGCCACAAGGACTCGCCGCAAGGTTTTGCCTCCGCCACAAGGTCTCGCCGCAAGGTTTTGTGTTCGCCGCAAGGTTTTACCTTTGCCACAAGGTCTCGCCGCAAGGTTTTGCCTTCGCCGTAAGGTTTTACCTTCGCCACAAGATCTCGCCGCAAGGTTTTATGTTCGCCGCAAGGTTTTGCCTTCGCCGTAAGGTTTTACCTTCGCCACAAGGTCTTGCCGCGAGGTTTTGCCTTCGCCACAAGGTTTTACTTTCGCCACAAGGTCTCACCGCAAGGTTTTGTATTCGCCGCAAGGTTTTGCCATCGCCGTAAGGTCTCGCTGCAAGATTTTACCTTCACCACAAGGTCTCGCCGTGAGGTTTTGCCTTCACCACATGGTCTCGCCGCGAGATTTTACCTTCACCACAAGGTCTCGCCGCGAGGTTTTACCTCCGCCACAAGGTCTCGCCGCAAGGTTTTACCTCCTCCACAAGGGGGCTCGCGGCACACTGCCGCGAACGTTTTTATTTTTTCTTTAAAAATTCTCATTTTTTCTCAACCTATTTTTCATGGCACAACATTTATTCAAAACAAGAATTATTTTCGTGATATTTTGAATAGTCAAAATATCGTGATTTTTCCTTTCAGTCATCCTTTTGGTAAGTTTGTACAAGTAACATTTTCCAAGTTATCCAAGACAACATCATTGATTTTCTTATCCTTCAAATCAGAGCACGATAGATGACACAGACATAACTCCTTAGGTTGTTTATACTATATATGGGTTTGAGCCGCAATGTTTTATACATGAGAGAATTCCCAGTAAAAGATTTTTGTTTCTATGCATTACCTGTTAATGGATCATCCGACCATGGTAGGGTTGACCCATAACAGAAATCCACTTTCATGCCTGTATAAGAACTTAATTCAAAAACTAAAGAAGAAAAAGAAATTAATCTGAACTAAATACTTTTGTCTCCAGCACACAGTTACACGACACTAAATCTAAATATGGTCAAAACAAGGGCAAGAGCTGCTCATTAAAAAAAAAAAAAAAAAAAATCAATGCCTTAGACGTCAAGGCAGGCCACGGCGAGGAAGCGTAAAAGGTCCTTTCTGATCAGCCGAACTATTCTTGTCACCCCAGTGCCTCAGCATGTTCTTCCACGAGCAGTAATTGTCAATGCACCTCTTCAGCCTCTTATCTTGAATCTTTATCTGCCAGTGCCCATCCGTGTAGTTCCCCTTCTCGGCCTGCATTCTTTCCCACTGCAGCTGCGCCTTCTGAGTGGTTCTCAGCAAGCAGAACTGCTGCAGCAGCTCCGACATCGAATCGTGCACTTTCCACCACCTCCAGTGCGCCACATCGCTCGCAAATTCCTGCAACATCTCGACGTTCCAGTTGCAGTCGTAGTCCCGGAAGCACAGCCATGGCTTCTGCCCCAGATAGTGCAGAACGAAAAGAACCGGCGGCTCCGCCCCAAAATTGGCCGTCTTCTTCTCCTTCTCATCCTCGTCGTCCATGTCCCAAAAATGCTTCAAGAAGTTCATGTGCCTGGGAATCCGATGCCACCACGTGAAGATTTCATTCAGGTACCCCTGGTCTCCCCCATTGTAGGATTCGATCTGGTCGATGTGATCCAACAAGAGCTGGTACGTGCAGTTCGATGGCTCTATGACCATCACACCTGTCGAGAGCGAATGATAATAATACGAAAGATCTACCAAACCAATTTAAGCTTTTATATAAGTTAACAACACCTGAGTTGAAAAGAGTTGCGTCGTTTCCAGTTGCAGAGATTTCGGGCATGCTGAATAGGAAATCGATGTTCTTGAGTATAAGCATGTCGGCGTCGAAGAAGATGATCTTGTCGTAATCCGTCAATTGCCATAGCCTGAACTTGCTGTAATTCCATTCATTATAGGCGTCTTTCTCGGCTTTCGGGTTCCTTATCCTCTGGATTTCTCGGACTTTCCAGCCGGCGGCTTCGAGCCCACTCCTGTGGTATCCACTGATTGTTTCGTCCACAAGAATCACGAGGTCTCGCGTGGATCCAGACATTCGGATGCTTTGGGCTGCAGTTATGGCCCCGCAGACGTAGACATCGGCCGAGTGCAGGATCGTCGCATATGCTTCTCGATGCTCATTTCCCCAATAGCCGCTCTCTGAATTTACTCAGAAAAAAAAATGGTTTTATTCTTTTAGCTTTTATTTAGAGAGTAAAGTTTGATAAAAATCATAATTGCTTTTATTCTTTTTGTGATTGAAATGTTAAAAGTTTTGAATTAGAAAAAAAAATTGTCTTTTTCTCTAACTCTCGCAGAAAATGGAGTTTGAATGATTTTATCGGTGATATTTGATTAAAAATATAGGGGTTGAGGTTGTCTGATACAAATTGGGGGCCAATATTTTCAATTTTTTAAAAAAGAGAAGCAAAATTGTAATTTCACTCATAACTACGATTATAATCTAAGTTTCGAAAAAAATCATTATCCATTTGTATTATATGTGTTAGATCTCAGCATGGATGGATTAATGAATGAAAAACTTTATAAAAAAGCAAAGGAAAAAAGAGGGAGAGAGACTAACCTTTTGGTTTAAATGGAAGAGCAAGTTCACATGACCCAACTGGAAGCTGCATTTTCTCCCTAAGCACATTCAAGTTTGGTTGGTACAACCATACATTACCTTGGCGTAAAATAAGCTCCTTGCAGGTGAAAAGATTTGGTATCGGAAAACAACTGGTGACAAAGAGCAAATGCACATTATGGTAGCTTTTGGAAGCAGCTGCTAGCCCAGCTGCTGCAAGCTGCAGATGCAGACGAGCAATATCTCTTGTCCAGTTCTCATCTCCCTTGCAGGGAAGCTTCACGGCGATGAGATCAAACCGTTTTCGGGGTACTTCGAGCTTGGGTAAATCTGGACAAATAGGAACTTCCTCTTCTTGTTCTTCGTCGATCCATTCTGGGTACAATGAATCCCATGTCACATTCTTTTGGACCGGATCTAGGTGAAGCACAGCGTGCTCTGCATTGGGAATAAGCTGCTTCCAATGATTGATTTCATGTTTATTGAAATTCAAAAGGCCTACTCCCTCTGCTTTGTTTATTTCAAAAGCTGTGTCTATAACTTGTCCAACTTCATTCCAATCAGTCTCCAAATGCGATACATATCGCGGATCTGAAGCACCCAGTATCCATCTGCTAACGAAGTATGTCCTGCACAAAAACAGCAGTGAACTAACCGTTTCTACCCTATGTTGCATATATAGAACAAATTAAATATATAAGGAGAAAATATAACGAAAGGAATGAATGTTGAGGCTAGAAAATTACAGGGGAACGGCATGTGATGAACGGTTGTTATGACAGATAGATGGAGAGTAGAGGAGTGCTAGAAAATTGGCGAACAAAACCACGAGGATGGTCAGTTTCAATGGTTGAAGCCTGCAGTTTGCAGTCTTGCCACGGATGGCGATTCGGAAGGGCGGCCTCTCTACATGTTTTTCTTTGTTTCTGTGAAACCTCCTTTGGTATAAGTCTTTCCTGATTCAAATATATATAAAGATTCAAGGATTAGTGCCAATCTTCCATCTTGTTAGCCTTTACCCAATTCTTATTCAGTTGAAACATTCAGCTTTAGGAACTCACATTGACCGATGTCTGACCTCCATACATGCCACTGATCAACCTCTCATTTAATCTGATTTGTTAACAATTAGGAACCGAAATTTCTGTCTGTAAAAGAGATCACAAGTTTATAAAACACGAATCATAGCTATCAGCAGACCAAAAAGAAGTTTGTGATTCATTCACATATGAAGAGAAACCAAACATAAATGATTTAACATGACAGTAAACTAGAACCATAACCAACCCAGCAGATAGAACTGCATGGAAATGTCGACCAAGATTAGATGTAAAAAGTGAAATGTAAGAAACCGGACTTAGCCCCCGGAAGTGATAAGAGATTATAATGCCTTCCTCTTCCCCCCAGATCCAACTTTGCCTGAAAGCAGTGCAGCTTCCCGCCGACAACAATTATGGATTCCAACACAGAATGCATAGTTCATGGCGAAGAGGATAAAAACAAATAAATTAACTAAAAATAATTCGAGTGAGTATATAAGAGAGAGTACCTTAACACCTATATATGTAAGTTTCAATGGTATATAGCCAAAATCTGTGGAGTTTTAATTGTGGGAACAGGAACGCAGGTACAAAGCATGGCAAGTAAGATAGAACCGATCAGCCTGAGCAGCCTTATGGTTGAAGTTTCTTCTAGATAGCTAGCTACCTTCCGTTGTAATGATTACATCTTACCAACCATTTTTCCTTTGTTTTTTGCTAGGCTCACCAACTTTTTTCTTCTTCATCTCTTCCTAGTTTGTTTAAGTTCTGCAGCTCTTTTCAATCATAAGTACGGGTACATTATCCATTAAGCCACATAAACTTGCCCATAATTCACTCATGTTTTCTGGCGTTTGGTTAAACATATAATTAATGCAAAAGGGCCCCCTAATTAATTTGTGCCAGAAAGAATAAATTGATGCGACAAGTTTGGCGGAGGGGGGGTATTTCCTACTGAAGCAATACAAAATCTAAGAAAGAACATATATTGTTGGATAGTCTTTAGCAAAACAAACTCTTCTTTGTCTAGATTGATCTCAATTTCTATACAACATATATATGTGATGAAGAAGATAAAGACAAACATTTTAGAAAATAATATTTTAGGAATAAAAGTAGAAACTAATATTGCTTTATTAATTTCTTTACTTTAATTTGTTTCTTGAACCCTAATTAGATTAGGATTACTTTTATTTACTTAATTATCAAATAGTTGATAAGTGTCTTTTAGACACTTATTTAGGCTTGTAAACTTAGCATTTATTCATTTAATGGGCAAATTGCTACTTAATTTGGCTTAATAGTTGGTTATGTAGGTGCAAAGCTTATTTTAAATGAACTTGGAGTTGAAATGATGATTTTGCTGCCTTATTGGAGCTAAACCAGGCACTGAAGACATGATTGGATACCTTTTGGGGTCGATTTTAATAAATTCATAGAGTTCGAGAAAAAAAATGGAAGTTGAAGAGTTGGGAGTCCGAGCAACAAAAGTGTGCGGCTTACCGTAACCTACATACCGCAGTAGGACCGCTGTGAGAGAAGCTTGTTTTAGCTCACGGTCGTGCTGCGTCATTCATATTGCTAGTCGCGACCTATGTGATAGGCGCAACCCTATGCAGGCTAGGATAAAAGGGGCGACCCATATCCAATAGGGTTTAGGAAACCTTAGGAGGTCTTGCTCTTCTATAAATACCCCTTTAAGGGTTGCCCAAATTAATGAATGATTTGTGATTTTTCAAGAGTTGAAAAAAATTGCTGCTTCACTCTCTCCCATTTCCTTTGACATCTATTTGAAACGAGGAGATTCTTTCGTCCATACACAAGCCACGAAAAAGAAAAGGGAGCTAGCACTCTCATTTCGCTATCCTCGCCAAATGACGCATGTCTCATATCACAAATTAGAGGCTGGATGCTTGGACAGCTCGGATCTGCAAACGAGTTAAAAATATGAAGATTAGATTTATTTTATTATGTATGTGATTGTTTTGATTTTGACACTAATCCAATTGCCGGGATCGAGGTAAAGTTCAAAATTTTTGAACTGCGCTGCTTGTCTCGTAGCGATCTTGGTTTACTTTCACATACGACAGTAAGACCACAATCGGAAGTCCCTAATATAGCTCACGGTCCTACCGTGACAAGCATACCGCGATAGGGCACTAAGCTTAGCCAGAGCATGTGTTTTAGGCTCGTTTTCTTCCAAATTGAATGGGGATGGATGTCTTTATGGTGCATGACTCTGAAGACCTAAAGAACATTATATAAAGACCTATTCTTAACAACTCAAGGAGGGCGACAGATTGAAGAAATGAAATCAAGTTGAAGAAGGAAGAGAAGAAAAATAGGAGAGAGTTCTAGATTTTTGTACTTTTTTTTTGTTTCATCATGTTTGGCTAATATCTTTAGTCGATTCAAGGAAATTTCAATACGGTTAGAAAAAATTATGAGATCATGTTCTTAATCTTAGTTATTTTTCTATTCAAATATCTATGCTTCTTTGTCTTACATGTTAATGACTGCATGATTTATTTAATTAAAAAGGCCTATTAATTGATTAAATTGTGTGGTCTATAGTTAAACTGGATCCATAACCCAAACTTTTTATGATGTTTAGTTAAAGTAACAATTAAGCAAAACAATTATGATCCAAGTTCTTGTTGCTTATTTAAAAGAAATATAAAATGAATTAAATAATCTAACGTTTGTTTGATTATTACTCATCTTTAACTCCTTTTTAGTTCATAATGCTATCAATAAATTCATGAGAATTGCTTAATATTAATTGGTTTGTGTAACGACCCGCTCCCACTTACGGGCGCCACCGGTAAATAATCGACCGGATTACTCACCTGACAACCACAACTGAAGGGTTGGACTATGTTTCAACAGGAAACGCCCTAGGTGGGAACTAGGCTTCGTCCTTCCCTTCGCTCCACTCAGGAATCGGTCCCAACTCAAATAAGAAAAATCCAGTGGACCAAGACCCGAAACCCGAGTGAGCTTCACCTCTCTTCAGCTCATCCCATAGCAAGCCAGAGGTGACCCAGGCACAAGGCTAGCATACAAACACTTCACTGAGTATTGAGGATTTATGAGAACATACCTTGCTGATCTTAACTCGGTCCGAACCTTGGCTTTACCGACTATGCCACATTCAACAAGCAATCTCACAATCATCTATCACACTATGATGATTACACAATTAAATACATCTACGCTCAATAACACATACATTTACTCACAAGGGTATACATACACAACACCCCCTGGCTACATACAAGCAATAATAAAATACATAACTCGGGCAACACAGCTAGTTGCCACAACGGCCTCCCGACGCCATCCCTGCTTGCATCCGGACTTGCATCATCTACACATGAGGTAAAACCTCATGAGTCATAAAGACTCAGTAATGGTGCAATGCATGTAAATATGAATATAATCATGTTTATGTATGCCAATGCATGCAAATGAGGCTAGGCTCACACATCCTCACAACCCACTAAGGTTTGAGGCATCAACCTATCAACCCCCACCACTAGTCCTCCATAAGGCCACAGGTCCACTAGTTCTTGCATCACACAAGATATAACCACTACATGCCAGTGCAACATAAAAACATTATCAAGCATATTTACCAACTTGCAAGGCCACCTCCACATGGGGCCGTCCCTTACTTGGCTCGAAGCCTCCTCTCTGTCTCGGCACGGACTCCAGTCCGAACTCCGAGCTCTTCTAGGATCATCGCCTCCCTGGTCGAACCTAGATACAAATACACACAAACCCAATTCTATCAACATCCGGCATTAAACCAACGCCCTCAACTTCGCCACACACACCAAAATCATTCTTAACAAATTTCAAATAACCCCAACATAGGGTTTAATCCAACTAATACTACCTAATTCATTATCTCACATAATGAGAATAATTAAATTAATTTACTTCAATTAATTCAAAAGAATTAATTAATTACCTCATTCAATTGGAAGGAAGAATCGGCCAATCGCCCACGCCGACGTTGCTTCCCGAGCTGCCATCTTTTACCCAAAATCCCATTCTCGAGCTTCCGGTATGATCTGAGTCTCAATATAATTTTTAGGACTTTTCCCCAATTTTCTGAAATTTTTCGGGATTTTTTCCCCTATTTTTCCAGATTTTTCAGAATTTCCTTATTATATATATTTTTTTCTTTTCTTTTATTCTTCATTTTCTTTCTTCCCGCGCGCACTGTGCCTCCTTCTTCTTCCTCGCGTGGCTTCCCTGTGCGCGCCTGCACCAGCTCCTCCAGCCGCCTTCACCTGGCCCGACGCCCGCCGCCGCTCGCAGCACCGCCGCTCGCAGCCACCACCGGCTGCTCGCGGCCACTGGCCGAACGCCGCCACTGCGGCTGGATCCTCCTCCCGAGCGCACACTACCTATGCGCTGCAACCTCAGCGTCCACCATGGCCGCTGCAACCGACCTTCGTCGACGCCTCTTGGTCATCGCAAGCACTGCCATTGGCCGCTCCATGCCGACGCGACCTCGACCAGCCATCGAAGCCGGCCTTCGCTGATGCTCCAGCTCCCCTGAAGTTGCTGCCGCTTTCGGCCATGGCAGCTTCCAGCACTGCAGCTGGTCGCGGCTAGCCTCCGGCTCCCTCGATCTCACACTGCTCCTTTTCTCTCTCGCTCTTCTCCGATCTCGCGAGCCTCGGCCAGCTCTCTGATCTCTCCCTCGCGAAGGATCTCACTCTCCTCTGCTCTCTCTGTTTCGGCCATCAAACGGCAGCCATGGTTGCTGCCTTCGGTTAGCAAATCCGGCCAGCACCTCTCTCTCGCAAGCTCTCACTCGCGATCTCTTCCTCAATCGCTCTATCTCTCTCTGCCGAGCTCTCTATTTCCCACTCTCTAATTTGGATTTCAAATTTTGAAATGGGTGGCAACTCTCATGCACCAGCATATATATATATATATACACTTAAAATTACTTATTAATCCCTCCAAATTTTCCATAATCACAATTTAGGAAATTTAATTACACTTGGGATTTTTGATAATAACACTTTGACCCTCCAATGCTTAATTAAATTATCATCAAGCCACACCACATCTCGATTTATCAAAAATTAATAGCCGACCGTTACTCGGGAATGCCGACTTCGTCCCTGCGCCTGCACGGGGCCTTTATTCGACCTGAAAACACTTAAGGGTTTCCTTATTCTCAAAACCGAACCACCCCTAGGGTCCCCTCAGCTTCCCCAAGGTCCCCTCCGATTATTCGGTATTGGCACCCACTCGGGCTTATACAGAATTTATTCTGAAAATTATTCCCAATCGGACTGCTTCCAGCGTCATTAATCTCATCTTGAGACGCTCGTCAATCTCTTGCCCTCATCCCTGGACATCCAAGTCCCGAGGCACTCCCAGCCACCAATTCGGCAAATTTCATTAATTAATTTCTTGATATTGGCCTTTGGGCTTCCCGGACCACCCGAGGTCCTTTCAAAACAATCAAAAATTATTTATTTTCAATACCATGTAATACCGGGTATTACAGTTTGTTGATAGAAATAATTTGTGTGGTGGGCCTAGATTAATGAAATTAGAGAAGGTAAAGCTTGTCTTGCTTTTTGACAATCTTTGGTTAAATATTTGATTAGAGAAAGATATATATCAGAGGTCAGTGATCAATTTGCAACCTCGAGTAATTTTTCTTGAATCGATATTGTCTTTGATTGAATTTTTGTTACTCATTTATGTTTCTTTTTATTCTTCTGTTAATTAATTTATAGCATTAAAACCCTCATCTTCTTTTCCTCTATTTTCATTGATTTATTGTGATATTAAGTAAATAATTTGATTAACTAGTCACTATGGATCAGCCTTTACTTGCGGTTACTATTAATTGTAAGTAGATTAATTTTATTTTTGGTGCTTTTAGCACACATTAAATTTTTGGCATCGTTGCCAAGGGACTAGTATTAATCAAATTTGGTGTTTTTTATTATCTTTATAGTTTCGTTTATTGAGTTTTATTGATAGTCAATTGTGTTTTTACCTTTGTTTCTTTGTTTGTGAAGTTTTGTATGTTTTTAGGTTTATGACCAGATCGTCTCATCAAGGTGAATTGAAATTTGACCTAGAAATTGAAAGAATTGTACACAGGTTGAGGAAAAAAGGTAGGCAAGTTTCAACAGAATAGGCTTTGAAAACATCATCAGGCATTAATATAACTTTGGAATTAGCTTTTAACAGTGCTTCTAGTTCCTCTAGTAATTTAGAAGAAGAGGAAGTCATGGCCATAAATAACATAACATTAATGGAGTTGGTTGCTCCTGATTTGAACCAACAACCCTTATGTATTGAGCACCCTAATTTGGACGCTACTTTTGAATTAAAATCAAGACTAATACATTTATTGCCTACTTTTCATGGTCTTGCAAGTGAGGATCCTCATAAGCATTTGAATAATTCTACGTGGTACGTTCAAGCATGAGGCCACAAGGCATTTCATAAGAGAAAGTAAAGCTACAAGCATTTCCCTTTTCCTAGGCTAATTTGGCTAAGGATTGGCTGTATCACCTTCCTTTAGGTTCAATTAACTCTTGGAATGAGGTGAAGCGATTTTTTTTAGAGAAGTATTTTCTTGCTTCATGAGTTACCAGCATAAGGAAAGAGGTATGTGGCATTCGATAGTACAATGGAAAGACCTTGTACGAGTATGATTGATTCTTCAAGAAGTTGTTCCCAAGTTGCCCACATCATCAAATTCCTAATCAACTCCTAATCCAGTACTTTTATGAGGGCTTGTTATCAATGGATAGAAATATGATTGATGTTTCCAGTGGAGGAGCATTGGTGGATCATACACCAAAGAAGGTTAACGAGGTGAATACTTTTAACCTTAAAGGTCAAATTTTAGCTTTAATGTATTTGGTGAGACAAATGGCAGTAAACAATGTACAAGCTATCAAAGTGTGTTGAATTTGTTCGGTTGCTGGCTGTAACGCCCTGCTTTTCCAAATACACAACAACGTGAAATATATAGGGGTGTGCAGGGGTTCAGTTAGACCGAACTAACTAAACCAAACTGACCGAACCGGTCTGTTCAGTTTGATTAAATAAGGCTCAGTTCCCGGTTCGATTAGCCGCCGACCCGTTCGATTAGGGGTTCGGTTAGCAAGGAATGGTTCAGTTAGTTAAATATGAGCTTGGTTCGGTGGTTAATTAACCAATTAATCAAAGCCGATCAATGATCAAATGATGTCATTTTGTGTATCATAAACGACGTCATTTTGTGATGGCTTCGGTTAATCGTGCGTGAGGGGACTTCGAAGGCATTCTCGAGCCTTCTTTAGTTTTCTAATCGATGAGAGAGAGAGAGAGAGGCCCGACATCAAAACCCTAAGCCCCTACCAAAACCCTACCATTGCCGTCGCTATCTACCATCATTGTCGATTGCTTTCGGTCGTCCTTTGTCGCCTCCACCTTCCAATATGTTAGTTTTACACTTCTACTTCTATTATTGACTCATCACACAATCTCTTTCTCTCTCTCGAGATCTCTTTCTCCCTGTCTCTCTCTCATCTCTCTTTCTTTATTAGTTGCTCTATGCCTCTATCTCTCTGTATTTATTTTTTTCTTTTGTTTTGCAGATATCACCAGCGTCCGTCCATGGTCCACCATCCACTCCTAAAGCGATTTAGCCGTTCGTCCGTCCACTCCTAAAAGTTAAAGGTAACTTATCTTAGTTTGTTCTTAGTTGATTGTTTAACATTTTTGTGTAAATGCTTTTATTTTGTTCTTTGTTGACAGTTGTTCTGTTCTCTTTTGTCCGTTTATTAATATGAAATTGTTTTGATGAGTCAATGGAACATTCGATTATTTTTTAAGTATCTTTTTGGTTAGATGTCACTGTTGTGTTGAATCTGTTCTGTTGATGTTCACTAATCTGAAAAATTTTCATGTAAATGATTTTATACTCTATGGTTGGATGTCATCATGTAACTGTTGTGTTGAATCTGTTGATGTCCACTAATATGAGCAATAAGCGTGTAAATGATTTTATATTGTATGTGGTTGGATGTCACTATTGTGTTGAATCTGTTGATGTCCACTAATCTGAAAAATTTTCGTGTAAATGATTTTATATTGTATGTGGTTGGTTGGATGTCACTCTTAAAAATAATTACCACAACCAATCCATTGTTCTTGTGTTGTGATCTTGAAATTTTTGTAGTTAAACAATAATGAAATCTTATCTTATAATGTTATGTCACATGCATTAACAACTTTAAAAAAAATGTCAAAATATGAATAAAGTAGTAATCTAACAAATCTAATAATAATTTAGTTATTTCTTTCCCATTTTACTTTTCCATAAACACCATAAGTTTTCAAACTGTCTATCTCTTATTGTGTGCATTTATGAAAATGATATAGTTGGCTGATACTTTTTGCATCAATTGTATAGTTTTTATTACCTTCTTTGGCAGTGTGTGTTTATTAAAATAATGTATGTTGTATATAAGGGCACAATACAAATTATACAATTAGAATATAAGATATGATTATTTTTCCATGTTTGTTTTTTAATATGAAGGCTTTACCAAAAGATAGCACAACAAACACCAATAATAGAATGAAATAAACACACGTATTAGAACAACCAAAGCTTTCCTATTAAAGAAAATGCCTTCATTGGGCTCAAATTAAACCACATACTAATACAGAAGAAAAAATAATATGTCAACAGATTGTCAAATTAAAGAAAATGCCTTTATCGAGCTCAAATTAAACCACATAATGCCTCAATCCAAGAATCCACTGAAACTGAAATCAAAAGGAAAGAAAAAAAAAAACAAACAAACAAAAGCAAAAAACAATCTGCCAACAGATTGTTAACACTCAACAGATTGCATAATTCCTCAATTGTTTTACTTATAAATGATGTGAGATCGTTTCATTCCCTAAGACACAAATCAAATGACAATAACTAGAATATATTTAAACTCACTCTTTAAATACAATACATATTAATTACAAATTTACAATTGTATTAATTTTAGATGGCAAGAAAAGAAGACACCAGTCACACAACAAACATCCCTAGTATGGATGATAGTTTAAGACCTACACCAATAGTACCAAGTCAAGGTAGCCAATCTCAAGTTGATAGAGATGCAACATCACTAGGAAAGGCAAAGAGAAAAACATTAAGAGCTAGGTTAGATGTGTGGGATCATTTTACAAAGTTTACAAATTCAGAGTGTTGTTGCCAAAATACAACAATCTATTTTTAATTGCGGACAGACTCAATCGGGAGTCATGCCTTCACCGATGAGAATCTTGACGAGCAACTGGATCTAGTAGAGGTCCAGATCTGGTAATCCAACAGAGCTGATGGTCTGACAAGGTTGATGATCTGGTGGGCTGATGATCTGGTGGCCCAAGATGACTGAGTGACCTGTGGGCGACGAGTGGCCTTGGTGACCAAGTGACTTGAGGGCGACGAGTGGCCTTGGTGACCGAGTGACCTGAGGATGACGAGTGGCCTTGATGACCGAGTGACCTGAGGGCGACGAGTGGCCTACAAAATGAGAGCACCGTTAGGACGTGGGTGGGGGCCCTCGCGCAAACCCTCCGATGCTTAAGTTAGATCTCGAGAAAATACGAAATGATGCTTCAATCACTTAAAATTACATACCTTGTGATGAAGGCATGGTCTCATATTTATAGTGGAGGAGAGAGAGAAGATGCGCGAGAATCGGGGCAAGAATCTCGCGACCCATTTCAATGATTTCGTGGCCCATCTGAGAGAGAAAAGAGGAGAGATTGGCCCAGGCCCACTCGACCATGACCGAGTGGGGGGTCACTCGGTCATGACCGAGTGGGGGGCCACCCGATCATGCCTTCTTTTGCCCTTTTTCTTAGCTCGATTTTGAGTGGTTCCCATACCTCAACTTCATGCCAGATTTTCACATTAATTGAGCTCGAATCTCTGAAAACTCAAAACATGAAAGTTGTAGATAATTCTCTTAGCTTTCCATAGGACTTTGAATTAGCTCAATAGGAGTTTGTACGAGAAAGTTTGGGCAAAAAAATCAAAGCAGTGTTGTACCCACTTGGCATAACCGAGTGGAAGGCCACTCGTTCATGCCTTCTTTTTCGCTTTTGTCTTGGTTGGGATCCATCTTCCTTCAATACTTGATTCTGAGCTATAATAGTGCAGGTGTATCAATTTCATTCCCAATTTACACCTTGATGTATCTCGAATCTCTTAAAACTCAAAACATGAAAGTTGTAGATAATTCTCTTATCTTTCCATAAAACTTTGAATCACCTCAATCGGACCTCATATGAGAAATTTATTCCTAAAAACCCAAAGCAATGTCGTACCCACTCGGCATAACCGAGTGGGTCCTCCTCACTTTGTCTTGGCTCGACCTCTTGCTCCATTGGTTTATTTCCTTGATTTCCTATAACCCGTTGGACCTTGGGCTCCATGTCCATGTCCCGTGACTCTTTTAGGTCTTGTGATTCTCCAAGTTTGCAGGGCATATCAATTGCTCCCTACTCTTTTAGCCGGGAGCTCCAGGTGAAAGAGTATCTTGCCCTGTAAACTTTTGAACATTACTTCTCTTTTAGCTGATTCATCTTCTACACATCCTCTTGAGCTTGTTTGCACACCATGCTTTTAAATTTCTAGGCTCTAGTGATTTTCAATTCCTTTGTCGAAGTATAAGGTAAATATACTAGTAAGTTCGCTTTCCATAGATGTTTAACTGTGCACCAAACAATGAATTTGATTCTTCTCCCAATTATGGTGTTGTGCATAGGACAATAGGTTTGCACTTTCTTTTCCCTTGTTGTCAGGCAGTGAGCAGGACAATGGGCTTGAGTTCATTTTTCCCTTGTTGTCAGGCGGTGAGTAGGGCAACAGGCTTGAATGTACTTTTACCTCATTGCATATGTAATACCCCATATTTTCGTAAGGTTGGCACGTATTTTAAGTGAATTTAAAATATCGAAAAATATGCTTGAAATGGAAATAAGTGACTGAATCGGTCTCAAGGAGTGCCCTGGAGCTTAGATATCTAAGGACAAAGGTATATTTTTGACGAGCGTCTCGAGGCGAGATTTATAGCACTGAAAGAAATAAAATAAGAGACGATTTTTGGTTAAGCTAAGTTGTAGCCTAAAAAGACCAAATAATGGTAAGGGCTTCCCGAAAATCGTACATATCAAGTAATTTTGAGTTATTAATTTTGAGATTTTAAGTATCTCGATAAATTTGATGTTTGAGGGTGTAAATATAATTAGAGAATTATCGAAATCAAATAAGGATAAAATTATAAGCTCGTGTGGTAAAACATTAAAGTTGAGGACTTGAAATAAGGGCCAAAATCTCATTTGGAAGAAGTTGGGGAATTAGCTTGGATTTGAAAAGTTAAATCCAAAATAGTTTTGGATTTGAAAAGCCATTCAAATGTATCTTTGAGTCTTTGGAGTCCATGGCCTAGATTATGACAAGTGGCATAATGTGATTGGTTGAAGAAATCTATAAATAGGCACCATGGGTTGTTCTCAAATCATTCCAACTAAGTTTGAGAGTTGAGGCACTCTAAAAGGAGGATCTTGCTCTAGAGAGAGAGGAGGAAGTTCGGCAAGAAGGCTGGAAGAAATCGAAGGAGAAGCCAGGGAGAACGAGCCTCATCGAAGTTATGAGCCTTCGCCAGAGTTTTCCAAAATTAGTTAGAAAAAAGCAAGGTAAGTCTATTTTTTTTATAATCCTGTATAGGGGGAGAGAGGGTCAGGTAGGTTCAAACAGGAGTCAAATCGAAGTTAAAACGAGGGAGATATGGCTGAAATACGAAAATGATGCAATGTTATCCGAATTTGGTAGGCAACGCGTGAGATACACACGCCGGAAGTGGCTGCGCGTGAAGGCGCGGGAGCCACCTCCTCGAGGCGTGTGAGGGTGCGTGAAAGGCCCATTTTCCTTCAAAGTTTCCAATTTTGTCCCTACTTTAATGCCTCTCAACCTTATGTAAACATATTTGAGGTTAGGTTTACCAAAACGTGTATTTTCTACAGAAACCTAAGCCGTTTGCCGTGAAATTATACCGTCGAAGAGATAAACCAACAAGGTGAGACTCCTATACTCCAAATCCTATTTTTATTTCTCTTATGAGAGACTTCTATTGCATGAGACGTGTTTCGTGAAGTTCTTATACGTAAACTCTTGTTATTCTCTTACGTAAAATCATGTTGCATATATGAAATGTATCTTTCTGAAAAATATATGCTATTGGATTTTTAACTGTTGCATTTATAAAATTCGTGTGGCCATACTGTTGTACATATTTGTTGTTGGCTAAGGGAAAAAGTCAGATATCCCCCAAGAGGCGCTAGCGTGCGCCATCGAGAAAGCTCTCGTGAGGAAGACCGTGAGCCTAAGGAACAATGGATGTGGTGCTTGCATGAGTGCTATGAAGTCGGGCCAAAGTGACATGGTTAGGGACCTCCCGAGAGGCACTATGTGTGCACCATTGAGAAAGCTCTCGTTGGAGGAGGCTGACGTGGTCACGAGGCACTTCAGAGTAGTTCTCCTTGTCTTCTCATACATTTTATACCTGATCATGCATCGATATACACTATTTTTTTTGGAGTTTCTCACTAGAAGATTCATCTTCTAATTGGACTATGTCCCTGGAATATTCAAATGTTCCAAGTTCGACGAGCAGCTATGGCTGCACTCCTCACCCTACAATTTAGATAGCCTTAATCAGTTTGGATGTTCAGTGTTGAAATGGTGAGGAGGTTTAAACTCACCAGTGTGTGAGTGTAATTGTAGCACAAATATAAATTCCGGACAAGTCCGGGTCGATTCACTGGGAGGTTTATTTAACAAAAGAATTGTTCATTAGGGTTGATTTATCCAAAGAGAGCTAAGTTTTCTTGATTATGAAAAAGGTTTTTTTGGAATATTAAAAAGGTCTTGGGTTGAGGCGAGTTCAGAACCAATGTCTAATAAATCTCTTATAGCAATTTAAACAGCAACATTAATCTGAAATAAACAAAGGATCGTTTGGTAGTTATAATTCAAGATACGAACGATTCTCAGCCAAGCAACCCTCATACATGATATGAGGGTTCTACGTTAAGATGTCACTGTAAATTGTATTATACTACAGACTATGATTTGATCGTCTGAGCTTGGATATATCTCATCTCCAATTCTAACAACTCTCATACATGGCATGAGAGTTCTAAGTTAGGATGATGACCCAATCCAAACTCACAAAACCATTTACACACTCAACTCGAGTTTAACTCAGATAAATCTTGCATTCATCGAGGTTTGGCTTATCTTGAGATTCAAGAACATTGGACACTGTCCTCGCCTTAACCTAAGATTAGATTTAGCTACTCATTCTCATTTAAAAATTAATTAATAGGAATTTAAATGACGTAATTTAAATGATAGAATTTAACTGACAAGAATTAAAATAGCAGAAACTAACCAGCCATTTAGACGGTGGATAATAAAGTAATAATAAATGGCATAAGAATTTAAAAGAAGAAAGAAAGGAAGTAAGATTACAAGAGAAAACAAGAGAGAGAATAAGAGCAATTCTCTAAGAGAAACTCTAAGAACAAAACTAAACTTTGATTCAAGTAATAACCACCTTCACAAATGCACCAAAGTGAGCTATTTATAGCTCACAAGATGCAATACAAGCCACACAATTGTTCAACAAAACATTCACCTAACTAGTGGAAGAAAATTTGGTAAAAGAAAAAAATACAAAAGACTTTGTGTGGTGGACTTCTCATAAGAATACGAAAGCCTTTAGGTGATAAAACACTTATAAAAATTCAAAACAAAGAAAAGTCTTCTACAAATTGGGCTTTGTTGGGCCTTTGACTGGTCTTGGGCCTTTGATTGGTCTTAGGCCTTTCTTATGTTGGATTCTATTTGATAGTTGGGCCAAGTGCACTTGAAACATCCTCTAGACTCCATAGTTGGCCCATGATTTTGAGCAACAATAATGGGTAATCCAATGTCTTCGATTATGCCCCTAATTAATTGTAGAAACCAACTTCCTTGCTTCATCCTGAAATAATATGTAATACGACTAATTATTTACTTTAAGCATAAATATAAAGCCAAAATAGGGATATAATTCATTAGACTATAGGAAATATTGACCCTTATCACACCTTCCAACTTGAATATTGCTAGTCCCTTAGCAATTAGATTATACACCAGCCATGATCTAATCGCAATACTTGCATGAATATAAAAATTTCAAATTCGAAACCAAAATGTGTAGAGTAGTTTGGCATATAGTCGAATATTCAAAATTAGATTTCTGGTTAAAGGTCATACAATCTCAGGAATGACAATCAGGATGACCTATACACAGATTTACTCCCTCGAAGTTTTGACTTTAAACCTTACTGTGGATTTTCCCTCCAATAAAATGATTCCTTAGGTGTACACACAAGGGGGTACACCGTTATAAGAGTAAATGTAAAACAAGTTCAAAACTCGGTGTTATCCCAAATACAAGGAACGTATTTTCATGAAAGAAATTGTAACGAAAGTAACGAAAGAAATTGTACTACAAATGGCTCACATGGGCTAGCAATGGAGGTTAATGTAAAGAAAGAAAAAGGTTAATAAGCCCAAAATAAAAGAAATTGATCCCCCTATCATGCTTCTACAAAACAATGTTACTCAGTCATCTAATTCAGAATTTGAAACCAGTCAAATTCATCCGCTATCATATTAGACATTCAAGGCGAATTGATGTTTTGAAGCCATTGAAAAGATGAGATAAACAATAAAGCATATTTAGAGTAAGTGTTATTTCACTCAGAATTAACGGTTATTAAGCTCAAACACTCACTTGGGAAATAGTCTCCACTTCTGTTGAGGGATCATACAGTGTACAAATCAGCTAATAACTATCACCTTCGACTTTATGATCGATAACCAATTATTTTTTTTTTTTGAATACCCGATGAATGCAAATTACTTGTTCCAATGCATATATGTTTTCAAATAAGAAATCAATGCATTCATATTTCGTATTGTAGACTTAACTAGCTATCAGTGCATAACTCCAAAGCTTTAGGAATAGCATTATTTAAAACACAATTTCTCTTCTTCTTTTTTTTTAATAAGAGCAGATAAAGATAATCAATTCACACAAGACTACAAGCAAATAATAGCAAACTCACAGCTAAACATGAACAAAATAATTTATAATTAGACCTTACACCCCCCAACTTGAATTGCAGTAATAAAATAGGGTTGTTAAGAATACTTGTAACTTCACAAGTCCATAGATTTACTGTGAACTGCTAAAACTCAAACAAACAAATGAGCATACCACATATATATATATATTTTATATTTTCACACCAAAATAAAAATTTCATGCAAGTCATAAGATAAACAAAATGCCTCTCAAGAGTACAAAAAGTACTATTTACTCAGCCATTTTATCATAGACTCGTCTAACAACGTTCCACAGTTTTTTTTTTTTTTTTAAGAACACAAGAAAAGAAATTTCGTACAAGTCATAGGAGATGCGTCTCAAGAGTACAAAAAGTACTCCTTACTCAGCCATCTCATCATAGACTTGTCTTACAGGGATAAATCTAAATTAATCGGGCCCCTTTGGCGCTTGTTTCTGGTTACCTTAGACCAATCTATCCGAGGATCATAAAAATCATGCTGTGGAACATCAGTGTGTAATTTCTCTATCAGCTCATCAATGGTGGATGCAAAAATGAGAATCTTTCTTGCTGAAAGAGAAATGAACTTTTGATCCACAGCCTGATCCAGAAAAGAGACCAACCCATCGAAAAAATGATTAACATTTAAAAGTCCAATGGGTTTGGTATGGAGATTACTCTTGGCCCAGAAGATTATACAAAAGATTTTTTCAAGTGTTCCAAAACCTCATGGTAAAGCAATGAAGGCATCTGACTGATAAATCTTACAAGCCATGCGCTCAGACATAAAAGTCGTTTCTATAAGTTGACCGCATGTAATCCCAGAAATATGTGGTTCAGCAAAAGGGATTGGCATTACACCTACCACATATGATTTTCCAAGATGTGCACCTTGTAACGCCCCAACCCCAAGATAGTATATAAGGTACTATAATATTTACACGGGCGTTAAGGAAATCCCATATACTACAGTAAGGATCGTAACCTGAAATGTTGGGACTTCCATAAAATAAACATTCACACACACAATTTATCAAGATAGCAGGGAAAGTAGACTTCATTCTCCACGAGATAAAATATTGTCAAAGTTAAGAGTACAAATCTTGTAACATACTACAACATCATAAGAGACGCCTAAACAAGATAACTACACTCGCGCCGCCTCTGGGCCTTCTCCCTTTGAGCCCGAGCCTGACAGATCTGGAACATTTGAATATTCCAGGGGTATGAACACCCGGGTTAGATCGTTAAATCTAAGTGAGGGTTAAAATAACTTCATGCGTGCAAATGCAAAATGCAGAGATGCATGCTCCAGGTGGATGTGACGCCAGGGTGTTGCAATCACCCCTGCCAACCTTATCATGTAACACAGCCTAACAACACGGCCAAGTGAAGACTCCCTTCACCCATGATATTCACAACTAGTCACAAGCCACACGTAGTGATGCATGAACAAATGGAAAGAAACATGCGTATCAAACGAAATAACATGATATGCACATGTAATCACCGCCATCATGCTCAATAATATGCACAACATGTAAGAAATACAGTTTAGAAACCACTCACCGAAGCTTCCCACTTCTTGGTTGCACAAATTCACGGCCAAACGTCGCTCCAAGTGGACTGTTCTATAAAAACCGAGACCTTTTTGTATCCAAACCTAAAATAAGTTTAGATATATAAGTAGCTACTAAAATTAGGAGTTTTCATGAAAAATTTCAAGCCAAGAAGACCTATAACGCGCCCACACGCGCTCCCACAATGTCGGCCACGCGCCTGGACGCGCAGCTCTGTTTGGCGCGTGCGGCTCACGCGCCAGACGGACTTCCGACCCTGAAAATTAAAACGGGCATAACTCTCTCATTTTAACTCCGATTCGAGTGCCGTTTGAACCTACGGACTCCTCTTTCAACCCTCTACGTGGTTACAGAAAGAAGATGAGCTTACCTTGCAGTTTTGGTTACTGTTTTGCACGGATTTCAAGGGGCTCGTGCCTTCCAACGGCTTGCTTTTGGCTCCTACTCGGGCATGGTTTCCTTCCCTTCTTTACAGCAGAGTTTCCCCTCCTTTATAAGCAACTTACCCCCCTTAATTTGGTGGCCAAAAACCCAACCCAAGGCATTCTTATATAGTGCCCTTAAATCCATAGGATTGTGACACTTGGCTTTCTAAGATGGTGACACTTGGCACTTGAGATTTACACCCTAATTATTGCTTTCTTCCCATGGTGACAAGTGGCTCTTGAGATATGAGCCTTATCATGACATTTTTAACCCTTTAACGAATGAATTTTCGCCACATGTTATGGAGATTTGAGCCGTAATGATTGCTTTCATCCTACGGCGCCACGTGTCCTCGAGATATGAGCTTTCATTATTACTTTCTTCCTACTACGACATGTGTCCCTCAAGATGTGAGCCTTCATCATTGCTTCCATCCTACGGTGCCACGTGTCCCTCGAGATTGGTGTTTAATTATTACTTTTAATTTTCCATCCAAATTACGCCACGTGTCCATGTAATCATTTCTACCCATGTGTCTCCATCCATATGGTGACATGTGTCCATTAATTGAATTTAATTCGGGTTTGAAATCCACAGCCACTTTTGATATCGTTTTGGAATCCAAAGTTAGGTTTAAATGAACTTTGAAGTCCATTGCCCTTAAGTCCCCTAAAGATCCTTGAATCTCACAAATTCCCAAGTCTTTGAGAACCTAAAGAAAATCGGGAAATCGTTTAATTTATTAAATAGAAATAGATTACAAGTTTTAGGGTATTACATTCACCCCTCCTTAAAAGAAAATTTCGTCCTCGAAATTTATTCCATATTCTCTAATACATCAAAAAGATAAGGGTATTTCTGGCGCATCTCTTGTTCTCTTTCCCATGTGATGTCTTCAAGGTTGTGATGTCTCCATAACACTTTTACCAGCGGTATTGCTTTATTCCTCAGCACTTGCTCCTTTCGATCAAGAATTTCCACAGGTTCCTCTATAAATGACAAATTGTCTTGCAGCTCGACTACTTCTGCAGATGTCTGTTGAGATGGATCTGGCTCGAATTTCCTCAATTGAGATACATGAAAAACGTTGTGAATGTTAGATAGTGCTGGGGGTAAGGCCAATCTATATGCGACTGGTCCAACCCGTTCTAAAACTTCATATGGCCCGATGTACCGCGGGCTCAATTTTCCTTGCTTCTTTCCTCTGGAGATCATACGGAAAGGCGAAACCTTTAAGTATACATTATCCCCCATCTTGAACTCCAAATCTCTCCTTCGGTTATCCGCATAGGATTTTTGTCTACTTTGGGCAATCTTCATTCGTTCTTGAATCATTTTGATCTTTTCACTGGTCCTTTGTACCAATTCGGGACCCAAAAGTTGTCTCTCACCCACTTCCGTCCAGCAAAGCGGTGTCCTGCACTTCCTCCCATAGAGGGCTTCATAAGGCGCCATCCCGATGCTACTGTGATAGCTATTATTATATGCAAATTCAACCAATGGTAAGTGCTCTTCCCAACTCCTCGAAAAGTCAATTACACAAGCCCGTAGCATGTCTTCCAATGTTTGAATTGTTCTTTCCGACTGTCCGTCAGTTTGGGGATGATAAGCAGTGCTCAAACGTAACTGTGTTCCCAAACTTTGCTGCAAACTTTCCCAAAATCGAGAAGTAAATCTCGGGTCTCTATCGGAGACTATGCTGACCGGCGTCCCATGCAATCGAATTATCTCCTTAATGTAGAGTTGAGCCAATTTGCTTACTGAATGCCCAACCTTCATGGGTAAGAAGTGCGCAGATTTAGTTAGCCTGTCTACTATTACCCATATGGCATCATTTCCAGTGGGTGTTTTTGGCAATCCTATTACGAAATCCATGGTCACATGCTCCCATTTCCATTCGGGGATTTCTAGCGGTTGAAGTTTTCCAGCAGGTTTCTGATGCTCAGCTTTTATTCGTTGACAGGTATCACATTGAGCTACGTATCGAGCAACACTTTTCTTCATCCCTGGCCACCAGTACAAATCCCTCAAGTCTTTATACATCTTGGTAGCTCCGGGATGAATAGTATATTTAGCCCGATGTGCTTCTTCCAGAATTGCTTGCCTCAAATCCTTATCTCTGGGCACGTAGACTCGATTTTGGAATCGAAGCACTCCATTCGAGAAATCAAAATCAAGATTCTTAACTCGCCCTTGGTCATCCACCCAAGACTTTATCCTCGAATCCTCAGAAGTAGCTTGCCGAATCTGTTCTAGAAGATGAGAGTGAATTGTTAGGCTAGCGACGTAAACAGACATTTCTTTAGGCATCACATTCACTGTCAACTGGCTAAAAGCCTCCACCAGTTCCCATTCCTGAGACATCAAACTGGCCATCAACATAGGCCCTTTCCTACTTAGTGCATCAGCCACTAAGTTTGCCTTCCCAGGATGGTACTGGATTGTACAGTCGTAATCCTTCAAAAATTCCATCCATCGCCGCTGCCTCATATTCAAGTCTTTCTGAGAGAACAGATACTTCAAGCTTTTATGATCCGTGAAGACCTCAAATTTCTCACCATACAAATAGTGCCGCCAGAGCTTCAAGGCAAACACCACCGCAGCTAATTCTAAATCATGCGTGGGATAATTTCGTTCATGTGGCTTTAACTGTCTAGATCCGTAAGCTATCACTTTCCCATATTGCATAAGGACACATCCCAATCCGTTTTTTGATGCATCAGTATATATCATGAATCCTCCTGACCCATTGGGCATTGACAAGATGGGTGCAGAAATCAACCTCCTTTTCAACTCATTGAAACTTTGCTCACAAGCTTCACTCCATTCGAATTTAACCCCCTTTTGGGTGAGTCGTGTGAGGGGCATAGCTATACGGGAAAATCCTTCCACAAATTTCCTATAGTAACCCGCTAGCCCTAAAAAGCTTTTTATTTCAGTCACCGTCTTAGGCGACCCCCAGCTTTTTATTGACTCGACTTTAGTGGGGTCCACTGCTATTCCATCCTCCGATATGACATGACCCAAGAAAGCTACCTTTCTCATCCAAAATTCGCATTTCGAAAATTTAGCATAAAGCTTATGTTTCTGGAGAGTCTCCAAAACAATCCTTAAATGTTGCTCATGTTCTTCCTCACTCTTTGAGTAAATCAAGATATCATCAATAAATACAATCACAAACTGATCCAGGTAAGATTTAAACACCCTATTCATTAGATCCATAAAAGCAGCAGGTGCATTGGTTAGCCCAAATGGCATTACCAAATACTCGTAGTGTCCATACCGTGATCTGAAAGCAGTTTTTGGAATGTCCTCTGCCCTAATTCTCAGTTGATAATATCCCGACCTCAAATCAATTTTAGAGAACACCCTCGCCCCTTGTAGCTGATCAAAGAGTTCATCAATCCTTGGCAACGGATACTTATTTTTGATGGTAACTTTGTTTAATTGGCGGTAATCTATACACATCCTTAAGCTCCCATCTTTCTTCTTTACAAATAATACTGGGGCTCCCCAAGGTGACACACTTGGCTGAATAAAACCCTTGTCTAAAAGGTCTTGGAGCTGAGTTCTTAGCTCTTTTAGCTCTGCTGGGGCCATCCTATAAGGTGGTATAGATATCGGGTTTACCCCAGGTACAACTTTTATAGCAAATTCAATTTCCCGACGAGGGGGTAATCCTGGTAGGTCCTCTGGAAAAACTTGAGGAAATTCCTTTACCACAGGTATGTCACCTAATTCCCATTTCTTATTCTCAACCCCTTCGACACAAGCTAGATACCCATAAGCACCATTTTCCATCATTCTAATGGCCTTAAGCACAGTTATTCGCTTGATTTCCCCAATACTATCCTGACCTCGAAATTTCACCCAAGTTCCACACTCGTCTTGTAAGCTTACTACCTTTCTACGACAATCCACTTTGGCATTATATTTAGATAGGAAATCCATCCCTAAGATTAGATCAAAATCTTGTATGTCCAGGGATATAAGCTCAATTGCCCACTCACCATTTCCAAATGAAATCTTCCCATCCTTATAACCCAAACGGGTTTCCATCTCTTTATTTAAAGGAGTGGCTATCACCATGGGGTAACTAAGTTCTTCCAACTCCAATTCTAAGCATCGTGTCAATGCATGAGATATGAATGAATGCGTGGATCCAGAATCTACCAGTACTTGTACCGAGGTATTAAGAAAGATCATCGTACCTTGAATTACTGCTGGATTTAAGGTCACATCTTCCTTTGACAGGTTGAATACGCGACCTTGGCGAAATCCTTGGCTCCCTTTATTTGCTCCCTGCTGACCTGGTCCCTTCCCTTGCGGACAATCCTTGGAAACATGGCCGGGTCGTTGACAATTGTAGCACACCCGTCCCTTCGTACATTCACGGATCATGTGGTCATTAGCTCCGCAATTATAGCACTTTGGGGTCTCTATCTTGCATGGCTTCCCTGAATGTGACTTCTGACATTTAGGGCAATTCTCTTTTTTCTTGAAATTTTTCCCTCGAGGTCCTAAGTTAGACCCTCTATCAAACTTCCTGTCTGTTGGGTTTTGGGATTCATTTCTCAAGGAGTTCATCCTCTCATGATTACTCTCCACAGTCTGGGCTTGAAAGACTACTTCTGCATACGTGCGTGGCCCGACAGAACTCAAGGCTTGTTGAATTTCCATTTTCAATCCTCCCAGGAATTTTTGAGCCTTGGCCTCCTCGTCCAAATTATAGATAGGCATATACTTAATGAGACGTGTGAACCTATCTTCATACTGGGCAACTGACATGCCCTCGGTCTGTCGCAGGTTCATGAACTCTCGGCTTTTCTCCATCTTCTTGCACAGAGGGAAGTACTTAGCATTGAAAAGTTCCTTAAATCGCGCCCACGAAACATTTGGCTCACCTTGCCCTTCAGGACTTCGTAAGGCCCTCTGCATCGTCTTCCACCATTGATCTGCCTCGTCTCGAAGTTGGAAAGTGGCACAACTAACCTTATCCTCCTCATCACAGCCAATGAAGTCAAAGATTTTCTCGATTTGTTCCACCCAATACTCGCTTTCGCAAGGATCGGCTCCTGCTTTCCCTCGAAAAATGGGTGGATTCAGTCGCTGAAATCGGTCGCTGATATCTGGACTTCGGGGATTGATATGCCCCGTTGGCTGTGTAGGTCGTGTCCCTTGTATGACGACAACCATGTTCTCAAGAATCCGCTCGACTCGGATCATCCGATCTCCATATTCTTGATTCCTCTCATGCGGTTGGCTACCCTGGGGTGCCTCTGTCCTTTCCTCCCGAACTTCATTTCCTTGCCTACAGTTCCGGGTCCGACGGGTGTTCACCATCTGAAAACATCCACACAAGAAATCATAAGACTAGCATTGTTAACGTGTGGCTTCTAACGATCTATCTACAACAAATGAGTAAACTAAGCATACCACCATGTATCCGGAAAATTCCCAAATGCTATCATCAGTACTTAAGTTGCGCCTACCCAACCTTTGCCCAGTTTCATATGGTGTCCCTAATCCCAAAAGTTTCCCTAGGCACTAACCATTCTGGTCGTTCTAATGTCTTTCAATTCTACTAATCTTAAGATTTAATGAGTCATACCTAAAGGAAATCCAATACCTTCATCCTCAATTAGATCCTGCAATCCCTTGAAAATCCCCAAAAAATGGCCGCCTGATTTTCCAAAAGCCATTGTTCCTTATTCTTAAAATCTCGGATTTGTGTTTGAACATATTCCTCATTCCCCAAATATTTCAAAATCTAGATCCCCAATAATCGCTTAAACTTCTTCGTCACGTTTATTGGTAGGCCACGAGATTTCATCTAACAACAAATACACTTACATATCCTTATTCATTACTACTATCGTTCGTACATATAAACAAGCTGCCCTGCTGACGTGGATCCATTCCTGATATAGGGCAACATCTCCAAAGTTAGTCTCATTAAACCCAAATCAAAATTATAGGGCTCTGATACCAACTGTAACGCCCCAACCCCAAGATAGTATATAAGGTACTATAATATTTACACGGGCGTTAAGGAAATCCCATATACTACAGTAAGGATCGTAACCTGAAATGTTGGGACTTCCATAAAATAAACATTCACACACACAATTTATCAAGATGGCAGGGAAAGTAGACTTCATTCTCCACGAGACAAAATATTGTCAAAGTTAAGAGTACAAATCTTGTAACATACTACAACATCATAAGAGACGCCTAAACAAGATAACTACACTCGCGCCGCCTCTGGGCCTTCTCCCTTTGAGCCCGAGCCTGACAGATCTGGAACATTTGAATATTCCAGGGGTATGAACACCCGGGTTAGATCGTTAAATCTAAGTGAGGGTTAAAATAACTTCATGCGTGCAAATGCAAAATGCAGAGATGCATGCTCCAGGTGGATGTGACGCCAGGGTGTTGCAATCACCCCTGCCAACCTTATCATGTAACACAGCCTAACAACACGGCCAAGTGAAGACTCCCTTCACCCATGATATTCACAACTAGTCACAAGCCACACGTAGTGATGCATGAACAAATGGAAAGAAACATGCGTATCAAACGAAATAACATGATATGCACATGTAATCACCGCCATCATGCTCAATAATATGCACAACATGTAAGAAATACAGTTTAGAAACCACTCACCGAAGCTTCCCACTTCTTGGTTGCACAAATTCACGGCCAAACGTCGCTCCAAGTGGACTGTTCTATAAAAACCGAGACCTTTTTGTATCCAAACCTAAAATAAGTTTAGATATATAAGTAGCTACTAAAATTAGGAGTTTTCATGAAAAATTTCAAGCCAAGAAGACCTATAACGCGCCCACACGCGCTCCCACAATGTCGGCCACGCGCCTGGACGCGCAGCTCTGTTTGGCGCGTGCGGCTCACGCGCCAGACGGACTTCCGACCCTGAAAATTAAAACGGGCATAACTCTCTCATTTTAACTCCGATTCGAGTGCCGTTTGAACCTACGGACTCCTCTTTCAACCCTCTACGTGGTTACAGAAAGAAGATGAGCTTACCTTGCAGTTTTGGTTACTGTTTTGCACGGATTTCAAGGGGCTCGTGCCTTCCAACGGCTTGCTTTTGGCTCCTACTCGGGCAGGGTTTCCTTCCCTTCTTTACAGCAGAGTTTCCCCTCCTTTATAAGCAACTTACCCCCCTTAATTTGGTGGCCAAAAACCCAACCCAAGGCATTCTTATATAGTGCCCTTAAATCCATAGGATTGTGACACTTGGCTTTCTAAGATGGTGACACTTGGCACTTGAGATTTACACCCTAATTATTGCTTTCTTCCCATGGTGACAAGTGGCTCTTGAGATATGAGCCTTATCATGACATTTTTAACCCTTTAACGAATGAATTTTCGCCACATGTTATGGAGATTTGAGCCGTAATGATTGCTTTCATCCTACGGCGCCACGTGTCCTCGAGATATGAGCTTTCATTATTACTTTCTTCCTACTACGACATGTGTCCCTCAAGATGTGAGCCTTCATCATTGCTTCCATCCTACGGTGCCACGTGTCCCTCGAGATTGGTGTTTAATTATTACTTTTAATTTTCCATCCAAATTACGCCACGTGTCCATGTAATCATTTCTACCCATGTGTCTCCATCCATATGGTGACATGTGTCCATTAATTGAATTTAATTCGGGTTTGAAATCCACAGCCACTTTTGATATCGTTTTGGAATCCAAAGTTAGGTTTAAATGAACTTTGAAGTCCATTGCCCTTAAGTCCCCTAAAGATCCTTGAATCTCACAAATTCCCAAGTCTTTGAGAACCTAAAGAAAATCGGGAAATCGTTTAATTTATTAAATAGAAATAGATTACAAGTTTTAGGGTATTACACACCTTGTGAAACACAACCATTCAATCCACGACTTCCCTCTCCGTATATCAAATTAATTTTTCTTTCTCCCAATTTTAGGCCTAGTTCGCTTGCTGCAAGTGTGTAACTACTGTCACTCCTGAGTTGAGAGCCACATAGTACACATACGGTCTTGATTTGACGAACTAACTGACCTTCCATTTATATTTGTTCTTTATGTATGCCTTGAAAAGAGATTTGGTGATCAAAAGTAGCTATACAACAATTCAACAAGAAATAAATACAAACAGAAATCATGCATAAGTACAAGTAGTTGTGATTGTGGCTCACGTCTTCGTCTGGTTTTACGTCTAGAAACGGCTTAAACACTTTCTATGAAGTGGGGATAGGCTTCCCATCCAATTTTCTTATAGATTGGCAAACAGGGTCGTTTTTAGTCAGATTCCCAAGACTATAGCATTGGTGGTCACTTATGAACTGGGTCCATAAAGCAAGAAGTTCTCTTTGCACTATTCCACATGGATGCGTTTCAAGAGTCAATCGGATATCATCCAATGACTCCTTACTCAGTCCATCCTTTATGAAACTAATTTTATCTTCTCGATTTATGGACGTAAACCCCACAGATTTGCATCGAGTGTTACAGGTCCAACGAGCACACTTGTGACAACCATTCACTCTTTTAGCTCTTCGTTTCTTCGCAAAACTACTCTTCCCTAAGCCCGGGAAAAGCTTAAAACTAGGTGAAGTTTCGCCAACTAGTCGAACTTTTGCTTCGATCAGCCAACGAATATCTTCAAGAATGTTATTATGCATAAAAAGCCTAAGTCTTTCACACCTAGCAGCATAAATTTTTTTCAAATCATTCTGCGAGAGAGATGGATAGTACTTGCGAATTTTTGAAAGCTGAAGATCCATTTTTTTAATTTTTTAATTAAAACACAACTATAATAAAAGAAAACTAAAAAAAAACTATGAATCTTGCAAAATGAACGTGAGTACCTGATCGGAGAACAAGAAGGAAAGGAGACTAAGCTTGCTTGCAGAAGTGTGGCTTACCTCATACACATATGGAGTCTCTTATAGAGCAATGAGTATCACTATTCTACACTCGGCTTGAGGCACGCCATAATTGTAGGGTCAGATGCGTCTCTTTTTTCGATGTTTGGTGCCTAATTTTTCAACATTTGGCAGTGTGCCTCTTCCTTTATAGGACAGTGTGATTGCACTGCCCGAGAAAAATGGCTACCACCAATGCTAATTCTGTCTCTCTCAATTCAATTTTTTTTTTAATTTTTTTATTTATTTTTTAATTTATTATTATTATTATTATTATTTTTTAAGAGGCCTAATAAAATTATATATATACCACACAAGACAATATTATCAAGTCAACCAAAATTATTTGCATAATGGATCAATTTCAAACACCAATAAATTAATTCTTAAGTACACCTTACCCCCCAACTTAAATTGCGCATTGTCCTCAATCGGCAATAAAAGAATAGAAGATGGGCATACCTGGCGGTCTTTAATGCATGAATTAGTATGCAAATATTTTATTTAGACTGCACACAGAGAAACACTATTTGAGTCAAAGTTAATTAAGTGATACAAAAAGGAACAATAAATATATTATATATATATATTTTTTTGTTTTGTTTTTTTTATATCCGAATTCCAAAGACATCCATTTAACTTAAATGGAAAGGTAGTCTTTTAACGTCAGATTCCCAGACGAATGTGTTCCTAAAGGTCACTTAACCACTGACGGTGGTTCACCCAACTCCACCATCTCGTCATTTCCTTCAACAAAATCTTTCTCAACTATGCCTAGATATGGTTTCAGCCTTTGACCATTCACTTTATGTAACACCCCCTCTCCTAGAACTGCCCGAGAAGAGGTGCTACGGGGAAAATAAGATAAACTAACTGATAAACTGAAATCTGATACCATGACTGAACATCTCAATCAACTGGGATAAAAACTTTGAGTCAATACAGACTGAAAAGCATAAACTCTGTTTAAGGGACAATCCCTCAGCTGAAATATAAAATAGATCTAATATGAGAAAACTCTATAGAACTCAACAGACTCCCAGACATCTTTTATCTTGAGCAGCTCCACGTACACACACACTATAGACCACTGCTGCTAGGCCCCATATCTGGTACTCCCCTGCTAGAACCTGGAGGGGTGAAGAGTACAAGGTGAGCTACAAAAGCTCAGCAAGTAATAAGCTGGAAAGAATACTGAAGCTGAATCGAAGAATATCGATACTGATAACTCACTGAACTTGTACTGTATAATCACTGTCTGATTGCATTCATAAAAAATATAATGCACATAAACTGTAAACTAAATGCAGGTATGCAACTTTGGCTCATAGGCCCACATAATCTAATAATACATACCTGTCTGATCTGAAACCTGCATACATAAAAACTGTAAGCACATACTGTGGGCAAAGCCCCTAGCCCCCTGGTTGCCACCAGGCGAGCAACTCATAAACTGAGCTGAAACTGAAACTGATGGGATCCCCGCGGACAAGCCGCCTAGCGCGCATAATGCAATGCAATGCTCACATAAATGCTGGCACACGATATGTAGTGCTCCATATAAAGTCATGCTCAATGCTCATACCAAAATGTATGCACATAATCTCACAAAATAATGCTGATCATGTCAAAATAAAATAATGCTGAACATGATATGATCTTCATCTATATATTGGAATACAAAGATTCTATGAATTATGATTTATGGTATGGGTATGATTAACTTGTCATGTTCTGGCTTATGAATTCAATGTTGGAAGGTATTGAATACATTGATTGAATTAAACTTGAATTAGGACTCACTGGAAGCTAAATTAGATTTCTGGAAAAGTCATCCGGATATCAGAAAGGATATCAGGATAAGAAGAAAGACATCCAGATATGAAGAAGGCTCATCCAGATACACTGACATTCAAAGAAGAAGCTATTCGGATATGCTGGGAAGTATTTGGATATGAACTAGGACATCCAGATATGATTCTGGTCATTCGGATATCTCACTGATGCTTTCGGATATAACTGGGGACTATTCGAATAAAAAATTCAACTTTTGAGGGAGGCATCCGGATATCAGGCGAGACATCTGGATATTATCTTGACCTTTTCGGATGTATAAACAAACCATTCGGATATCATACTTGAAGAACTTTAGATACATCCGGATACGATACAAGGTATCCGGATATTAGAACTTAGAGTAATAGAACTTGCAATCCAAAATGGATAAGGATTAATGGAACTTGCAATCCAAAATGGATGAGGATTAATAGAACTTGCAATCCAAAAAGGATAAGGATTTATAGAACTTGCAATCCAAAATGGATAAGGATTATTGGAACTTGCAATAAAAAATGGATAAGGATTACTGGAACTTGCAATCCAAAATGGATGAGGATTAATAGAACTTGCAATCCAAAAAGGATAAGGATTTATAGAACTTGCAATCCAAAATGGATAAGGATTATTGGAACTTGCAATCCAAAATGGATAAGGATTACTGGAACTTGCAATCCAAAATGGATAAGGATTAATCGAACTTGCAATCCAAAATGGATAAGGATTACTGGAACTTACAATCCAAAATGGATGAGGATTAATAGAACTTGCAATCTAAAATGGATTAGGATTACTGGATCTTGCAATCCAAAATGGATAAGGATTAATGGAACTTGCTCATAACTTCACTGTTATACGCATATATATATATATATACGTCTCTGCTTACTGATATAAAATCTAAGAACTCAATGAAGAACTGGAATAATCTGAAAAACTAATATAAACCTGTAATGGAAGGGATTACAGGAAGAATACTTGCCTGATAGAACTCTCTGATCGAACCCTGGAGCGATCCTGAAGACTCTAGCAAGCCTCTGCTATCTCTTGGCCTTTCTGTTCTTCACACGGCGTGAAGAAAAGCTAAGCTAATGGGCTCTATATATAGACATAAAGTCCTAGATCTCTTTCCTTTTATAACTTGGAATCCATCTCCCAATTGAACATGGAGACTCTCAAAACCTTCTCCTATTGAGACTAGGAGACTCTTAATCCAAATCCATCTCATACATGGATTCTCATTCTTCTTTAAATACATAGTCTCACTTCATTAATAATAATACAAAAAATTATTATTAAAACTCTCAAATAATAATAAAACTCCAAAATTACCTTCATGCCCTTGCATTTAATTTCCACAAAATAAATGCTATTTAAATACTATTCTCTCAATTAAAAATCTAAATTGCCACATTAAATAATTAATTGGCAAAATCTCTTAATCAATACTTCAATAATTAATTAAATAATTCCTGAATAAATACTGGACCCTCTAATGGGTCGTTACAATTTAAAACATTGTCCAGACTCTTTGATTTCAATTTCTATTGCCCCATATTCTGATGTGGTCTTGATTGTATAGGGTCCTGTCCATTTTGATCTCAACTTCCCTGGGAACAAATGAAGCCTTGAGTTGTAGAGAAGCACCTGCTGACCAACATGAAATTTTTTTCTGTTGTTGTGTTGGTCATGAAACTTTTTCATATGCAACTTAGATAATTTGGCATTTTCAAATGCCTCATCCCTAAGTTCATTAAGTTGCAATTTCCTATTGTGACTCACTTCTGTTGATTCCTCATTAATCTTCCTAATGGCCCAGTAGGCTTTGTGCTATATTTCAACTGGCAGATGACATGGCTTGCCATATACCAACCTGTAGGGAGACATGCCTAGAATGGTCTTGTATCCAGTTCTATAGGCCTAAAGTGCATCAATCAACCTCAAGGACCAATCCTTACGGTTAGAATTGACTGTTTTCTCTAAAATCCTTTTTATCTCCATATTGGCCAATTCAGCTTGGCTATTGGTTTGAGGGTGATATGGGGTTACAACCTTGTGGACTACTCCATATTTTCTCATTAATTCAGCCACTTGTTTGTTGCAGAAATGAGAACCTCCATCACTTATGATGGCCCTAGGCATTCCAAACCTACTAAAAATATTTTCTTTCAAAAACTTCATTACAACCCGATGATCGTTTGTTCTTGTTGGGATTGCTTCTACCCACTTGGACACATAGTCAACAGCTAACAAGATGTACTCGTGTCCACCTGAATTAACAAATGGTCCCATGAAGTCTATTCCCCAATAATCAAAAATTTCTAACACCTGAATGGGTTGCAAGGGCATCATATTCCTCTTGGTTAGGCTTCCTAGCCTTTGACATCTATCACATGAGCTATAGAACTGATGCACATCTCTAAACATGGTAGGCCAAAAGAATCCACTTTGTAAGATCTTGGCCAATGTTTTTCTTGTGGAGAAATGACCTCCACAAGAAAGAGTATGACAAAAATTCAAAACACTCTGTTGCTCATGCTCGGGGATGCACCTTCTTAAAATTTGGTCAGCACAATACTTATACAAGTAAGGGTCATCCCAGAAATAAGTCCTAACCTTCCTAAAGAATTTTTGTTTATCTAGCTTGGTCCAATGATTTGGAATTAGACCGGTGGCTAGATAGTTGGCCAGATTTGCGTACCATAGTGTAACAGAGGTTGGGGTATCATTGATAAGGAAGAGCTGTTCATCTGGAAAGGTGTCCCTGATTGGTTCTTTGTCTAGATTAAGGTCTTAGCATGGAAGTCTAGACAAATGGTCTGCCACCACATTTTCTACTCCCTTTTTATCTTTGATTTCTATGTTGAATTCTTGGAGTAACAAAATCCACCTAATAAGACGTGGTTTGGCATCTTGTTTGGTGAGCAAGTATTTCAAAGCAGCATGGTCAGTGAAAACAATGACCAATGACCCCACCAGATATGATCTGAACTTCTCTAATGCAAAAACTATTGCCAATAGTTCCTTCTCAGTTGTTGTGTAATTTTTGTGGGCTTCATTGAGGGTTTTACTGTCATAGTAGATGACATAAGGTTTTTTATCTTTTCTTTGCCCTAGGATTGCTCCTATAGCATAATCACTTGCATCACACATGAGTTCAAAGGGCAATGACCAATCTGGTGGTTGAATAATGGGGGCTGAGATGAGAGCATTTCTTAACCTATCAAAAGAGGTTTGATAAGATGATGTCCACTCAAATGGGACATTCTGGGAGAGAAAATTACACAGAGGCTGGGCTATGCTGCTAAAAGATGCTATGAATCTCCTATAAACCCAGCATACCCAAGGAAAGACCTGATGTCCTTAACACTCTTAGGGACTGGTAGTTTTTGGATGGCTTCTACTTTGGCTTTGTCCACCTCCATTCCCTTAGCAGAGACAATATTCCCTAGGACTATACCTTGTTTGACCATGAAATGACATTTTTCCCAGTTAAGCACAAGGTGGGTTTCTTCACAACGAGCTAGAACTCTCTCTAAATTCTCTAAACATGCCTCAAAACTAGCTCCATAGATAGAGAAATCATCCATAAAAACCTCCACAATGTGTTCTGTCATCTCACTAAAAATACTCATCACACACCTTTGGAAGGTGGCAGGGGCATTGCATAGTCCAAAAGGCATACGTCTATAGGCAAATGTCCCAAATGGACATGTGAGAGTGGTCTTTTCCTGGTCCTCTAGGGCAATGTCAATCTGGTTATATCCTGAATAACCATCAAAGAAACAATAGAATGCTTGCCCAGCTATTCTTTCAAGGACTTGGTCCAAGAATGGCAATGGAAAATGGTATTTTCTAGTCATTGCATTGAGTTTTTTGTAATCGATGCACACTCTCCATCCGGTTTGGATGCGAGTAGGGATCAACTCATTCTTTTCATTTCTCACCACTGTGACTCCAGACCTTTTTGGGACCACTTGAGTGGGGCTGACCCACTTTGAATCAGAGATGGGGTATATAATACCCGCATCTAGCAACTTTAGCACTTCTTTCCTAACCACCTCTTTCATGTTAGGATTGAGTCTTCTCTGCATTTGCCTAACAGTTTTAGCATCCTCCTCTAGAAATATCCTATGAGTGCAAGTCAAAGGACTAATTCCATGCAAGTTTGAGATGGTCCAACCTAAGGCTTTTTTATGAGCTCTCAGAATGTTTATCAGTTGAATTTCTTGTTGGGATGTCAAACTTGAAGAGATGACTATGGGGAGTGTGTTCTCATCACCTAGAAATGCATATTTTAACTCACTTGACAAAGGTTTCATTTCAGGTGTGGCTGAGGTATTATCAGATTATGACTCTTCATTGTTCAGAGAACCCAATGGTTCTGATTTGGGAATCCATTAAGCCACAGGCATTGCTTCTTGCTCCCTAGTGTTCACTAATTCTTTTAACTCTCTCTCTTCTTGATCTTCTTCCATAGATTTGTTCAAAAATTCTTTTGCAAAATAGTCCTCAGCTAATGTTTGAACCAAATCTACTTCCTCCACCTCATTCTCAGCTATGTGTTGTTTGGAAACTCTAAAGATATTCATCTCTACAGTCACGTTTCCAAATGATAACTTAAGTATTCCATTCCTATAATTAATTATGGCATTTGAAGTTGCTAGGAATGGTCTACCAAGAATGACTGGAACAGGGGGTTGAGGGCCTTGATGGGGTTGTGTGTCCAAGACTATAAAATCAATAGGGAAGTAAAATTTGTCCACCTGCACTAATACATCCTCCACTATCCCCCTAGGGACTTTGATTGACCTATCAGCAAGCTGTAGGGTAACTCTTGTTGGCTTGAGTTCTCCTAAGCCCAGTTGCTAATATACACTATAAGGAAGCAAGTTGACAGTTACTCCTAGATTTAAGAGTGCTTGGTCCACCCTTCGGCTTCCAATTAAGCAAGAAATGGTTGGGCTACCAGGGTCTTTGTACTTAGGAGGTGTTTTAAGTTGCAGGATGGAACTCACCTGTTCGGTTAAGAATGCTTTCTCCTGGATGTTGATCTTTCTTTTAACAGTACACAAGTCTTTTAAGAATTTTGCATAAGATGGTGTCTGTTTGATTGCATCAAGGAGAGGAATGTTAATCCTCACCTGCTTGAACACTTCATAAATATCAGCATTTTGTTTTTCCCTCTTTGTTTGAGTAAATCTTTGAGGGAATGGTGGTGCAGGGTTGCTCTTGAATTCTTCCACCTTATTTTTTTCTTTACCTTCCTTTTTTTTGTTTTCAAGTTTTTCCTCCAAAGCTGGAGCATTGTCATTTTTTATATTTTCATTTTGTTCTTCTTCTTGTGCATTAGGTTGGCTTGTCCTAGGATCATCTGGTTTGTCAATTATTTTTCCATTCCTAAGGACAGTGACTGCTTGCACCTGCTCATGATTATTGTTCCCACTATTTGATGATTCCACTTGATTTGTTTGCTTCACGGGGTTGGGATTTGGTTGAGAAGGGAATTTCCCAAGTTCCCTCACAGTAAAAGTTCGAGTTAGCTTGGTTAGCTGACTCCTCATATCTTCAATTGCCCTATTTGTTTGCTCTTGGAATTTTGCTACCTGAGCATTGTTCCCCATCTGCCCTTGCATAAATTGTTATAGAGTATCCTCTAGGGATCTCTTATGCGGTGGCTGATATGAGCCAGATGGTCCTTGGTTAGGCTGGTAGGGCTGTGGCTGAGGTTGTGGCTATGGTTGTTAGGGAAATGGTTGGTGTGGCTGAGTTATTTCTCCAAGAGAAATTTGGGTGGTTCCTAGAATTTGGATGGTAGGTGTTTGAGTTTGGGTTGTACCCTTGATAATTTCCACCCTGGTTCTGGTTTTGGTATATCCTACCCTCTATTTTCCTTGGTTGTGAGTTTGAAGTTTGGCCATACAGCACTTCTTTGAAAGCAGGGAGAGTTGGACACTCCTCTATTCTATGGCTATTGGCTTCACACACTACACAATGCACCTCTACCTAATTGACAGCCTTCATTTTTTTCATCTCCAATTTTTCCATTTTCTTTGTCAACAGAGCTAATCTAGCATTGATGTCATCAGTTTCATTTAATTGGAGTTTTCCCTTTGGTTGTGGATTGTATTGGTCTCTCAAATCTCCCATGGTTAATGGCCCAACTTCCCAATTTCTAGAGTTTTCAGCTACATGGTCAAAGTATGCAACAGCCTCTTCAGGAGTTTTTTCATAAAAATCACCATTACACATGGTGGACACCAGCATTTTCAAATTAGGAGTTAAGGCATTAAAGAAGAAACTAACTACCCACCATTGCTCAAAGGCATGGTGTGGGTAAGAATGCAAGAGGTCCTTGAAACGTTCCCAAGTTTGAGCAAATGTTTCATTTGGTTTACAGATGAAATTCATCATTTGCCTTTGGAGTGATGCTGTTCTATTTGCTGGGAAGTATTTTTTTAGAAATTTTGTTTGCATCTCCCTCCAAGTTCCTATTGATCTAGGCTCTAGAGTCCCTAACCACATTTTTGCTTTATCCTTGAGTGAGAATGGGAAGAGCTTTAGTCTAACAGTGTCCTCATGTATATTTTGATCCCCACAGGTACCACATACCTCTTCAAAATCCCTCACGTGTGTATATGGATTTTCAGAATCCATACCATGAAATGTGGGGAGCATTTGTATGGTACCTGGTTTAAAGACAAATCGATGATGGTTTATTGGTAGGATTATGCAAGAGGGAGTGGTTTGCCTTGGAGGGTGCAAATAATCCCGGAAGGTGCAAATAATCCCTGAGGGGTTTAATCTCATCACCATCCAAGGGATCATGTTCTCCATGATCACTCCCGTGAGCAGATAGGTTTTCATTTTGTTGAGACATTATGGATTGTAAAAGTGATATTTCAGTCTCTGATAAAGAATTTATAGAATGGTTTGACTTAGTTTGATGGCTTAAGATTCTACCAGATCTAAGTCTCATACAATTTGAATAATATGCAAATAGTTAAGAAAAACAATATTCAGAACAAAGTTACTCGTGGAGTGAATTTTTTCTTCTATTTCACCTCCCCGGTAACGGCGCCAAAATTTGGCTGCACTCCTCATCCTACAATTTAGATAACCTTAATCAGTTTGGATGTTCAGTGTTGAAATGGTGAGGAGGTTTAAACTCACCAGTGTGTGAGTGTAGTTGTAGCACAAATATAAATTTCGGACAAGTCCGGGTCGATTCTGTAACGACCCATTAGAGGGCCCAGTATTTATTCAAGAATGATTTAATTAATTGTTGAAGTATTTGATTAAGCGATTTTGCCAATTAATTATTTAATGTGGCAATTTAGAGATTTTGAAGGAAAAGAATAGCATTTATTTCTTTTTAATTTTGGAGTTAAAGGAATTTGCCAAGGTGGCAATTTAGATTTTTAATTAAGAGAATAGTATTTAAATAGCATTTAAATGGCATTTATTTTGTGAAAATTAAATGCAAGGGTATGAAGGTAATTTTGGAGTTTTATTATTATTTGAGAGTTTTAATAATAATTTTTGTATTATTATTAATTAAGTGGGACTATGTATTTAAAGAAGAATGAGAATCCATGTATGAGATGGAATTGGATTAAGAGTCTCCTAGTCCCAATAGGAGAAGGTTTTGAGAGTCTCCAAGTTCAATTGGGAGAGGGATTCCAAGTTATAAAAGGAAAGGGATCTAGGACTTTATGTCTATATATAGAGCCCATTAGCTTAGCTTTTCTTCACACCGTGTGAAGAATAGAAAGGCCAAGAGATAGCAGAGGCTTGCTAGAGTCTTCAGGATCGCTCCAGGGTTCGATCAAAGAGTTCTATCAGGCAAGTATTCTTCCTGTAATCCCTTCCATTACAGGTTTATATCAGTTTTTCGGATTATTCTAGTTCTTCATTGAGTTCTTAGATTTTATATCAGTAAGCAGAGACGTATATATATATATATGGGTATAACAGTGAAGTTATGAGCAAGTTTCATTAATCCTTATCCATTTTGGATTGCAAGTTCCATTAATCCTTATCCATTTTGGATTACAAGTTCCAGTAATCCTAATCCATTTTGGATTGCAAGTTCTATTAATCCTCATCCATTTTGGATTGCAAGTTCCAGTAATCCTTATCCATTTTGGATTGCAAGTTCCAATAATCCTTATCCATTTTGGATTGCAAGTTCTATAAATCCTTATCCTTTTTGGATTGCAAGTTCTATTAATCCTCATCCATTTTGGATTGCAAGTTCCAGTAATCCTTATCCATTTAGGATTGCAAGTTCTATTAATCCTCATCCATTTTGGATTGCAAGTTCCAGTAATCCTTATCCATTTTGGATTGCAAGTTATATTAATCCTTATCCATTTTGGATTGTAAGTTCTATTACTCTAAGTTCTAATATCTGGATACCTTGTATCGTATCCGGATGTATCTAAAGTTCTTCAAGTATGATATCCAAATGGTTTGTTTATACATCCGAAAAGGTCAAGATAATATCCAGATGTCTCACCTGATATCCGGATGCCTCCCTCAAAAGTTGAATTTTTCATTCGAATAGTCCCCAGTTATATCTGAATGCATCAGTGAGATATCCGGAGGACCAAAATCATATCCGGATGTCCTAGTTCATATCCGAATACTTCCCAGCATATCCGAATAGCTTCTTCTTTGAATGTCAGCGTATCCGGATGAGCCTTCTTCATATCTGGATGTCTTTCTTCTTATCCTGATATCCTTTCTGATATCCGGATGACTTTTCCAGAAATCTAATTTAGCTTCCAGTGAGTCCTAATTCAAGTTTAATTCAATCAATGTATTCAATACCCTCCAACATTGAATTCATAAGCCAGAACATGACAAGTTAATCATACTCATACCATAAATCATAATTTATAGAATCTTTGTATTCCAATATATAGATGAAGATCATATCATGTTCAGCATTATTTTATTATAACATGATCAGCATTATTTTGTGAGATTATGTGCATACATTTTGGTATGAGCATTGAGCATGACTTTATATGGAGCACTACATATCGTGTGCCAGCATTTATGTGAGCATTGCATTGCATTATGCGCGCTAGGCGGCTTGTCCGCGGGGATCCCACCAGTTTCAGTTTCAGCTCAGTTTATGAGTTGCTCGCCTGGTGGCAACCAGGGGGCTAGGGGCTTTGCCCACAGTATGTGCTTACAGTTTTTATGTATGCAGGTTTCAGTTCAGACAGGTATGTATTATCAGATTATGTGGGCCTATGAGCCAAAGTTGCATACCTGCATTTAGTTTACAGTTTATGTGCATTACATTTTTATGAATGCAATCAGACAGTGATTATACAGTACAAGTTTAGTCAGTTATTTATCAGTATCGATATTCTTCGATTCAGCTTCAGTATTCTTTCCAGCTTATTACTTGCTGAGCTTTTGTAGCTCACCTTGTACTCTTCACCCCTCCAGGTTCTAGCAGGGGAGTATCAGATGTGGGGTCTAGCAGCAGTGTTCAGTAGTGTGTGTACGTGGAGCCGCTCAAGATAAAAGATGTTTGGGAGTCTGTTGAGTTCTATAGAGTTTTCTTAGATTAGATCTATTTTATATTTCATTTAAGGGATTGTCCCTTAGATAGAGTTTGTGCTTTTCAGTTTGTATTGACTCAGAGTTTTTATTCTAGTTGATTGAGATGTTCAGTTATGGTATCAGATTTCAGTTTATCAGTTAGTTTTATTTTATTTTCCCCGTAGCACCTCTTCTCGGTTAGTTCTAGGAGAGGGGGTGTTACAGATTCACTGGGAGGTTTATTTAACAAAAGAATTGTTCATTTGGGTTGATTTATCCAAAGAGAGCTAAGTTTTCTTGATTGTGAAAAAGGTTTTTTTGGAATATTAAAAAGGTCTTGGGTTGAGGCGAGTTCAGAACCAATGCCTAATAAATCTCTTATAGCAATTTAAACAGTAACATTAATCTGAAATAAACAGAGGATCGTTTGGTAGTTATAATTCAAGATACGAATGATTCTCAGCTAAGCAACCCTCATACATGATATGAGGGTTCTAGGTTAAGATGTCACTGTAAATTGTATTATACTACAGACTATGATTTGATTGTTTGAGCTTGGGTATATCTCATCTCCAATTCTAGCAACTCTCATACATGGCATGAGAGTTCTAAGTTAGGATGATGACCCAATCCAAACTCACAAAACCATTTACACACTCAACTCGAGTTTAACTCAGATAAATCTTGCATTCATCGAGGTTTGGCTTATCTTGAGATTCAAGAACATTGGACACTGTCCTCGCCTTAACCCAATATTAGATTTAGCTACTCATTCCCATTTAAAAATTAATTGACAGGAATTTAAATGACGTAATTTAAATGACAGAATTTAATTGACGGGAATTAAAATAGTAGAAACTAACCGACCATTTAGGCGGTGGAAAATTTAAATGACAGGAATTAAAATTGCAGAAATTTAAAGGGAGAAATTAACTAGCCATTTAGGCGGTGGATAATAAAGTAACAATAAATGGCATACAGATTTAAAAGAAGAAAGAAAGGAAGTAAGATTACAAGAGAAAACAAGAGAGAGAATAAGAGCAATTCTCTAAGAGAAACTCTAAGAACAAAACTAAACTTTGATTCAAGTAATAACCACCTTCACAAATGCACCAAAGTGAGCTATTTATAGCTCACAAGATGCAATATAAGCCACACAATTATTCAACAAAACATTCACCTAACTAGTGGAATAAAATTAGGTAAAAGACAAAAATACAAAAGACTTTGTGTGGTAGACTTCTCATAAGAATACAAAAGAATTTAGGTGATAAAACACTTATAAAAATTCAAAACAAAGAAAAGTCTTCTACAACTTGGGCTTTGTTGGGACTTTGATTGGTCTTGGGCCTTTCTTATGTTGGATTCTATTTGATAGTTGGGCCAAGTGCACTTGAAACATCCTCTAGACTCCATAGTTGGCCCATGATTTTGAGCAACAATAATGGGTAATCCAATGTCTTCGATTATGCCCTTAATTAATTGTAGAAACCAACTTTCTTGCTTCATCCTGAAATAATATGTAATACGAATAATTATTTACTTTAAGCATAAATATAAAGCCAAAATAGGGATATAATTCATTAGAATATAGGAAACATTGACCCTTATCAAGCTATAAGGGAAATGAGGTAGCTGAAGAATAAGCTTAATTTACTGCTTGTAGCATGTTTAGCATATTTTTGTTTATGTGCGAACCTATGTAATTTTGGACATGTTTAAGATGTCAGTTATCACTTGCTAGAGATGATGTCCACGTAATACATTTTGTAGACGTCTTGAACAATTTCATGATAAATAAAACATTATGGTTGTGAACCATATCAGGTTCGATCTAGCTTCCGCATTTGAAATTTTAACACCTGTCTTAGCTATTTGATTATTGGGTATGTTAGCTGAGAAGGTGAAAATTAGAGTTTTTGGGATATTGTGCGATGCATGATAGCAATTGTGATATGAAAAATTTTTATATTCTCGAAATCCTAAATTATAACACACTCAAGAAATTTGGGGTGTTACAATCGGGCCATGAGCAGGGCAATGGGCATGATTGTACTTTTACCTCATTGTCGGGCTGTGAGCGGGGCAATGGGTTTGGATGTACTTTTACTCATTATCGGGCCGTGAGCGGGGCAATGGATTTGAATGTACTTTTATCTCATTGTCAGGCTATAAGCGGGACAACGGGCTTGAATGTACTTTTACCCCATTGCAGGGCTATGAGTGGGGCAATGGGTTTGAATATACTTTTACCTCATTGTCGAGTTGTGAGCGGGGCAATGGGTTTGAATGTACTTTTACCTCATTGCAGGGCTGTGAGCGGAGCAATGGGTTTGAATGTACTTTTACCTCATTGCTAGGCTATAAGCGGGATAACGGGTTTGAATGTACCTCATTGCCGAGCCGTGAGCGGGGCAATGGGTTTGAATGTACTTTTACCTTATTGCTGGGCTATAAAAGGGACAACGGACTTGAGTTTATCTTTCCCTCGTTGCCGAGCCATGAGTGGGGCAACGGGCTTGAGTTTGTTTTTATTTCCTGTAAGCAGAGCATAGCAAACGAACTTTTATAAAGCAATGTGTAATGAAAACGCTGACATTTTTTAAAATAAGTGAGCACATCCACTATTTCATTTTGGGTCTTATTGTTACCTTTGAGCACGAAATACACAGGTCATGCACAAGTTCAAAAAGTTTAGTTTCTCGTTCTTTAACATAGGCTCTCTTCAATGTGTCTGAATTTTGCTCCCAGTTTTCTCTTTGAGGGCATTAATGGTGGCTGACTGCCTTCTTTTAAGGCCATGTCCTTTCATGGCTTGTCTTGATGGAATATGAGGAGTCCCCTGCCATAGTTTCACCGCTCGAGATGACATGTATGGGCTCATGAAACTTGTCCATTATCTAGAGGTGGATTCTCTTCGTAATCCCTTCCTCTCTTCTGACATCTTTGATTTGATCTCCCCTGCTCTTCCTATCTATCTTCTTCTTTTCGAGGCTCACTATCTTTGACCTATACATATCTTTGAAGATGTCCTTCACGAACTAGCATCTCAATCTGATCTCTTAACTCCCGGCACTGGTCAGTGCAATGACCACGAGTTTTGTGATATCTACAATATTCTTCTTTATTCTTTCCCATGGGATAGTCAACCTTTTTCGGGAGTCTAATAAGACCTGACCCTTCGATGGCTGCAAGTATGGTCGACTGAGGTTGGAGAAGTTTGGTGTAATGGTGGAACTGGGGCTGAGGTATATCTGATCCCCTAACCCGCCTGGAGTCATCTTCAATATCGCTTTCCTTCCTTTTTCACTCTCTCCTCTCATTCCCACCTAGCACTCTCATAACTTCTGTATGGAGCACGTATTTATTTGCTCCAGTAAACAAATCTGCTAGGGATGTTGGTGGGTCCAAAGATAATGATTCTTGTAGGGTAGTTAGTCTCATTCCGTGTAACATAGTAGACACTGCCATTGCAATTGGTAAGTCATGAACTTCGAGGGTGGCATTCTGAAATCTATCCGCATACTGACGTAGAGTTTCTTTGTTCCCCTGTCGAATACTAAGCAAGTATGTGGCGTCCTTTTTTCTTCGACTATTAATCATAAATGTCTTAACAAATTCTGTTCTGAGCTGACCGAATGAAGAGATAAAGGCCTCTGGTAAACTGTTGAACCATGTCCGGGCATGCCCTGACAGAGTTAAGGAGAAAGCCCGGCACATTATGTCATCGTCCCATCCATGTAATATCATCAACAACTCATAGCTTTGAATGTGATCATAGGGATCATCCTTGCTGGAATAAGGGGTGATTTGAGGTATCTTGAATTTTCTGGGAAGTGGCTTCTCCAATAAATCTGTAGTAAACGGACATTTTTTGCGTTGTTGCTCCTTCGTGGCTGGGATCAATTTCTTTCATTCAAGTACTTCTTCAACTACCCTTTTCATGTCATTGTATACTTGTTGTTATTTGGTTGTCATGTCTTATTGGCGTGCCGGCCCCAGTTTCATGGTATCTCCGTCTTTAGGTGCTTCTAGCCCTGTTTTCCATTCATGGGATCTCATTTCTTTGGGGCATGGCACGAGGATTCTTCCTTGGTGGTACTGATCTATCCTCCTGACAAGGAGTGGATCGGGAATGAGAATCGGGAGTGGCCTCTTAATAGGAATCAGCTCCCACCTCGGGCTGAGGCTCAGGTGGTGGCATAAACTTTTTCAAAGTATCGGGCAACATCCCTCCAGGCATCATACCATGGAGTATACTAGCCATGTCTCGAAGTGCCTGCATTCCCTCAACGTGTTGCTGTCTCAATGCTTCATACTCTTCCCACGGGACCATACGCGGTGGTTGTCGTGAAGTCCCAACTTTATCAATAGGAAGTAGCCTTGAGCCGATGTTAAGTGGAGGTGGGACTGATTGGCTCCCCACCTGCTAGCTGGGGGAAACAGAGTGATCACCTCCTTGGGGTTAAGCATTATGAGAGGGAGGAGGTGCTCCTTATGGATGAGAATTGGAAATAATGGAAGGCGCTCCCTGTTGCTGAGAGTTCTGTGGTGGTAGGCGTGTTTCTACGCCTTGAGAGAGAGTTCGTCAGTGTTCACGGGTGTTTGCCATTCTTAAGTTGACCTTTTGTCTTGCGTTTCCCACAGACGGAGCCAATTGTTTTTACCAAAATAGAACAATCTATTTTTAATTGCGGACAGACACAAGAGTCTCGGGAGTCGTGCCTTCACTGATGAGAATCTTGACGAGCAACTGGATCTGGTAGAGGTCCAGATTTGGTAATCCAACAAAGCTAATAGTCTGACAAGGCTGATGATTTGGTGGGCTGATGATCTAGTTGCCCAAGATGACTGAGTGACCTGAGGGCAACAAGTGGCCTTGATGACCGAGTGACCAGAGGGGGACGAGTGGCCTACAAAACGAGAGCACCGTTAGAATGTGGGTGGGGGTCCCTGTGCAAACCCTCTGATGCTTAAGTCAGATCTCGAGAAAATACAAAATGATGCTTCAATCACTCAAAATTACGTACCTTCCGATGAAGGCATGGTCTCATATTTATAGTGGAGGAGAGAGAAGACGCGCAAGAATCGGGGCGAGAATCTCACGGTCCATTTCGATGATTTCGCGACCCATCCAAGAGAGAAAAGAGGAGAGATTGGCGCAAGCCCACTCGACCATGACCAAGTGGGGGGCAACCCGATCATGCCTTCTTTTGCCCTTTTTCTTGGCTCGATTTTGAGTGGTTCCCATATCTCAAATTTATGCTCAATTTTCACATTTATTGAGCTCAAATCTCTCACAACTCAAAACATGAAAGTTGTAGATAATTCTCTTAGATTTCCATAGGACTTTGAATTAGCTTAATTAGAGTTTTTATGAGAAAGTTATGGCAAAAACACCAAAGTAGTGTTGTACCCACTCGGCATAATCGAGTGGGTCATGAAAAGTGAGGGAAATTTGGTCTCCCCATGACCGAGTGGGGGGCCACTCATTCATGCATTCTCTTTGGATTTTGTTTTGGTTCGGATCCATCTTCCTTCAATACTTGACTCTGAGCCTTAATAGTGTAGGTGCACCAATTTCATTCTTAATTTACACCTTGATGCAGCTCAAATCTCTTAAAACTGAAAACATTAAAGTTGTAGATAATTTTCTTATCTTTCCATAGGACTTTGAATCACCTCAATTGAAGCTCATTTGAGAAATTTATTCCCAAAAAACCAAAGTAGTGTCGTACCCAGTTGGCATAACCGAGTGGGTCCTCCTCACTTGGTCTCGGCTCGACCTCTTCCTCCATCGGCTTGTTTCCTTGATTTCCTACAACCCGTTGGGCCTTTGGGCTTCATGTCCATGTCTCGGAACTCTTTTAGGTCTTGTGATTCTCCAAGTTTGCATGGCATATCACAGAGGGTCAGATTAAAGGCACTGACACATGGACCTCCTTTCAAAGGATTAATTATATGTGCTTGACGGCACACTATATTAACAACAATTGGACAATGAAGAAAAAAATTTAAATTTTTGTTCAATATATAGTCACAAGAGTGATGCCATTTCTATGCCAATTGAGAAGTGTTTAATGGGATGGAAACTTGATAGAGTTTTGAGTTTGATAGTAGATAATGCTAGTTCAAATGATATTGTTGTGGGTAACTTCAAGAAAAAAATGGCAAAATGGGATGCTAGCATTATGAGTGGCCATTATTTGCATATTAAGTATGGCTCATATAATAAATCTGGTTATGTAACATGGGTTGAAAGAGCTAGATGAATCAATAACAAGAGTTAGGGATGCAGTTAGTTATATTAGGCAATCTTCAGCAAGACTAAGAAAATTCAAAGAATGTGTGGAAGTGGAAAAAATAGAATGTAAGGGCTTATTGTCGTTGGATGTTGCAACTGGATGGAACTCCACATACTTGATGTTAGAGACTACTCAAAATTTTGAGAGGGCTTTTGAGAGGTTTGATGAGGAAGAGCCATATTTTATGCTTGATCTTGGTATAAGTAGTTGGAATAATGACCTGCAACACGTTATTACTATTGATGGGAGACCCAAGCTAGAGGATTGGATGAGGGTCAAAATGTTTGTTAGAGTGTTGCAACAGTTTTATGAGCTTACTTTGTGGGTTTCAAGTACTTCATATGTCACCTCTAACACTTTTTTTCATGAGATTAGTATCGTTCACTGTCTCTTACATGAGTGGCATGAGGGTGATGATCTTGAGTTGACTGAGATGGATAGAAAAATGAAAGAAAAGTTCGATAAATATTGGGGGGATTCAAAAAAAATAAATCACTTGCTTTACATTGTTGTGCTACTTGATCCAAGGCACAAGTTAGAGTTTATGTAGTATGCACTTCAAGAGATGTATCTAGGTGAGAAAGGGGTTGCTGCAGTTTTGTCCTTAAAAAATGTTGTTGTTGCTAAAATACTGAAAGTAAAGCAAGATCGCTACGGGGCAAACAGCGTAGTTCAAAATTTTTGAACTTACCTCGATCCCGGTGATTGGATCAACGTTGAAATTAAATCATTCACAATCAAATAAATAAATCTAACCTTTAGATTATCAAGTCGTTCGCGGATTCGAGCCGTCCAAGCGTCCGGCCTCTAACTCGTGATACGCGGCACGCGTCCGTTGGCAAGGAGAGCAGAATAAGAGTGCTAGCTCCTTCTCCTTTGCGCAGCTTGTGTATGGACGGTAAAAGAATGCCCTCGTTTCGTATTGATGCCAAAAGAAACGAAGAAGAGTGAGCGGCAATACGTTTTTCAACTCTTGAAAAATGACACCAAAAACCCCTTTAATTTTGGGCAACCCATAAAGGGATATTTATAAGGAAATATCCTAGGGTTTCTAAAACCCTAATGGATTGGGCTAGCCCATTAATTCTAATTTAATTAGAATCTTAAGTGGGCTTATTCTAGTCCAACTAGAAATATAATTAAATGGCCAAATCCTTTTATAGGTTAAATAAAATATTATGGCCCAAATCTATTTCAAGCACAAATATATTTTATTTAATATTTGGCCCAAATCTAATTTGGTCCAAATATAATATTTAATATTTGGCCCAAATCTAATTTAGTCCAAATATAATATTTATTTTAATAATTGGCCCAAATCCAATTTAGTCCAAATATAATATTTAATTTAATATTTGGCCCAAATCCAATTTAGTCCAAATATTAACTTAAGCCCAAATATATTTTATTTCCTATTTGCCACCCCAACAAATAGAAAATTATTAAATTAGAAACTCATTCCTAATTTAATCAATTGCCATTTTAGGAAACTCTTTCCATTATGACGACCGCTCGCCATATCGATGTCATTACATTTATTTGTTCTTTTCCGTGAGAACCTACGATGGCACAACTTCTTGCCAAAGTGTCCTACTTAACCATACGTCCACTCTACTGGTTTAAGCCAGGGACCGTGCCTATTGCGTATGACTCATTAGGCTTCCGAATATGTTGGCAATGTGTCGGTACAAACACATAAGACAAGATTGGCCTCTAGCAAGGCATTATGCCTACCCAATTATTCAGAAGGATTCATAATCCCCAAATAACCTTTCACGAGCATGATTACCGTATAATTCGATCTTCTCGTCAATGTATCTTATGTGATCTCAAGTATGGCGATGTGTTGCTTGATAACGATCACATGAGTTTTCTTCGATCTTCCGGATATCTTCACTTAATTAGAAAGTAAGTCAATAACTCCTTATTGATCTCTTTCACCATGGCCATGGATTTAAAGTGAATATCCACCGAAGGTGCCTTAGATTCATCATCCTCTATCAAGGGATAGACGAGTCCCATCTTGGTTATGCACCCATCTTCATAAGCCTCACGATATGCCCAACGATCGCCCACGTGCAGCCTTTATCTAGGCGCATCAAAACGATGTCAAAGCATATCAGTCTTCTTATGAGATGACTGTGACAACCTCAGGTCCAAGGATTAGTTACACCCATCTCGTATAAGAATTCCATCAACATATAACCAAAATAGATTCTCATGGCGAGTCATGTCTGTTGGAAATGTATGCCCTAAAGACACGTTTTGTTTAATTTATGGTAATGATGTTTCTTTTAGTCAGTTTATGGCACATATATTGTTTGCATTCAATTGTTGGAAAAGTGTCCATGCTATTAAGTAAGTGATTCATGTGATGGGTCGTTCTTCACAATTAGGCATGAATCATGGGTACTTAATAAGCAAGAAAATATTACTCTTGATCTTTTGATAGAACTGGGCATTCTATCATGATAAGATCATTGTGCAATGCTGCCTCGGTCACCCTGCATTTATCACTTTTTGTATTTTTCTTTCACTAATTCAGCTGATTTAGCAACTAATTATGTTCACAGATAGGATGAGGCGTTTAGACTCGCCAGTGCACGAGTGTGATTGTAGCAGAAAATTTATATGTAATTTTTCCGGGCAAGACCGGGTCGACTCACAGGGAGATTACTCGTGGAAGGAGATAACCACACCAGTTCTTTTGATTAACGGAATTATAAAATGAGATAAAACTAAATGTGATATAACTGTAATCTGGAAATGGAGAGATCTTGAGTCAAGACAAATCTGGTGCCAAACCCAACTGATTCACCATATAGCTTTCTGTGATGTAACTAGCAGCTCAAATAGCTTGGGTTTTCAACCATTAAATGTACTACTGAGATGATGATAACTCTTTGCTCAAGCAACCTCCATACATGACATGGAGACTCTAAGGTAAGAAGCTATCATAAATCAGTTTATGAATAATGTTTTGACAAAATAAATGCTCGGGGCTTGGGTATGAGAACGTTTCCAGGTCAAGCAGCCCCCATACATGGCATGGAGACTCTAAGTTAGGCGTACGAACCAATCCAAGCCTGAGGTTTTCGTTAATAACATTTCCCAAACTGCTTTTGCTTTTGTTACTTTGACATATGGAGTTCTGTTATATTGACTCATCAGTGGCTTTGGGCACCATGTTTGCCTTAACCCAAGAATCGAATTAGCCACACATCTTCATAGGAAGTGCACGACTAAAACTAATCTCTACAGATGAATACACGATTCGTAAAGGAAATAAACTGAGACAACAGATAAGAACTCGGTAAACTACTATTGTATTGATTACTGAAACGAAATACAACTTGAAGCAGAAATTAAAATGGACTTGTAATACAGAGCTCAGAATTAGCAAGAACAACTAGAGTAACTGAAGTGCTATACGCAAAGAAGGAAATACAGACAAGAACAAAAGTAGGAGCACAGACAAAAGGAAAAGAAAAAACTCTCTGCACTTTCCAATGATCTTCTCTTTTTTTGTGTTGTTTTTCTTAGTATCTTCTGCCCTCACCAACTTCTGATTCCAAAGAATGTTGGTCCCTTTTTAAGCTTATGGCACATGGAAGTGGGGACCATTTGAAAAGTTGTTCAAAAAGTTGGTTGAATTTACCTTAGAGCCACCGCGTGTATTTGCGCATGTCAGAATTTTTGTTCGGCTGCTCATTCGAATGACTAGCAGAGATATTCGAATGCTTGCTGAGTTTCTTTTGGCTGATCGGCTCATTCGAATGAATTTTAGTCCTATTCGAATGAATTTCATGCTTTACTGTTCCTTACACGGCGATTTTCTCGGTCATTCGAATGCAATAGTACTTTTATTCGAATGAATTTCGAATTTTTCTCTTGACTTCTTCATTGCATTCGGATGACTTGGAGAGCATTCGAATATGGAATTCCTTGGGTTGCTTCTCATTCAAATTACTCAGCCTTCATTCGAATAGATTTCCTTTCTTCTTCAACTTCATTCGAATGACTTGGATTTCATTCGAATATGTCTTCACTGCTTCCAAACGATGTGCTCATCCGAATTTCTTCTTATGCTCGGCTCATTCGAATGACTTGGATTTCATTCGAATATGTCTTCACTGCTTCCAAACGATGTGCTCATCCGAATTTCTTCTTATGCTCGGCTCATTCGAATGACTTGGATTTCATTCGAATATGCACAATCTTATCTGGAGATCTTGATTTTTGTTACTTCTTATTCTAATTAGGCCAAGCTTATCTGAATACATACCCGATATCTTGCATATTCGAATGTCTGAATGATTTATTCGAATGTTTGAGCAGCTCTCTTCTGTTTTGCTCCATATTTGAATACCTTTGAAGACTCATTCGAATGGCTTTGACTTTCATTAGGACACCTTTATTTCTTGACTTTTTATTCCTCTTTTAATCATGCTTTTGGAGAGTATGAGTCATTCTTTCATCTCTTTTCCTTCTTTTGGGCTGCAACAAGCAATTCTGGAGATTTTAAGTCGATCAAATGGATTAGGAGGTAATAAAAACATAACAAATATTGCATTTTTTTAACATCAATCACACCCCCCAACTTAAACATTGCTAGTCCCTTAGCAATCAAATTAAATGCACGAATGCTTCATATTCACAAATTCATTGACAGTGCAAATCTCGTATGTGAAGCAAAAATGTATGGTCAGTAGCATAGGGACTTCAGACATTTAAAGGAATGTTTATTATTTGAACTTTTGTCTCGGGCATATTAGTTAAATCAATCAGCATATTACATTCAATTCTCTAAGCTTTGATTGCAAACTTCACTGGCTATGTTTCTCTTCAATAATATGTTCACTCAAAGTTGCTCTCAAGGATATACCTCAATTTGGAGTGGATGCAGATCAAGTTCGAAAAGGTATCATCAATCGTCAAAAAAAATGCTATTAAGGAAGGAAAGGACCTGACATAACTTCATGATTAGAATAGCATCTTAATGAATAACATTTAAAATTAACCAAGTCTCCTTACTCTTGAAATTATATCCTGAAATTGCATGATTGATAGAACCAAGAGGGATCTTCCTGGGACGAAATGGGGCCACATGGTGATGTGGTATAGTAAAGAGGATGATGGAAATCAAAAGAGTTCTTAGGTCTCGGGAATTTTCCACTAAAAACTGAAGATTTTTTTTTTTTTTTGACTTGATACCAAAAAATAAAATGCACATGTGATGCATTCATGCATCAATAGCTGAAATCATATCAGGGCACCTAAATTCAATTGGTCGTATCCGAACCTGAATCTAACTGCTATTCCAACTGATAATGAGCAAGCTTCCATTGCTTCACCCTCAATGGCTACGGGGGGTTGTTTTTAATGTCCCAGACCTAGAGACAACCATTTATCTTAAATGGTAAAGTGGTCTTTTAACGTCAGATTCCCAGATGATTTTTTTTTTTTTTTGGTATACTACTGAGTAATTCCCGAGACCTAATCAATGGATAAAAAAAATGTCAAGGCTATGACCTGGACAGAGGGAATGATGCAACTGGTCATGAAGAGTTTTAATGGGCTATAAGTGGAAACTGATCAAAACAATAGGTTGATTGGCTCAAGTAGTAGGAAAATGATCCCTCTATGATATTCCATAAATCAGCCTTATTCATTCAACTGGTTTCAAGCTTAGAGTCAGTTAAAATTAGCCGCGATCATTAAAGACACTCAAGGCAAAATGTTGTTTTGAAGCTATTGAAAGACAAGAGAATCAACAAAATATTTTATTGCATGAATAGGTGTTATTTCACTCAGAATAAAATGTTATGAAGCTCTAACACTTACTTTGGTAACAAATCTCCACTTAATTTGAGAATTTGGGCAATTTACTAATCATTTCACATGTTTTGTATGCCATCCAAACAAATGAACAGAAATAAAGCACCCTAAGTAGTCCTGGTCCTGGTTCTAAAGCTCATACAGTTCTGTTCTCAAATAAAAGATTATCATTCAAGTAACCAGTTGTGAATCTAAAGCATCGAGCATAATAATCTGAAGCATAGAGTAAGCAAAGTCATTTTTATTGACAAATGAAAATGTGATTAAACTTTGTAGTTCATAGGTACAGAAATTAAATATGAAGCATCAAATCCTATGACTACTCAGTGCCATCCGTGGCATCGTCAGAAGTAGAGTTCTCCTCAGTGGAGTTTCCAGAGGGGGTCTTTGATGAAGGATCAGCAGGAGGAATAGAGGTAGAAGATGGAATGGTAGGGTGAGAAGGTGCTGCATGCTCCGGCTGCAGCTGGGCCCCTGATGTAGAAGGTGCACCCTCTTCCTCTCGCCACATGTCAATGGTCTTCTGTATGCACATCTCAGCATCGGCCAACTTGTCCTTTGAAGACTTTTGTGGAAGCTCTTCTATGGGTGTGCTCAGAAGCTGACCTACTCTCTTGTCCATCGCAGTGTATCGTTCATTCATGGTCATTATTCCTGAATAGATGACTCTCTGCCTCCAATGTAGATCCTCATAAATGGCTTCCTGTCTCTCTTGGATCTTCTTCAGTGATTCCTCTACTAGGGCTTCATGTTTCACTTGCCTTTCGTGCATTTCCTTGACTATCTCATATAAGCCTCTGATAGCATGATCCTCCCCTTGTCTCTCTTCCTGATCTTCATGTAGTGGCGGTTCTTGAGTTGGTCCTTCTTGTGCTTCAACCTGCCTGCCTGATGCCTCTCTCTTCTCAGGTGTTGTTGCTTCAAGCCTCTTTAACTGCCCACTGCTCCTTCGTGTAGATGCTGGGCTGATCCTTTCCATTGGCTTGATGACTTCAAAAGTTGCCTTTTCTTTTACCCCGTGCCTTAGTACAAAATAGGTAATCAACCCTCCAAAGGGTAGTCCTCCGCCCCCTTGTGCATGCTTGGCCACTAAGTCGATGGTATCAAAAATGTGCTTGGCCAAGTCTATGTGTACTCCCAGGATCATCTTTCCCATGAATGTGGCTTGCTTAACCGAGACACTGCCAGTGAATGCGTGGGGCATGAAATGAGAACAAAGAAGCCTATGTAAGATGATGCATTTAGGAGACAAATTCTTCTTTGGGAGGGTAGGAGTTAACCACAAAACATCATCTGCCTCTGTCAACAACCTAGCCAAGTTTTCTTTTCCTAAGTCTGCACTTGCCTCCTCAATGTCTCTTGGTGATGCCTCTCTTGGGATTTGGAATGTTTCGGCAATATCAGAGGGCTTCAACTCTATTTTCACCTTTCTCACTTCAGTGATCAAGCACCTATTCCCCGAGTCATCTCTGTTACTGGTTATATTTGAGTAAAATTCTTTGACTAAGGGAACTATGGCCTTGTGTTGAAACCTAACCCAAGTTTGCCATCCTTTGGCAGTAATTAATGACAACAAATCACACGGGGGCTCTTCAAACCGTTCAAGCATAATTCCCCTCTCACAAAGTACTGGCCTCTTAGCATACCCCTCAACATAATTCTTTTCAGCCGCGGGGCTAACGAACCTAACATTGGAATAGGGAGGGTTCAAATCAATGGTTGGGGTGGTAGCGGGTTCTTTTCCTTTCTTCCTCTTCGAGGCCCTAGAGCTTTCTCCTATGGCCTTGGGGTGTTTTTGCTTTGGAGACATGATAATTTGAGGAGTGTTTGGTCTAGGGAGTTGGTTCAGGGATTTTATCGAACAGTTGGTAGGCACAAACTGGTTCCTCTCTTTTCTTCTTCTTTCAACTTCCCAACCAATCCTCTCTTTGACACACTGAACTCCTTCACCTCCTCTTCACAACAACTCCTTCATCCAATCAATTAAATTCGAGTGTAAACAATGGGAACAATTCTTACCTCTCGGCTGTTCTCTTCCCAGATTATTCGAATGAAGCGACCCCCTATTCGAATGCTAGCGGACTGTTCTTCTTTGTACGAAACCGGATTGATCTTCGGGTGGAAGCAGTGGATGATGAATGAGGGTGATTAGAACAAGGTAACAAGATATATAGGAAGGGTTCGGGTGGATGAATGAATAATCGCACCGCTTAAGGAGGGGTTTCGATCTTTAAAGGGGGGGGCGTCGATTCGGATTTCAGGGACAGTTATGCGGTTTACAGGAGCGTAATTCGAATGATACTGGGGTTATACGAATGATAGAGGAAGATTCGAATGGAGTTTAAGCAATTCGAATGAAAACAATGGGTAGAAGGGGATTCGAATGAGAGAGAGAGAATGCGAATGTTAACTGAAAGCTTTTAAAGGGCCAGACGCCTCATTCGAATGTGGAGAAAAATTCATTCGAATGAATTTTAAACAGTAACTTGGCTTATCGAAGGATTTGAGCCACTCATTCGAATGCAACAGTGCTTTCATTCGAATGGATTTCTTGATCATTCGAATGACCACGAGTGTCATTCGAATGAATCTGGCAGCACACTCTAAAAGAGGGCATTGAATAGAACGGTCATTCGAATGCAAAAATCTTCATTCGAATGACTCTGAACACACATTTTTTTTTAATTTTTTTTTTATATATATATATTTTTTATTTTTTTTTTTGCAAATTAACTAATTGAAACTATATTCAGATGTTAGAAATGGATTCGGATGAAGGGTAGGTTATTCGAATGAACTTGAGGATATTCGAATGCTGGCTTCAATTTTTTAAAGAAATAGCAGATTCATCCGAATGAATTTTGAGTATGGAAAAATTCATTCGAATGAATTTTAAACAGTAATTTCATTTGTGAAGGAATTTGGCCGGTCATTCGAATGCAACAGTACTTTCATTCGAATGAATTTTGAACATATTCGAATACAACAGAGGTTATTCGAATGCTTTCTTTAACAGCTCACCGGTCATTCGAATGGTTTACAACTCATTCGAATGACTGAGCTCATCCGGATACAGAATTCGAATAACAGCAAGGAAATTTTATTTTTATTTTTTTATATATATATAAAAATTTCCAAACACCTAATCACAAAATTCAAACCCACACAGAATGTTACTAAATGAGCAAAGATCAACACAACAGTTCAGGCATACCTTTATCCCACCCAACTTGCTTTGAACAATTCTTAAAAACGAGGATATAAGGAATACCTGGAGATCTTCAGAAACGACTTTGGACACAAAGGTCCAATTGCTTACTTGGATGTTGCTGGTAGCCTTCATTGCATGGGTGGATCCGTGAGCTTGCTTCAGTGCTTAAATCAAAATAAAAAGTGATAACAGTTTATGAAAGCAGAACACTAATAAAAGTCTTTTTTTTTTTTTTTTTTACTGACCACTACCCAATGGGTGGATCTGTAAGATCCATGCTTTCCTCCTGTTTATTCAAAGATTCATAGTATGGTTTCAGGCGTTGTCCATTCACTTTGAGAATCTGACCAGATTGAAGATTTTCAATGTCACATACACCATGAGCTGAGATGGAACGAATTTTAAAGGGCCCGATCCACCTTGACTTGAGTTTTCCAGGAAACAGATGGATTCTGGAATCGTAAAGTAGCACATGTTGACTTATACAAAGAATTTTTCTGTTAATATGCTGGTCATGCAATTTCTTCATGTGCATCTTAGAAAACTTGGCATTCTCAAATGCCTCGTTTCTAAGTTCCTCAAGCTCATTCAGTTGCAACTTTCTGTTGAGTTCCACCTCTTCTAAACTTTCATTCATCTTCCTGATAGCCCAGTAAGCTTTGTGCTCAACCTCTACTGGCAGATGACATGGTTTTCCATAAACCAGTCGATAGGGAGACATGCCCAATATGGTTTTATGTGCAGTCCTATAAGCCCAAAGGGCATCAATCAACCTCAAAGACCAATCCTTTCGGTTGGAATTGACAGTTTTTTCTAAAATGCGCTTGATCTCCCTATTTGCCAATTCTGCCTGGCCATTTGTCTGAGGGTGGTATGGGGTTGAGACTTTATGAACTACCCCATATTTTTTCATTAGTTCTGCCACTGGCTTGTTACAGAAATGAGAACCCCCATCACTGATGATGGCACGAGGCATTCCAAACCTACTGAAAATGTTTTCTTTGAAGAATTTTACCACTATCCTGTGATCATTTGTCCTTGTTGGAATTGCCTCAACCCACTTGGAAACATAGTCTACAGCAAGAAGGATGTATTCATGACCAAGCGAGTTAACAAAAGGGCCCATGAAATCTATTCCCCAACAATCGAAAATTTCAAGAACCAGAATGGGCTGCAAAGGCATCATACTCTTTTTTGTCAGACTTCCTAACCTCTGGCATCTATCACATGACAAGCAAAATTGGTGCACATCCCTAAACATGGTAGGCCAGTAAAATCCACTTTGTAGGATTTTTGCTATGGTTTTCCGGGTAGAGAAATGACCTCCACAAGCAAGGGTGTGATAGAAGTTCATAACACTATGTTGCTCATGTTCTGGAATGCATCTTCGCACAATTTGATCAGCACAATATTTAAACAGATATGGTTCATCCCAGAAAAATGTTCTGACCTTCCTGAAAAACTTTTGTCTATCTGGCTTAGTCCAATGACTGGGAACTGTACCTACAGCTAAATAATTAGCTATGTCAGCGTACCAAGGGGCAGAAGTCAATGTACTCACATGAAGAAGATGTTCATCAGGAAAGTTATCAAGAATGGAACCCTCAGTAAGATCCTGACCTGGGATTCTAGACAGATGGTCAGCTACAACATTTTCTACTCCTTTTTTATCCTTAATTTCTATGTGGAACTCTTGGAGGAGAAGAATCCACCTAATGAGGCGTGGCTTGGTGTTTTGCTTAGTGAGCAGGTATTTCAAAGCAGCGTGATCTGTGTACACAATCACCTTTGAACCTATCAGGTATAACCTAAATTTATCCAATGCAAACACCACAGCCAACAATTCTTTTCTGTGGTAGTGTAATTTCTCTGGGCTTCATTTAAGGTTCTGCTAGCATAGTAAATGACATGGGGCTTCTTCTCTTTGCTCTGTCCTAACACAGCCCCTATGGCATAATCACTCGCATCACACATTAGTTCAAAAGGTAGAGTCCAGTCAGGAGGTTGTATGATGGGTGCAGTGATAAGTGCATGTTTCAGCTTCTCGAAGGCACTTTGACAATTTGGGGTCCACTCGAATGGAACGTTCTGAGACAACAGACAACACAAAGGTCTTGCTATTGTGCTAAATGAGGCAATAAATCTCCTGTAAAAGCCAGCGTGACCAAGAAAAGATCTAATGTCCTTGACATTTCTAGGGGCTGGAAGCTTCTGAATGGCTTCGACTTTGGCCTTGTCTACTTCTAGACCCCTAGATGAGACTATGTGTCCTAAGACAATGCCTTGGTTAACCATGAAGTGGCATTTCTCCCAATTGAGCACAAGATGAGTCTCCTCACAACGAATCAAAACCTTCTCCAGATTCTTTAAACACAAGTCAAAACTACTTCCATAAACAGAGAAGTCATCCATAAACACCTCCACGATATGTTCAGCCATTTCACTAAAGATACTCATCATACACCTTTGAAAGGTGGCAGGGGCATTACACAACCCAAATGGCATACGTTTATATGCAAATGTTCCAAAAGGGCAGGTGAAGGTTGTTTTCTCTTGATCTTCTAGTGCTACATCAATCTGATTATATCCTGAATATCCATCCAAAAAGCAGTAGAATGCTTGACCTGCTATCCTTTCAAGTGTTTGATCTAGAAACGGGAGGGGAAAATGGTCCTTTCTAGTCATGGAGTTGAGTTTTCTATAGTCTATGCACACACGCCAACCTGTTTGGAGGCGGATTGGGACTAACTCATTCTTCTCATTTTTCACCACAGTAACTCCAGACCGTTTAGGAACGACCTGAGTTGGACTAACCCATTTTGAATCAGATATTGGATAAATAATACCTGCATCTAGTAATTTGAGCACCTCTTTTCGAACCACTTCTTTCATGTTGGGATTTAGCCTTCTCTGCATTTGCCTCACTGGTTTTGAATTTTCTTCTAAGAAGATCCTATGGGTGCAAATTAGAGGGCTAATTCCATGCAAGTCTGATATGGTCCATCCTAAAGCCTTCTTGTGTGCTCTCAGTACTTTCATCAACTGCACTTCTTGTTGGGTACTTAGGCTGGAAGAAATGACTACTGGGTATGTCTCTCCTTCTCCTAGAAAGGCATACTTCAACTCAAATGGCAGTGGCTTCTTTTCAGGAATGGGTGGACAACTCACAGAGGTTGATGGTTTGTTCAACGGTTCCACAGGTTCTAGCTTAGGAATCCATTGAGTCAAAGGCATCTCACTTTCCTTTTTGATATCTTCCAAATGATTATCTCCTTTCACAGTTTGAGTGACAAATTCTTTCTCAAAATACTCTTCAGGCAGAGTTTGAATCAAATCTACCTCTTCTATCTCACTTTCAGTGTTCTGTTGTTTGGAAATTCTGAAAATATTCATCTCCACAGTCATGTTTCCAAACAACAGTTTCAAAACTCCATTCCTACAGTTAATGATTGCATTGGAAGTTGCTAGGAATGGTCTCCCCAAGATGACTGGAACTGGTGGTTGTGGACCATGATGGGGTTGAGTGTCTAGAACTATGAAGTCTACTGGGAAGTAGAATTTATCCACCTGAACTAAGACATCTTCCACAATACCCCTAGGAACTTTGACTGATCTGTCTACCAGCTGCAGAGTGACTCTGGTAGGCTTAAGTTCTCCCAAACCCAACTGTTGATAGACACTATAAGGCAATAGGTTGACACTTGCTCCTAAATCTAAGAGTGCCTGATCAACCTTCTGGCTTCCTATTATGCATGAGATGGTTGGACAGCCTGGGTCCTTGTATTTGGGAGGAGTCTTAAATTGCAAAATGGAGCTCACTTGCTTAGTCAGAAATGCTTTTCCATGCACGTTCACTTTTCTCTTTACAGTGCAAAGATCTTTTAGGAATTTTGCATATGAGGGTGTTTGTTTGATCGCATCCAAGAGTGGAATATTGATCCTTACTTGTTTAAACACCTCATATATGTCAGCATTTTGTTGTTCTTTTTTTGTAACACTCAGTCTTTGAGGAAAAGGAGGTTTAGGATGATATTGACTTTCTCTTTCAATGTTCTTACCTTTTCCATCTTCTTTTTGTTTTTGCTTGTTTTTTTCTTCATTGTTTTCATTTTTTTCTAAGATTGGCTCCTGTCCTTCTGCTTTCTCTTCCTCAACAACAGTTTGGCTTATCCTAAGATCATTTGGTTTTTCAATCCCCTTTCCACTTCTTAGGATAGTTACAGATTGGACTTGTTCATGTGCATTACTTTCACCACTAGAAGATTCCACCTGATTTGTTTGCCTAACTGGGTTAGGGTTGGTTTGCGAAGGGAATCTTCCAGGTTCTCTCACACTTAGTGTTTGGGTCAACTTTGTTATTTGGCTTCTCATATCCTCCACGGCTCTATTTGTTTGCTCTTGATTCTTTGTAAGCTGGGCAACCTGATTGTTGATGCCCGTTTGATTTTGAATGAACTGATGCAAGGTGTCTTCAAAAGATCTCCTGTGAGGAGGTTGGTAGGTATTGGATGAAGAACCTTGATTCTGTTGGAAGGATTGTTGATGTGCAGGGAAGGAGTTTTGAGAATGACTTCCAGCATCATGTCTCCATGAGAAATTGGGGTGATTCCTATTATTGGGATGGTAGGAGTTGTAGTTTTGATTGTTCCCGTAATAGGTTCCACTTTGATTTTGATTCTGTCTTCCCTCAAAATTGTGTGAATTATTGTTATTAGTCTGCCCATACAATACCTCCTTGAAAGCAGGTAGAGTAGGGCATTCTTCAGTTGCATGATCCATTGTTTCACACACAGCACATTTCACTTCCACTTGTTTAACAGATTGTACCTTTTTGGGCTCCATATTTTCAACCTTTTTTGTTAAGGCAGTTAGTCTTGCATTTAGATCATCATTCTCACTCAACTGGTATCTACCTCTCGGTTGTGGATTTTCCCCTAGATCAAATGAAGATGTTGGGCCAGCTTCCCAATTTCTTGTATTTTCAGCCAATGTGTCAAAGAAGTGAAACGCTTCTTCTGGAGTTTTCTCATAGAATTCTCCATTACACATTGTAGAAACCAACATTTTTAATTGGGGCGTGAGTGAGTCATAAAAGAAACTGACCACTCGCCATTGCTCAAAGGCATGGTGCGGACAAGTGTGGAGAAGATCTATGAATCTTTCCCACGCTTGGGCAAAATTTTCACTTGATTTACAGGCGAAGTTCATGATTTGTCTTTGAAGAGTAGCGGTTTTGTTGGCAGGAAAATATTTTTTCAAAAAAAGTTGCTTGCATTTCTCTCCAAGTTCCTATAGATCTAGGTAGGAGAGTGCCTAACCACATTTTTGCCTTATCTTTCAGTGAGAATGGGAAAAGTTTTAACCTTACAACATCCTCATTTACTGTATGATCCATACAAGTGCTACATACTTCCTCGAATTCCTTCATATGAGTGTATGGATTTTCAGAATCCATACCATGGAATGTGGGCAACAATTGGATTATGCCAGGTTTGAAATTGAACCTATGGTGATTTATGGGAAGGATGATACACGAGGGTGTTGTCTGTCTTGGAGGGTGAAGGTACTCCCTAAGAGGTCTAATCAATTCCTGATCAACAGGTTCAGGGTCACCATGGTCACTCCCATGTTCAGACATGTTGTTTGGTTGAGCCATAAATGAGTGTGGCAATGAAAACTCAAAATCAGATGGAGTACTTTCTGAATGTAACACTTGTTCAACCACTCTAGCGGATCTAAGTCTCATACACCAGACCAAACAAACAGAGAAGAGAAATTAAAGAACAGAAGTAAAAAGAAAAAGGACTAGGGATGATTATTTGGCTTACCTTAATCTCCCCGGCAACGGCGCCAAAATTTGCTGCCTCGCTCACCCTGCATTTATCACTTTTTGTATTTTTCTTTCACTAATTCAGCTGATTTAGCAACTAATTATGTTCACAGATAGGATGAGGCTTTTAGACTCGCCAGTGCACAAGTGTGATTGTAGCAGAAAATTTATATGTAATTTTTCCGGGCAAGACCGGGTTGACTCACAGGGAGATTACTCGTGGAAGGAGATAACCACACCAGTTCTTTTGATTAACGGAATTATAAAATGAGATAAAACTAAATGTGATATAACTGTAATCTGGAAATGGAGAGATCTTGAGTCAAGACAAATCTGGTGCCAAACCCAACTGATTCACCATATAGCTTTCTGTGATGTAACTAGTAGCTCAAATAGCTTGGGTTTTCAACCATTAAATGTACTACTGAGATGATGATAACTCTTTGCTCAAGCAACCTCCATACATGACATGGAGACTCTAAGGTAAGAAGCTATCATAAATCAGTGTATAAATAATGTTTTGACAAAATAAATGCTCGGGGCTTGGGTATGAGAACGTTTCCAGGTCAAGCAGCCCCCATACATGGCATGGAGACTCTAAGTTAGGCGTACGAACCAATCCAAGCCTGAGGTTTTCGTTAATAACATTTCCCAAACTGCTTTTGCTTTTGTTACTTTGACATATGGAGTTCTGTTATATTGACTCATCAGTGGCTTTGGGCACCATGTTTGCCTTAACCCAAGAATCGAATTAGCCACACATCTTCATAGGAAGTGCACGACTAAAACTAATCTCTACAGATGAATACACGATTCGTAAAGGAAATAAACTGAGACAACAGATAAGAACTTGGTAAACTACTGCTGTATTGATTACTGAAACGAAATACAACTTGAAGCAGAAATTAAAATTGACTTGTAATACAGAGCTCAGAATTAGCAAGAACAACTAGAGTAACTGAAGTGCTATACGCAAAGAAGGAAATACAGACAAGAACAAAAGTAGGAGCACAGACAAAAGGAAAAGAAAAAACTCTCTGCACTTTCCAATGATCTTCTCTTTTTTTGTGTTGTTTTTCTTAGTATCTTCTGCCCTCGCCAACTTCTGATTCCAAAGAATGTTGGTCCCTTTTTAAGCTTATGGCGCATGGAAGTGGGGACCATTTGAAAAGTTGTTCAAAAAGTTGGTTGAATTTACCTTAGAGCCACCGCGTGTATTTGCGCATGTCAGAATTTTTGTTCGGCTACTCATTCGACTGACTAGCAGAGATATTCGAATGCTTGCTGAGTTTCTTTTGGCTGATCGGCTCATTCGAATGAATTTTAGTCCTATTCGAATGAATTTCATGCTTTACTGTTCCTTACACAGCGATTTTCTCGGTCATTCGAATGCAACAGTACTTTTATTCGAATGAATTTCTAATTTTTCTCTTGACTTCTTCATTGCATTCGGATGACTTGGAGAGCATTCGAATATGGAATTCCTTGGGTTGCTTCTCATTCGAATTACTCAGCCTTCATTCGAATAGATTTCCTTTCTTCTTCAACTTCATTCGAATGACTTGGATTTCATTCGAATATGTCTTCACTGCTTCCAAACAATGTGCTCATCCGAATTTCTTCTTATGCTCGGCTCATTCGAATGACTTGGATTTCATTCGAATATGCACAATCTTATCTGGAGATCTTGATTTTTGTTACTTCTTATTCGAATTAGGCCAAGCTTATCTGAATACATACCCGATATCTTGCATATTCGAATGTCTGAATGATTTATTCGAATGTTTGAGCAGCTCTCTTCTGTTTTGCTCCATATTTGAATACCTTTGAAGACTCATTCGAATGGCTTTGACTTTCATTAGGACACCTTTATTTCTTGACTTTTTATTCCTCTTTTAATCATGCTTTTGGAGAGTATGAGTCATTCTTTCATCTCCTTTCCTTCTTTTGGGCTGCAACAAGCAATTCTGGAGATTTTAAGTCGATCAAATGGATTAGGAGGTAATAAAAACATAACAAATATTTCATTTTTTTAACATCAATCATGCAATAGATCCTAATGGAGGATGGCTTGCCTTAGCCAGTAAAAATTCCGTTTACTCTAATTGTACAAGCGCATTTGGAATGCGTAGAGTGGACCTTGATAGAAGCTAATGACAAAGTACTAATTATCATGGAGCTAGTCTATCACTGCTACTACGTGGACGAGTACTCTAATACTTGAGTATTAGTTAGTGGTCTAGTGAACCTAGAGCTATATTCTTAGATTCACTGTAGGTGAGGTCTATCAAAGATCAATAACCTTTTGAGTTGGGAGTATGGTTTCTAATTAGCTAAGACAGACTAATACAAGATAGTTTCTGTGATTCACCCCCTTGTGATTGTCCAAGAATAATCAAATAATCCAGGGCCCTGGGAACGTGACTTAAGAGTGTGTGCTTCTGGGTAGCTCCCAGTGATAAGCAAGTACATTCGAGTAGTCACGGATTATTGGACTAGTGATCTAAGGATGGTAGAAATCATTTAGAGAGGTGTTAGTACATTATTCCTTTCTAAATGATGGGTGTTACGCAGAAGGGTATTTTCGTCATTACACTAGTAGGTCAAAGACATGGCATATGCAAAATTATTCATGGGGTCAGTGTTACCATATGATGATAGTTGGAACACTTAGAATGACAAAATATAGCTACTAGGTAGCAGGGATATTTTGGTCATTTTAGTAGCCGTGAATAATTTGTCTTTTGGTCCCTGGGGTAGCTCGATATAACTCATGTATTATTTAATACATTTGGCTTGTTGGGTGAATTACATTGAGAGAGAATTATTTTATTCAGAATGGTCCATAATTAATTGGGCTAGAATAAAATAATAGTTCATTAGTTTTTAATTAATTAATTGGGCTAACCCAATTAGAAAATTAATTAAATGGACTTGGCCCACTAGGGTTTGGCCCATTAGGGTTTTAACCCTAGGGTTCTCCCTACATATTCTCTCCTTGGTTGTTTTTCACCCAAGTCGTTTTTTACTCTTCTTCACCGAAAGAGAGGCCACGAGTTCTTGAGTCATACCTTAGAAGATCGAAAGAGAGCCTTCAAGTTCTGATGCGAAGGAGCTGAAGGATTGCAAGACAGCCGTCGTCTCCACTACGAGAAAAAGCTTTCGCCCATCCTCCGCCTGTCGCTTCATTCCGTCCGGTAATCCGAAGGAAAAGTAAGTTTCCTAGATTCTAATCAATACGAGGAAGGTTTTTTTTTTAAAAACCGCTTCCGTTGCACACTATGTTTCCTCGGGATGATCCTTCAATGTCGAGTGACACGTTCTCCAACATTGGTCACCTATGTACTTGTCTAGGCATCCCCATGCCTATGGGTGTGAGACCCCCATTGCTATCACATAGCAAAAACATAGCACATACAAGTCTTACTGCAATTGTCAATGTCCATTCTTGACATTGCTACGACTTGGGACGTTTAATGATGTCTAGAAACTGTGATGCATCATCTCACATATTTATAGATTAATCACAGTGTACATCATATAGACTTTTATCTAGTTTCATTCGGTTATTACAATAATAACAAGAAACTAATAGAATGAGTTCTTGTGAAATTAAATAACTCCTTATTCAATAATAAATATGATTACAATTGTCAGTGTACAACATGCCCAATCTGATTGGGTCTAGAGGACCTACACTAACACTCACAACCCACCAAGGTTTGAGGCATCAACCAATAGCCAAGGCATATCGAGCTCGACTCATCCTATCTCTCTCATATTGTGTCTTCGAACACATAGCCTTGGAGAGATGTATTCCATGTGACATGGGAAGATTTCCCTCCTAGAATCTTCCGTGCTAAACCTCTTTAGCACCCTGTCAATGTACGCGCTATGGGAGAGTGCTATTAACCTCCTGGATCTATCTCTATAGATCCTTATTCCCAGAATATAGGCTGCTTCTCCCAAATTCTTCATAGAGGAAATATTTTAAAAGCCATATTTTAATCGCCATATTTTAACCAATTGCATCATGGGAATACTATTCCTTATGAGCAATATATTGTCCACATATAGGATTAAAAGGACCACCACGCTCCCATTAACCTTCTTGTAAACACAAGGATCAACTTCCCTTTTGTGAAAAATCAAACTTTTTGATCTTTTCACCAAAACATTGATTCTAACTCCGGGATGCTTGCCTTAGTCCATAAATGGACCTTTGCAAGTTGCAAATCTTATTTGCATGTTTATGAGTAACAAAACCGTTAGGCTGTGTCATATACACATTCTCAACTAGGTTTCCTTTAAGGAAAGTTGTTTTGTTATCCATTTGCCATAACCCAGAGTCAATGTCAAACATTGCCTTATCATAGGTAGTAGGCTCATCGTTCTCCGCTAGAAGCACATCTCCATGTGCCGAGAAGAGAAATCCATATCTCTCTTGCTCGCGACGAACCCTCATCGACCTACGAGGTTCTTGTGTAGAAGGTTAGGGAGTTGACACAACATCTTGTGTCTAATCTTTCTCGAGTTCCTGGAGGGGAGTATTTGTTTGTGGTTTTCCTCGAATCTCTTCGAGCTTAACATTCCTCCCACTAGCCACGCATCTAAGAATTCCTTCTCAAGGAATACCACATGCTTGGCAACAAAACACCTTTTATTCATATGGGTGGTAAGAGTAATATCCATTTGGATATCCCACAAATAGACATCTCGTCGATTTGGGTTTTAGCTTATTATTGTTAACACGCTTGACAAAAGCTTAACAACCCCAAATCTTAAGGAAGGACAAATTTGGTTTCTTTCCTTTCCATATCTCATATGGAGTCTGAGTAACTGACTTACTTGGAACTCTGTTCAAAACAAGATCGCGGTGAGGAGTGCGTATTCCCAAAATTGAAATGAGGAGTTCAGTGGGACTCATTATGGACCAAACCATGTCCAACAAGGTCCTATTCCTCCTTTCAGACACACCATTCATCTCTGGTGTTCCAGGTGGAGTCCATTGTGAGAGAATCCCATTCTACTTCAGATGATCTAGAAACTCACTGTTCAAGTATTCACCACCTCGATCTGATTGAAGTACTTTGATACTTTTCCCAATTTGTTTATCTACTTCAAATCTGAATTGTTTGAACTTTTCAAAAGCCTCAGATTTGTGTCTCATAAGATACACATAATCAAAACATGATCTATCATCAGTAAAGGTTATGAAGTAGACATACCCACCTCGATCTTGGGTGGATATGGGCCCACACACATCGATGTGCACAAGCCCTAGCACTTTTGTTGCCTTCACTCCGTTTACTTTAAAAGAAGACTTAGTCATTTTGCCAAGTAAACAAGATTCTCAAGCACCATATGATTCATAATCAAATGTGCTAAGATATCCAGCTCTATACAAGTTGGATGTGCTAGTCTCATTTATATGGCCAAGGCAACAATGCCATAAATAAGTGCTATTTAAATCATCTGATTTAAGTCACTTAATATTTATGTTATTGATAAGAGTATCAACATCAAGGACATACAAACCGTTACATGTTATTGCTTTACCATAAAATAACTCATTTTTATAAAATGAACAACTATTGTCTTTAAATAAAAATGAATATCCATCATTGTTAAACAAGAATTAGAAATTATATTCCTAGTCAAACTAGGATTATAGTAACAGTTATGTAATTCCAATACAAGCCCTGTGGCAATGTCAATAAATATGTCCTTACAATTAATGGAACAACTTTTGATCCATTTCCCATGTGTAGGTACACTTCTCCTATTATTAATCTCCTCGTACTCCTAAGCCCATACATGAAAGTGTAAATATGAGCACTAGATCCAGTATCTAATACTCATGTGGACTGATCAGAAGTAGATAGATTAATTCCAATAACATAAATATTTGAAGTGCCCTGAGTAGAACTCTACTTACTCTACACTTCCCGATTTATCATAGTGGAGATAAATCGCATCCTCTTTACCCTTTGAGTTTTGGTCTTCTGGACTTTTTCAGATTGCGCTATGAAAGAACTCTTCTTCCTTTTGGCTTTCTTACTCTTGGGCTTGCTCTTGTGCGCCTTGGGCCCTTCAACTAAGAGAACACTTCCCTTGGCCTATAATCAATTTTAGGATTGGTCTCCCTTAGTATGGACAGCCACTCTCCAAGAGTCTTTTCCATAGTCGTTAGGGAGGGACTATAACACCAAATCTAGGGTAAGTTTTGGCATCCATACCCAAGTTCAGCTCTAGCAACCTTGATGTACCCGGGAAGGCTAAATGGATATATAATCAAGTGTGGGCCCCAATATCAGTAAGATAAAGCAAAGTCGGGGAACCAAGGAAGACCCACTCGGTCGGGCCGGGTGGGAGCCCACTCAGTTCAACCGAGTGGGCAACACCACTCGGTACAACCGAGTGGCTAAAACCACTCGACATAACCTAGTGGGGGTCCACTCGGCTCAACCGAGTGGGGGGTCACTCGGTCATACCGAGTGGCCCCTCCCCCCAACTCGGCCCAACCGAGTGGGGGTCACTCGGCCATGCCAAATGGGCCCCGAAATTCCCAGAATGGGCCACGAGAATCTCGTCGAAAATACCGCGAGACCTCTCTCACCCCTCCACTATAAATATGAGACCCCACCTTCATTTCAAGGTACGCAATTTTGAGTAATTGAAGTACATTTTTCTCATTTTCTCTCGAGATCTGACTCAAGCATCGGAGGGTTTGCGCGGGACCCGCACCCGCATCCTAACGGTGCTCTCGTTTTGTAGGCCACTCAATCACCAAGACCACTCGTCATCAAGGCCACTCGTCACTAAGGCCACTCGTCATCTTTAGGCCACTCGTCACTAAGGCCACTCGGTCACCAAGGCCACTCGTCATCAAGACCACTCGTCACTGAGGCCACTCAGTCACCAAGGTCACTCGTCATTAAGGCCACTCGGTCACCAGGGTCACTCATCATCTTCAGGCCACTCGTCACCAAGGCCACTCGTCACCAAGGCCACTCGGTCACTAAGGCCACGCGTCACCAAGGCCACTCGGTCATTTTAAGCCACCAGATCATTTTAGGCCACCAGATCATTTTGGGCCACCAGATCATCAGCTCTATCAGATTATCAGATCTGGACCTTTACCAGATCCAATTGCTTGTCAAGATTCTCATCAGTAAAGACACGACTCCCAAGACTCTTGCATCTATCCGCAATTAAAAATATATTATTGTATTATGGCAACAACAAACCTATTGATAAAACGTATCATCTCCATGACATGCTTCTCAATAGATGATCCTTGAGCCTAGCCATGATCTCATAGGCATCATAACTCTTATGTTGCAACCTATGTTTTGGGGTCATGGCAGCCAAGATGATATACCAAGCGATGATCATATCACCCTTGTGCATCGTCCAGGCCTAATGTGCTACTATTTCCTCAAATGGTGGCTTCACAAGAAGAGATCTCTCTATCAAATAGAGAATCTCATCATGTGTGAGGACTATCCTCAAGATGATTTCCCAGTCATAGAAATTAGTCCCGTTGAAAGTATTATTTCCCTCGAGTATCGATCTTATCGACATGTTTACAGATATTCTGGATCAACAACTGAATAGAGATATTATTATAATCATATTAAATTACGAAATCATAAATTGCAAGAAGTAACATTTTATGATTGCTTCCACTATTTTCTACGAGTTTTCCATGAAAGTAAAGCAAGATCGCTACGGGATAAACAACGTAGTTCAAAATTTTGAACTTACCCCGATCCCGGCGATTGGATCAATGTCGAAATTAAATCATTCACAAACAAATAAATAAATCTAACCTTTAGATTATCGAGTCGTTCGCGGATTCGAGCCGTCCAAGCGTCCGGCCTCTAACTCGTGATACGCGGCACGCATCCGTTGGCAAGGAGAGCGGAATAGGAGTGCTAGCTCTTTCTCCTTTGCGCGGCTTGAGTATGGACGGTAAAAGAACGCCCACGTTTCAAATCGATGCCAAAAAGAAATAGGAAGAGTGAACAGCAATACGTTTTTCAACTCTTAAAAAACGACACCAAAATCACTACTATTTTGGGCAACCCATAAAGGGATATTTATAGTGAAATATCCTAGGGTTTCTAAAACCCTAATGGATTGGGCTAGGCCATTAATTCTAATTTAATTAGAATATTAAGTGGCTTATTCTAGTCCAACTAGAAATATAATTAAATGGCCCAAATCCTTTTATAGATTTAAATAAAATATTTTGGCCCAAATCTAATTCAACCCCAAATATAATATTTAATATTTAGCCCAAATCTAATTTGGTCCAAATATAATATTTAATATCTGGCCCAAATCTAATTTAGTCCAAATATAATATTTATTTTAATATTTGGTCTAAATCCAATTTAGTCCAAATATAATATTTAATTTAATATTTGGCCCAAATCCAATTTAGTCCAAATATTAACTTAAGCCTAAATATATTTTATTTCCTATTTGCCACCCCAACAAATAGAAAATTATTAAATTAGAAACTCCTTCCTAATTTAATTAATTGCCATTTTAGGAAACTCTTTCCATTATGACGACTCCTCGTTATATCGACGTCATTACGTCTATTTGTTCTTTTTCTGTGAGAACCTACGATGGCAAAACTTCTTGCCAAAGTGTCCCACTTAACCATACGTCCACTCTCCTGGTTTAAGCCAGGGACCGTGCCTATTGCGTATGACTCATTAGGCTTCCGAATATGTTGGCAATGCGTCGGTACAAACACATAAGACAAGATTGGCCCCTAGCAAGGCATCATGCCTACCCAATTATTCAGAAGGATTCATAATCCGCAAATAACCTTTCACGAGCATGGTTACCGTGTAATTCGATCCTCTCGTCAATGTATCTTATGTGATCTCAAGTATGGCGATGTGTTGCTTGATAACGATCACATGAGTTTTCTTCAGTCTTCCGGATATCTTCACTTAATTAGAAAGTAAGTCAATAACTCCTTATTGATCTCTTTCACCATGGCCATGGATTTAAAGTGAATATCCATCGAAGGCGCCTTAGATACATCATCCTCTATCAAGGGATAGACGAGTCCCATCTTGGTTATGCACCCATCTCCATAAGCCTCACGATATGCCCAACGATCGCCGACGTGCAGCCTTTATCTAGGCCCATCAAAACGATGTCAAAGCATATCAGTCTTCTTATGAGATGACCGTGACAACCTCAGGTCCAAGGATTAGTTACACCCATCTTGTATGAGAATTCCATCAACATATAACCAAAATGGATTCTCATGGCGAGTCATGTCCAGTGACACGTTCTACAACATTGGTCACCTATGTACTTGTCTAGACATCCCCATGCCTATGGGTGTGAGACCCCTATTGCTATCACATAGCAAAAATATAGCACATACAAGTCTTACTGCAATTGTCAATGTCCATTCTTGACATTGCTACGACTTGGGACGTTTAATGATGTCTAGAAACTGTGATGCATCATCTCACATCTTTATAGATTAATCACAGTATACATCGTATGGACTTCTATCTAGTTTCATTCGGTTATTACAATAATAATAAGAAACTAATAGAATGACTTCTTGTGAATTTGAACAACTCCTTATTCAAATAATAAACATGATTATAATTGTCAGTGTACAACATGCCCAATCTGATTGGGTCTAGAGCACCTACACTAACAATCTCCCACTTGCACTAGAGCCAATCACTCATGTATCTTATACCTGATGATTGAACATGACTTTCATGTTTCTCCTGAGATAGAGCTTTAGTCAAGGGATCTACGACGTTGTCATCCGTCGACACTTTCTTTATATATGTCACCTCGGCTGATAATCTCCATCATCATATGGCGATGTCGTAATACAAATTTGGTCCGTTGATGAGACCGTGGTTCCTTCACTTACGAGATGGCTCCATTATTGTCCCAATAACTGTTATTGGATCAACAATGTTGGACACCACTTTAAGTTCATCAATGAACTTACGGATCCATACAATCTCCTTAGCTGCTTCGAAGGTTGTTATGTATTCGACTTCAGTTGTTGAATCTACCACTATCTCTTGTTGGAACTCTTCTAACTCATGGCCCAGCCATATAGGCAGAATATGAATTTCGACTATACGTGATTTAAAATCATCATGGTCGAATTGGAAAATGGCATCCAAGAACCGCTTCATGGTATGCTCTCATTCTCCATTATGGAAAAAAACATATCTTTAGTGCTTCACAAGTACTTAAGAATGTTTTTCACAGCAATCCAGTGTTTCTCACCTGGATCAGCTTGATATCTACTACATATGCTCAAAGTATATGCGATATCAGGCATCGTACATAACATGGCATACATGATCGAGCCAATAGCCAAGGCATATGGTGCTCGACTCATCCTATCTCTCTCATCTTGTGTCTTCGAGCACATAGCCTTGGAGAGATGTATTGCAGGTGACATGGGAAGACTTCTCCTCCTAGAATCTTCCATGCTAAACCTCTTTAGCACCTTATCAATGTACGTCCTATGGGAGAGTGCTAGCAACCTCCTGGATCTATCTCTATAGATCCTTATTCCCAAAATATAGGCTGCTTCTCCCAAATTCTTCATGGAGAAAATATTTTGAAAGCCATATTTTAACTAATTGCATCATGGGAACATCATTCCCTATGAGTAATATATTGTCCACATGTAGGACTAAAAGGACCACCACACTCCCACTAGCCTTCTTGTAAACACAAGGATCAACTTCCCTTTTGTGGAAAATCAAACTTTTTGATCTTTTCATCAAAACATTGATTCTTACTCCAGGATGCTTGCCTTAGTCCATAAATGGACCTTTGCAAGTTGCAAATCTTATTGCATGTTTATGAGTAACAAAACCATCAGACTATGTCTTATACACATCCTCGACCAAGTTTCCTTTCAGGAAAACTGTTTTGTCATCCATCTGTCATAACCCAGAGTCAATGTCAGACATTGCCTCATCATAGGTAGTAGCCTCATCGTTCTCAGCTAGAAGCACATATCCATGTGCCGAGGTGAGAAATCCATATCTCTCTTACTCGCTATGAACCCTCATCGACCTACAAGGTTCTTGTGTAGAAGGTTGGGGAGTTGACATAACTTCTTGTGTCTAATCTTTCTTGGGTTCCTGGAGGGGAGTATTTGTTTGTGGTTCGTGATCGGTGCTGTCGAACACCGATAGATTAGATGAATAATGATTTTGATTTGCAGCAAGGGTGCAACCCAAAGTCGTCTCCCAACGAACCTCAAACGGATCTGTCAAAACAAGACTAAACGGGGGGGGGGGGATTTGGTGAAAAACAGAAAACAAAATAAACACGAAGACAATAAACTGAGATGCAACCAGTTGCAACCTTTCCTCCCTACCTGGTTATCATCATCCATCATATAAAGAATCTATTTATCTTTAATCCCCAGATCTAACAAAATATGCTCGACAATCGCCGAAGACTAAATCGAAACAAATATAAAAATCACAGAAGATCTTCTTGATCAATATACAAGTTTCAATTTCTTTTAGCACACAGATCTAAAACCGACATGAACAATCGCCCACTAAGTTTATGTTGTTTCTTGCAAACCAATACCCCAATCGAGCCTATTAGTCAAATCTGCCCAAGCATCATGCATGCATTCGTACGATCGTATAAAATACATACACACTTGAGAAGAAGCAAAGAAACAAAACTATAAGATTAAAGATGAAAACAGATATACAAAAACGTCCAAAGATTCAAACCAGATAAGGAGTATGGCATGCAACCGGTTACAAAATCCTTAGCCTTCCATCTTGACAAGAACAATGGAGAAAAATGAAAATCGGCTACTATTCACGTGAGAAAAGAATCTCCCCAAAATCGGCCACTTAATGTGCTTAAATAGAGCTTAGGGAGGAAACCCTAGGTTACCGCCACTTCACAGCCAATTTCGAATAGGATAAAGTGCGCTCTGGGCTTCGGCCCCTTCATAAAAATTGTATATCAGGAAGATTAGATGAATTTTGGCTTTTAAATCACTTGATTTGGATATCGGACGCCCAAGGTATGGCCTTTTAAAGATTCAGCATCTGTGCAGCTTTCCTAATTTGACCCAACTTTCTGGTCCCGACTTTGAAGCGCTGTTTGGAGGCCCAAAAGAACTTGGATTTGGACAAACCATACCATTCCAGAAATCCCAAGAAGTCCTCTACAATATCTCTGAAGACATCATTCACATTCTGGGATTATAACTTGGCCAAAAACTTGAAAGAAGCATAGAAGGTCAAATCTGTCAGCACATTGGTTGCTTCTTTGTCTCCGATCTCCTTGTTTCCCTTCTTGCGATCAAATTTTCTCATGACCCAAGAAGCCCTAATCTGTCCAAAATAAGATAAAATAGTGTGAAGCCCAATTCCTATAAAATAAAATAAAACAAAATCAAGATGAATAAAATGATACAACTAACGTGCAAAAAGACTAAATATGAGAGCTAAATAATATGAAAATATGCGCTCTATTAGTTTGTCTCGAATCTTATTTGAGCTTTAACATTCCTCCCACTAGCCACAACATCTAAGAATTCCTTCTCAAGGAATAGCACATGCTTGGCAACAAAACACCTTTTGTTCATATGGGTGGTAAAAGTAATATCCATTTGGATATCCCACAAACAGACATCTCATCAATTTGGGTTTTAGCTTATTATTGTCAACACGCTTGACATAAGCTTAACAACCCCAAATCTTAAGGAAAGACAAATTTGGCTTCTTTCCTTTCCATATCTCATATGGAGTCTAAGTAACTGACTTATTTAGAACCCTGTTCAAAACAAAGATCGTGGTGAGGAGTGCAAATCCCAAAAATAAAATGGGGAGTTTAATGCGACTCATCATGGACCAGACCATGTCTAACAAGGTCCTATTCCTCATTTCAGACACACCATTCATCTTTGGTGTTCCAGGCGGAGTCCATTGTGAGAGAATCCCATTCTGCTTTAGATGATCTAGAAGCTCACTGTTCAGGTATTCACCACCTCGATCTAATTGAAGTACTTTGATACTTTTATTAGTCTGTTTCTCTACTTCAAATTTGAATTCTTTGAACTTTTCAAAAGCCTCAGATTTGTGTCTCATAAGATACACATAACCAAAACATGATCTATCATTAGTAAAGGTTATGAAGTAGACATATCCACCTCTATCTTGGGTGGACATGGGTCCACACACATCAATGTGCACAAACCCCTGCATTTATATAGCCTCCATTTACTTTAAAAAGAGACTTAGTCATCTTGCCAAGTAAACAAGATTCACAAGTACCATATGATTCATAATCAAATGTGCTAATTTATCCATCTTTATGCAAGTTGGATATGCAAGTCTCATTTATATGGCTAATACGATAATGCCATAAATAAGTGTTATTTAAATCACCTGATTTAAGTCGCTTAATATTTATGTTATTGATAGGAGTATCAACATCAAGGACATACAAACTGTTACGTACTGTTGTTTTACCATAAAACAACTCATTTTTATCAAACCAACAACTATTGCCCTTAAATAAAAATGAATATCCATCATTGTCAAACAAGAATTAGAAATTATATTCCTAGTCAAACTAGGATTATAGTAACAATTATGTAATTCCAATACAAGCCTCGTGAGCAATGTCAATAAATAGGTCCTTACAATTAATGAAACAACTTTTGATCTGTTTACCACATGTAGGTACACTTCTCTTATTATTAATCTCCTCGTACTCCTAAGCCCATACACGAAAGTGTAAATATGAGCATTAGATCCAGTATCTAATACTCATGTGGACTGATTAGAAGTAGATAGATTAATTTCAATAATATAAATACCTAAAATGCCCTGAGTAGAACTCTTCTTACTCTACACTTCCCGGTTTATCATAGTGGAGATAGATCGCATCCTCTTTACCCTATGGGTTTTAGTCTTTTGGACACTTCCAGTAACATTTTATGATTGCTCCCACTATTTTCAACGAGTTTGCCACCCTCAAGACATAACTCGAGAAATCCCGTTGGAAGATTTCCTAGCGGGCTAGGATCCCATCTCCCCTCGCACAACCTTGAGTGACTCAACAAATTGTGCCAGGATCGATTAGGTAGGTACTTGCTACCAATTGCATCTCCATGCAACTCCTAGATTCATTGGGTTGACAACTCCTTGCCGAGCACATCTTATGTGACTCCCAATCTTTACCTCTATGCTCAGTAAGGCCTTGAGTGACTCAACAAACCCCACCTTTTTAGTGAAGTCGGACCCATCATTCAGGGACATCTCATGGCCCATGAAACATAGGAATCATAGGTGACACATGACCTTGAGTGACTCAACAAATCAAGTGCCAGCTAGAAACCTAATGCTTCATAATGATGGAAGGCAAGTTGGCTTAATATTAATGAGGGATTTATTATTTATTTATTTAGGTCTCATCACATGCAATTAATCAAATTAATAATGCATAATAAATTACTCAAACCGGTGTATGGTATGGATAACTACGGCTAGCCCCCTCGAGCCATAGAAGGGAAGCTAGCGGGTCAAACCTAGGTGAAGAATCATAATTTGCTTCTCAAGCACATTCTTCAAGCCTTCATTGGTTTTCGAATCTTGTCTTCAATTTGGCTCCATCTCTTTCTCTTTATACAAACTACAACTATCACTACTCTATTCTATTCTACATACATTACATAGAATCAGAAACCCCGAGTTACATTCGGGGGGAGTGAAATGAGAAGAGAATGTACATCAGAGTATAAGAGAGGCAAGACACGCAGGCCCTATTTCGAAAACCAAATTTATAAGCATTTATTCCGAATAATAAATAAATGGTCGACTCGATCCATACCATACACCCATGCAATCAATCACAATGATTCATTTAGATTATGTTAATTAATTGTCGCATCTGTTTCAATCTTAATGAAACGTTTTCAATAAATTAAAAATTTATATAATTTTGAAAAAACAAAATTGTTTTAATTGTGTTGGGCTTGGGCTCCATCCATTAGTCTAACTAACAAGGCTCAACAGGCCTTGGATCAACCAATGTATGTCAAACATACACTAGTAGCATAATAATTAAAAATAATCCAATTAACGGCCATGGCCCAATTTTAATCACGGCCCATAAATGTCATACACTCATGGATCGGATAAAAATATTAAAAATAGCCAAACAATTTGGCCGGGCCCCACCAAAGGGAATGGAACGCACTGGGCAACCGAAGGGTCGGCCTCGGTGCTTCACGTGGACCCCGGGAAGGGTTAAATCAAAGCCCGAGGGAGCAAGAGGGGCCGGGAGATGGCTGGGCACAAAAAGGGCCAATGGCCGTAGCTGGCGCGCATGGGCCGCGCCTGGGCACGCGCAAGGGCCCCTGTGGGGGCGAGCGCGGGCCACTAGGCCGCGCGGGTCCGCCGCGGCAGCGCGCGGGTCGCACCTACGGGCCGTGGGCCGCGCTGGCGCGTGGCCGTGCCTGGCAGTGCCCCAACACGCGTGGCCGCGCGTGGCCGGGCCCTGTGCATGCCCAAGCCGCCCCAGGCCGTGCCCAGCACGCGTGGGCCCCGCTCGGCCTTGTCTTTCGACGCCCCGGTGCATCCGTATGCACCCCGAACCTCGTTTCGCCCTTTTTCGTGTCATACACGATCTTTTGCCCTTCACCCAAAAATGTTTTGCAATCCAAAAATACAAACGCAACAATTAATTAATTATTTCACAAATAACAACATAACCGAATTCGCACGTAAGGAATTGAAATATTTCGACAATGGCTCTGATACCACTGAAAGTAAAGCAAGATCGCTACGGGGTAAACAGTGTAGTTCAAAATTTTGAACTTACCCCGATCTCGGCGATTGGATCAACGTCGAAATTAAATCATTCACAAACAAATAAATAAATCTAACCTTTAGATTATCGAGTCGTTTGAGGATTCGAGCCGTGTAATACCCGGTATTACATGGTATTGAAAATAAATAATTTTGATTATTTTTGAAAGGATCCCGGGTGGCCCGGGAAGCCCAAGAGTAAATTTCGAGTAATTAATTAATAAAATTACCGAATTGGCGGCTGGGAGTGCCTCGGGACTTGGATGTCCAGGGAAGAGGGCAAGAGATTGATGAGCGTCTCGAGATGAGATTAATGACGCTGGAAGCGGTCCGACCGGGAATAATTTTCGGAATAAATTCTGTATAAGCCCGAGTGGGTGCCAATACTGAATAGGTGGAGGAGACCTCCTGGAAGCTAAGGGGACCCAAGGGGTGGTTCGGTTACCGGAGTAAGGCAACCCTTAAGTGTTTTCGGGTCGAATAAAGATCCCGTGCAGGCACAGGGATGAGGTCGATATTCCCGAGTAGCGGTCGGCTATTAAATTTTGATAAACCCAGATTTTGAGTGGTTTAATTATAATTAATTTAAGCATTGGGAGGGTCCAAGTGTAATTAGTAAATTCCAAAAGTGCAATTAAAGTTTCCTTTGGTGAAATTATGGAAATTTAAGGGGTTTATTACACAAATTATATATATATATAGAGGCCGTATATGCGCGAGGAAGCTTCAAGGAAGCTTCTTATTTGAAATTTAAAACCAAAACCAGAGAGCTCGGGAGGGAGGAGCCGAGACCCGAGAGAGAGAGTGAAATCAAGAGGGAGCTTGATCGAGCATTTGAGAAAGAGAGAGAGAATGAGAGCTTGGAGAGGGAGAAGGCCGGTGTTGGCCGGTTTTGCAGCAAGAAGCAGTGGCGTCGGCCGCTGCTGTTGCAGTGATGGCGCCCATGGCCGACACGAGCCGACCAGCAGCGGCGAACCAGCATCGACCAAAGGCGATGGCAGCTGTGGGAGTGATGGTAGGAGCTGACTTGGGCAGCGGTGGCCGCTGGAGTTGCAGCGATGGAGGTTGCGCGTGGGATGCCATGGTGGCAACGGCTGTGCGGTGGCTAGGGGCGACTCGCGGTGGGCTCGTGGCGAGCAGCGGCGGCAGAGTTGGCCGAAGCAGTGGCTGGCGCTAGGCCAGGCGGCGGCTGGTGGGCAGCGGGCGGCTGTGCGCGAGGCTGCCGGCCGCACAGGGAAGAAGATAATGAACAGGGCCAGCGTGCGCAGGAAAGAAGAAAGCTGGAGAAGAAAGGAAAATAGAAAGAAAAAGTAAAAAAAAAAAAGAAATAATGGAAAAATCTGAAATTTGGGGAAAAATAGGAGAAAAATCCTAGAAAATTTCAGAAGGGTTCTGGAAATTATTTCGAGACTCGTGGAGCATAATGGAAGCTCGAGAATGGGATTTTGAGCGAAAGTGGCAGCTCGAGAGGCAATGCCGGTGTGAGCGGTTGGCCGATTTTCGTTTCCAAATTGTCCGAGGTAAATTAATATTTCTTCCCAAATTATTTACATTAAGCGAGTTAATGTAGAATAATTAATTTTTGGATTAAACCCTGTGCTGGGGTTATTTGAAATCTTGTTGATGGATGATTTTGGCGATGTGCGGCGTAGTTGAGGGCATTGGTTGAATGCCGGATGTTAATGGAGTTGGGGTTTTGTGTGTTTTGCCTCTAGGTTCGTCCGGGAAGGCAGTGATCCTAGAAGAACTTGCGGTTCAGGCTGGAGTTCGTGCCGAGGCAGAGAAGAGGCTTCGAGCCAGGTAAGGGATGGCCCCATGTGGAGGTGGTCTTGCAAGTGGGTAAATATGTCTGATAATGTTTTTATGTTGCATTGGCATGTAGTGGTTATATCTTGTGCGATGCAAACTCTAGTGGACCTATGGCCATATGGAGGACTAGTGTGGTGGGGGGCTGATAGGTTGATGCCTCAAACCTTAGTGGGTTTTGAGGATAAGTGGGCCTAGCCTCATTTGCATGCATTTGGCATACATAAACATGATTATATTCATATTTACATGCATTGCACCCTTACTGAGTCTTTATGACTCATGAGGTTTTACCTCATGTGTAGATATTGCAAGTCCAGAAGCAAGCAGGGATGGCGCCGGGAGGCTGTTGTGGCAATTAAATTTGTTGCCCGAGATGTGTTGTTGTGTATTCCCTTGTAAACTTTTATACGTATTCATGTAATTGAGTGTAAGCGATGTTGAGCATTAGATGTATTTAATTGTTATAATCATCATAGTGTGATAAAATGATTGTGAGATGGTTCTTTGGATATGGCTTAGTTGGCCAAGATGAGTTTTCGGACCAAGTAAATATCAGCAAGGTACGTTCTCATAAATCCCCAATACTCAGCGAAGTGTTTGTATGCTAGCTTATGCCTGGGTCACCTCTGGCTTGCTATGGGGCGAGCTGAAGAGAGGTGAAGCTCACTCGGGTTTCGGGTCTCAGTCCGCTGTGTCTTCTTGAATGAGTTAGGACCGATTCCTGAGTGGAGCGAAGGGAAGGACGAAGCCTAGTTCCCACCTAGGCTGTTTCTCTTAAAACATAGTCCAACCCTTCAGTTGTGGTTCGATAGGTGAGTAATCTGGTCGATTATTTACCAGTGGCACCCGTAAGTGGGAGCGGGTCGTTACAGTTGGTATCAGAGCATGGCTAGCTATATGAGTAAGGAAGGCTAGCATGCTCAAGTGTTAAGTGTGGTTGGTTAGGTGATTGATGTGAGAGACTGCCAGAGTATTGAGTCTGGGGTTGTCTGGCATGATTAGAATGTAAGTCGGAATGTCTTAACTGCTGAGTTGGGGTCGAGAATAATTGATTTGAAATTTTGAGATTTCAATGTAAGGTTGGTCCGGTAACCTTGAAAGTTGGACAGGTGGACTAAGGACCCTAAGGGATTGGGTCAAGTCATTGAGGCCTGCAATGGTATGTTTTGGATATTCCTATTCTGGGGATGAGAAAATACCTTGGATTGAGATAATATACCTGTGAGAGGTATACAGGTTAAGCAATGAGGAACCGAAAACTCGAGTATGGGTGTTGGTATCAAGAAATCTCGAGTGTGGCATTTCGAGGATATGAAGTGTTTTAAGGATGAGGACTCCTTGAGATTGAAGTGTTGAGGCTCGTGTGGGGACACGAAGCCAAAGCATGACTAGTCCGGGAGGGAATTAGTGGAGCGTCCCTATGTTAGGGATTTGCTGAGCATGTTCGAGGGAATAGAGTTGTCCCTTGGAAGTGGTGTAGTAAGGTAAGTTCGCTTGAGGTAAAATGAGCTAAAGTGGGTGTTAGCTCAAGGCCCAAGGAAAGATTTAACATCAGGCGATGTGACGAACTACTGGGAATAAGGTTGCTTGCAGTAAGGCTCTGTGGGGAGTATGCGTGTAATGCATCAGTATGTCATGGCTAGTGAAGGCATGACGTAAGCAAAATTCGGAAGGACTCTGAGGAGAGTCGGGATGCTAGATAAATGTGATGCGATGTGATCGTATTGTTATGATGATCCCAGAGGGGATGTGCCTAGGGTATGAGTGGACCCTAGTTGGCTTCTTGATGAGACGAAGTCTATCCTTGGGAATGATAGGCATGTGGCAAGTGGACCCTAGCGGGTGTTTGCACGAGATAGAAGTCCCAAGTGAGTTGAGCTGGAATCTAGGGGAATCCAAATTGGGTATTAAAGAGTTGGTCATGTGTTGACATGAGCGTGAGAGCCATTGGGTTAGAAGTCCTGGTTGAGTAAGGCCAAGTGACCGTTCATGTGATCGATAGATGAGGGGCCAATCAAAACTCTCATTATGATGCTTGGGGTCCAGTGGGACGCCTAAGGTCGGGAGATGAGAGGTGGATAGACCCTCATTATGATGCCTGGGGTCGTGATGACGCCTAAGGCCTCGAGACCCTTGATGGGAGACGTGGAGGTCACCCAATGAAGGGTATGAGCGGTGTGTGGGCCGAGGGTAGTGAATTGTGGCAACAGGACATCCATAGGCAATGCGCGCAATGGAAATGCCAACTTCGGATGCCAAGTGGGCAGGGGCATGGTGAGCAATGCAGAGGCCCCGAATTTTAAATTCCAAGTTATGGAAGCCTGTGCGAGGCATGCTGGAAGGCCAGGTCGGGCGTCGTGACTAAACACACTATGGGTGTGCAAGAAGAGATGGGAGGTCTTGATTTACCTGGAAGGTAATGGTAGGTGCTCGATGGTTATGGGTACTTGAGCTTGAGATGGGCTCAGCATGTTGGTTGTGGTTTGAGAGTCTCTTAAGCGGTAGAGATGCAGAGTCCTGAGGAGCGGGGCTCATGGTACGAGCTTGAGGTTGTTAAGGCAAGGATAACCAAGTGAGATGGCTTGGGCAAGATGGTGGCGGAACCATCGTAGCTCGGGGGGCTTTAAATAGCTTTGATGTTATGGGTGCAAGGCTCGGTGTGACGGATCTGATGCTATGGACTGTGTGGCAGAGGACTAATGAGTTGGCTCGTGTTGAGGGCAAGTGGCCCATGGGCCTGAACAATTTAGTGAACTGCAGGTGACGATCAGATGCCGAAAACCTAGAGCAGCACCTTATGAGAGTTAGTCAGGTGAGATCGATAGTCTCCTGCAAGGGATAGGACATCTAGAGTAGTCCTAGGGAGAAATCGTGGAACGCGAAAACGTTCTGATGGTTTAGTTGCCGAGTAGGAAGCTTGGTAGGGCGAAGCTACGGGTGCGAAGCAAATCAGTGATGGGCCTGAACCATGCTGTTGGAAACTGTGGTTGGGCCAGTGTATGGGAGCAACACGGTAATGATGATTAGGTGTTGGCTCTCCGAAGCACAGGGCAACACGATGGGGAACCAGTGTTGGGCCAGTGTATGGGAGTGACCCGGTAATGATGACCAGGTGTTGGCTCGCCTAAAGCACAGGGCAACACAGTGATTATGCAGATGGTCAGGGGCTAAAGATTTGTGAAATGCGGTAGGGTGACGAAAGTTGTGGCCAATTCCACAACTCAACTGCTAGTAATAAGAGTTGTTAGGGTGTTGCACCCAAGTGGGGTTTAAGCCCTTTATCTCGTTAAAGTAGTGTCAAGGCGATTTAGCGAATGTTTGGGTGTTGTAGCACTTCGAGATGTTTGAGAAAGAAACCCGGGGAAAAGAAACGGGTCTAGGGTGGGAATAACGCTACAGTTGATGCCTACGGTTGACGGGTCTAATGCCAAGGACCACTGGATATAGACGGTTAGTTCATGGGAGGGACTGTAGCCCTCTATGTGGAGTAACCTGTCTGCGGTGGAGACGGTTAGACGTGAAGACCTGGGGTATGCTGTAGGTTATGTCTGGGCCAGACCTAAATTTCTGTGAGGGTAAAAAAAAAAAAAAAAAAATCATCATAGTGCCTTTTGTTGTCTTGGCAGCATGTAGGTTTGTGAATAGATTGAGTGATATCTTGTGGTGTGAAAATAAGACGTGTGCCGATGCTCCTTATTAAAGGATGCTAACGCAGTTGTGGTTGAATTTGATCGAAGTGGATCGAATAAATTGAGATGATGGACCCTGTGACCTTGCGGTGATGCAAGAAGATGGGTAAATTGGTGGAGTCGGTAAAGGGCTCTAGGATGTTACGTAAGTGCCGTGGAGGGCGAGACTTACGAGTTAGAAACCAACCATGAGATGGGGATATTGAAGCGTGTGAAGGCTTCGAGTAAAGGGATCCCTAATCTTGTGAAGTGAGTTGTGGCAGGCTGAACGTGTGGCTGAGGCACGGTTTGAAATTTGTGAAGGCTTGCAATTGCACGGTCTAGTATTAGTCCTGATGTGTCGATGCAAAGATGAGGAAGTATCCTTATGTAGCACTGGATGGATTTCCGATTGATGACATAGGATCAGTTGCCAGGTGGTAGCACCTGATGGCAATGGTATGAGCGTGAGGCTCGAAGACTGTGATGAAAAGCCTTGTTGATTGACCGTGTACATAAAGGTTCAGCGGGCCCTGGTGGCGGGACCAGGCAAATTTTGAGAAAGGAGATCCAATGTGATAAAGATGGTTGGTCAGAGCAGAAATTATGCCGTTTGAAGGAGTGCTACTCCGTAGCGGGAGTTATAGAGGGTAGTGTTGAAATGTGGCCTAGGTAGAACTTGAAATGTTCTCCCAAGAAAAGTTGAGCATAGGGCAACAACACTAAATGGACCTCCTAAGGCACTACCACTCTAACTGGATAGATCACCAGGGGAGAGCCAGCGTGATGGCAAGTGCCTGAGTAGGAAGATGAGTCCTATGGCATTGAGTGGAAGTGTGAGTTCCACAAGATTGGCAAGGGTGATTTCCAGTGGGTGGACTTTAAATTGAAGTCATAGTTAATGATTGCAAGTGTAGTGCTTGGAGGAAGCATGTGTTGGTTGTGAGTCGGGCGATCCGACTTGAGCTAATCGAGTTGGTTAGATGGAAGATGAGGGCGACTTTAAGATGTCGCCAATGGGTAAAGAGAGCTTGAAGAAAGAGCTTATAGGACGAGATTGGATCCCAAGAATGGTGTTTAGGTGATGAAATCACCTGAAAGCTGTGAGTGATGCAGCTAGAGGGATGCCTTGGAATGTGGGAAATTGAGGAGATTTAACCTCGTGGTTAGGGGTTAATGGTTGTGAAGAAAGGAAATCAGCTAGTGGAGCCGATTTGTGACCGGCTGAGGGTAGCCGATGGCGACCGAAGACGCCGACCGGTGATAGCGGCAGGAGCAATGCAGCGGCCGGCCAGGGTCGTGGGGCGTCGTGAGAGTAGTCGGTCAGTGGCATAGGTGGCTCCTGAGTCGCGGTTGGGGCTGGATGTGGTGCTAAGCGATGGCAAGAGGTCGTCTTAGCTGATGATGATGGCATTAGAGCCAATGTGGTCACTCACTGAGGTGTGAGCTAATTGAAGCAAAGGTTATAAGAAGTCTGGGAGAAGCCAGAGTCTCTCAGGGAAATGGCTAGCTGCTATAAGCATAGCAAAGTGATTTGAGGAAGGCGGCCTAAGAGTGGGGTCGTGCCGGTTGCGTTGAGCAGTGAAATTCATGGAGCAGCGAACCTTTGAAATGGCATGGTGGTGTCATCGTCACTATTAGGGAAAAGATGTTGTTAGGAAGGTCAAAAGGGAACCATTATGTATGGTTTGTATCAAGTGTTTATCGCAAATTGAGAATGAACCTGATTTAAGTTGGCCGAAAAGTTTCGTGCCTAAAGAGTAAGAGGCTTTGTTGAGAAATGTGAGATTTAAAAAGTCCTAACGAAATTGAAGTTAGGCGAGTAAATTTGGCTGGAAGACCGCTACAAGAGTGGGGGTGTTACCGTGTTAGCTTGTTGTGGTGCGGACCAAAGTTACGAGTCATCCTACAAGTGCGATGCAATAAGTGATTGTGCAAATGGTAATAAGCCAATCACTTGTGCCACGCACTGTGGGTGATGACAAGGGCTGATTAATGGTTCCGCAACCTTAAGCGCAATGGTAGGATCCTTGACTCGCGGTAGGGTTTAATAGCCAAGATAAGGCCTAGCATGGGGCATGATTATGAAAGCTGAATTGGGTGAAGTATTGAAGAGGGGTTGCTCAGTGAAGAGTTCCCTTGTATGGGTAAGGGACCCCTACTAGCGTGCGATATCGGCTAGTAAGTATCCTTATGTGCTTAATGCGAAGAACTCCTGGTTGGGAGATGGTTGGAGCCCGAGCATTGTTAAGCTCGAGGCGAGATCGTAATGGTGCGTGCATCGCCAAGCTCGACTTGGACTCGGGTAATGCACGTATGGTTGAAATGTGTAATTACCTGACATGGTGTTAGGTATATCGATTTTGCGTAATCGTATCGATAAATGAGGGTCGGCTGGTCAAAGTAGAAAACCATGTATGAAATGGTCGAAGTTAGCTAGGTGGGCCAAATGGTTGCTTCCCGTGCAATGATAGCAGGGTTAGTTGATCAGTAATGAGAGGTTGCCATTGAAGGATCATGAACGAGGAAACATAGCATGCAACGGAAGCGGTTTAAAATCAAAATCGTTCCTCGTATTGATTAGAATCTAGGAGACTTACTTTTACGGTGGATTACCGGTCGGAATGGAGCGATAGGAGCAGGATGAGCGGGAGCTACGGCGCGTGGTGGAGACGACGGCTGTCCTGCGATCCTTTGGCTCCTTCGCATCAGAACTTGGAGGCTCTCTTTCCGTCTTCCGAAATATGACTCGAACTCGTGGCCTCCCTTCGGTGAAGAAGAGCAAAAACGACCTTAGATGAAAAAACAACCAAAGAGAGATATATATAGGGAGAACCCTAGGGTTAAAACCCTAATGGGCCAAGTCCATTTAATTAATTTTCTAATTGGGTTAGCCCAATTTAATTAATTAAACTAATGAACTATTATTTTATTCTAGCCCAATTAATTATGGACCATCCTGAATAAAATAATTCTCTCTTAATGTAATTCACCCAACAAGCCAAATGTATTAAAAAATACATGAGTTACATCGAGCTACCCCGGGGACCAAAAGACAAATTATTCACGGCTACTAAAATGACCAAAATATCCCTGCTACCTAGTAGCTATATTTTGTCATTCTAAGTGTTCCAACTATCACCATATGGTAACACTGACCCCACGAATAATTTTGCATATGCCATGTCTTTGACCTACTAGTGTAATGACGAAAATACCCCTCTGCGTAACACCCATAATTTAGAAAGGAATAATGTACTAACACCTCCCTAAATGATTTCTACCATCCTTAGATCACTAGTCCAATAATCCGTGACTACTCGAATGTACTTGCTTATCACTGGGAGCTACCCAGAAGCACACACTCTTAAGTCACGTTCCCAGGGCCCTGGATTATTTGATTATTCTTGGACAATCACAAGGGGGTGAATCACAGAAACTATCTTGTATTAGTCTGTCTTAGCTAGTTAGAAACCATACTCCCAACTCAAAAGGATATTGATCTTTGATAGACCTCACCTACAATGAATCTAAGAATATAGCTCTAGGTTCACTAGACCACCAACTAATACTCAAGTATTAGAGTACTCGTCCACGTAGTAGCAGTGATAGACTAGCTCCATGATAATTAGTACTTTGTCATTAGCTTCTATCACAGGTCCTCTCTAAGCATTCCAAATGCGCTTGTACAATTAGAGTAAACGGACTGTTTACTGGCTAAGGCAAGCCATCCTCCATTAGGATCTATTGCACAATGATCTTATCATGATAGAATGCCCAGTTCTATCAAAAGATCAAGAGTAATATTTTTCTTGCTTATTAAGTACCCATGATTCATGCCTAACTGTGAAGAACGACCCATCACATGAATCACTTACTTAATAGCATGGACACTTTTCCAACAATTAAATGCAAATAATATATGTGCCATGAACTGAATAAAAGAAACATCATTACCATAAATTAAACAAAACATGTCTTTAGGGCATACATTTCCAACAGCCATGAGGATCGACTCAATCTTTGCATGCGTGTGATAAATGGCAGTGTGCCATAGTGGAAAGAGTGTCAAAGTGTCTTGTGGGCACTTAAAGAGACATTACGGTGATGATCGGTGCTAAAACGTTGCTGGTTGGACCAGCGTAAAATCGTGGCCATGTGTGATTGGCAGTGGGAAACGTTACCGTGTGTGATCGGCGTAAAATCGTGGTAGACTGATCAGTAATGCAATGTTTGTGAGAGTTGTTTCGGATGATGCGAAAAGGGGAAATGGGAAGTAAACCTACAAATTGATGCTTCGAGGCAGAGAAAAATTATCTGGAGATGAATGTCGTTACAGTAAGCATGACCAGTGACCAGTGGTGCCGTTTGGCGGGAGGCCAAAGCGATAATCGGTTGGTGAACGTCCTCGTAAGGTGGAGGACCAAATGCCTAAGTGAAGCCTTGAGGTGGGAATAACCCAAGGTGAAGGCTGAGAAATGGTTCGGCTACGAGATTCTCGAGTAGGAGATTCAGAGAGTAGCCAGAGAATGTGATTATCTTGGGCAAGAGATTAAGGTAAAGTGAATTTCGAGGACGAAATTCTTTAAGGAGGGTGGAATGTAATACCCGGTATTACATGGTATTGAAAATAAATAATTTTGATTATTTTTGAAAGGATCCCGGGTGGCCCGGGAAGCCCAAGAGTAAATTTTGAGTAATTAATTAATAAAATTACCGAATTGGCAGCTAGGAGTGCCTCGGGACTTGGATGTCCAGGGAAGAGGACAAGAGATTGATGAGCGTCTCGAGATGAGATTAATGACGCTGGAAGCGGTCCGATCGGGAATAATTTTCAGAATAAATTCTGTATAAACCCGAGTGGGTGCCAATACTGAATAGGTGGAGGAGACCTCCTGGAAGCTAAGGGTGTAACGACCCATTAGAGGGTCCAGTATTTATTCAGGAATTATTTAATTAATTATTGAAGCATTGATTAAGAGATTTTGCCAATTAATTATTTAATGTGGCAATTTAGAGATTTTAAAGGAAAATAATAGCATTTATTTCTTTTTAATGTTGGAGTTAAAGGAATTTGCCAAGGTGGCAATTTAGATTTTTAATGGAGAGAATAATTTTTAAATAGCATTTAAATGGCATTTATTTTATGGATTAAATGCAAGGGCATGAAGGTAATTTTGGAGTTTTATTATTATTTGAGAAGTTTTAATAATAATTTTTGTATTATTATTAATTAAGTGGGACTATATATTTAAAGAAGAATGAGAATCCATGTATAAGATGGATTTGGATTAAGAGTCTCCCAGTCCTAATAAGAGAAGGTTTTGAGAGTCTCCAAGTTCAATTGGGAGAGGGATTCCAAGTTATAAAAGGAAAGAGATCTAAGACTTTATATCTATATATAGAGCCTATTAGCTTAGCTTTTCTTCATGCCGTGTGAAGAACAAAAAGGCCAAGAGATAGAAGAGGCTTGCTAGAGTCTTCAGGATCGGTCCAGGGTTCGATCAGAGAGTTCTATCAGGTAAGTATTCTTCCTGTAATCCCTTCCATTACAGGTTCATATCAGTTTTTCAGATTATTCTAGTTCTTCATTGAGTTCTCATATTTTATATCAGTAAGCAGAGACGTATATATATATATGCGTATAACAGTGAAGTTATGAGCAAGTTTCATTAATCCTTATCCATTTTGGATTGCAAGTTCTATTAATCCTCATCCATTTTGGATTGCAAGTTCCATTAATCCTCATCCATTTTGGGTTGCAAGTTTCATTAATGGTGATCCATTTTGGATTGCAAGTTCCATTAATCCTTATCCATTTTGGATTGCAAGTTCTATTAATCCTTATCCATTTTGGATTGCAAGTTCCATTAATCCTTATCCATTTTGGATTGCAAGTTCCATTAATCCTTATCCATTTTGGATTGCATGTTCCAGTAATCCTTATCCATTTTGGATTGCAAGTTCGATTAATCCTTATCCATTTTGGATTGCAAGTTCCAGTAATCCTTATCCATTTTGGATTGCAAATTCTATTAATCCTTATCCATTTTGGATTGTAAGTTCTAGTAATCCTTATCCATTTTGGATTGTAAGTTCCAATAATCCTTATCCATTTTGGATTGCAAGTTCGATTAATCCTTATCCATTTTGGATTGCAAGTTCCAGTAATCCTTATCCATTTTGGATTGCAAGTTCGATTAATCCTTATCCATTTTGGATTGCAAGTTCTAGTAATCCTTATCCATTTTGGATTGTAAGTTCCAGTAATCCTTATCCATTTTGGATTGCAAGTTCGATTAATCCTTATCCATTTTGGATTGCAAGTTCCATTAATCCTTATCCATTTTGGATTGCAAGTTCCAGTAATCCTTATCCATTTTGGATTGCAAGTTCTATTACTCTAAGTTCTAATATCCGGATACCTTGCATTGTATCCGGATGTATCTAAAGTTCTTCGAGTATGATATTTGGATGGTTTGTTTATACATCCAGAAAGGTCAAGATAATATCCGGATGTCTCGCCTGATATCCGGATGCCTCCCTCAAAAAGTTGAATTTTTCATTCGAATAGGCCCCAGTTATATCCGAATGCATCAGTGAGATATCCGAATGACCAGAATCATATCCGGATGTCCTAGTTCATATCCAAATACATCCCAGCATATCCGAATAGCTTTTTCTTTGAATGTCAGTGTATCTGGATGAGCCTTCTTCATATCCAAATGTTCAGTCATGGTATCAGATTTCAGATTATCAGTTAGTTTATTTTATTTTCCCCAGTAGCACCTCTTCTCGATCAGTTCTAGGAGAGGGGGTGTTACAAAGGGGACCCAAGGGGTGGTTCGGTTACCGGAGTAAGGCAACCCTTAAGTGTTTTCGGGTCGAATAAAGGTCCCGTGCAGGCACAGGGATGAGGTCGGTATTCCCGAGTAGCGGTCGGCTATTAAATTTTGATAAACCGAGATTTTGAGTGGTTTAATTATAATTAATTTAAGCATTGGGAGGGTCCAAGTGTAATTAGTAAATTCCAAAAGTGCAATTAAAGTTTCCTTTGGTGAAATTATGGAAATTTAAGGGGTTTATTATACAAATTATATATATATAGAGGCCGTATATGCGCGAGGAAGCTTCAAGGAAGCTTCCTATTTGAAATTTAAAACCAAAACCAGAGAGCTCGGGAGGGAGGAGCCGAGACCCGAGAGAGAGAGTGAAATCAAGAGGGAGCTTGATCGAGCATTTGAGAAAGAGAGAGAGAGTGAGAGCTTGGAGAGGGAGAAGGCCGGTGTTGGCCGGTTTTGCAGCAAGAAGCAGGGGCGTCGGCCGCTGCTGTTGCAGTGATGGCGGCCATGGCCGACACGAGCTGACCAGCAGCGGCGAACCAGCATCGACCAAAGGCGATGGCCGCTGTGGGAGTGATGGCAGGAGCTGACTTGGGCAGCGGTGGCCGCTGGAGTTGCAGCGACGGAGGTTGCGCGTGGGATGCCATGGTGGCAACGACTGTGCGGTGGCTAGGGGCGACTCGCGGTGGGCTCGTGGCGAGCAGCGGCGGCAGAGCTGGCCGGAGCAGTGGCTGGCACGAGGCCAGGCGGCGACTGGTGGGCAACGGGCGGCTGTGCGTGAGGCTGCCGGCCGCGCAAGGAAGAAGACAATGAACAGGGCCAGCGCGCGCGGGAAAGAAGAAAGCTGGAGAAGAAAGGAAAATAGAAAGAAAAAGTAAAAAAATAAAATAAAAGAAATAATGGAAAAATCTGAAATTTGGGGAAAAATAGGAGAAAAATCCTAGAAAATTTCAGAAGGGTTCTGGAAATTATTTCGAGACTCGTGGAGCATAATGGAAGCTCGAGAATGGGATTTTGAGCGCAAGTGACAGCTCGAGAGGCAATGCCGGTGTGAGCGGTTGGCCGATTTTCGTTTCCAAATTGTCCGAGGTAAATTAATATTTCTTCCCAAATTATTTACATTAAGCGAGTTAATGTAGAATAATTAATTTTTGGATTAAACCCTGTGCTGGGGTTATTTGAAATCTTGTTGATGGATGATTTTGGCGATGTGCGGCGTAGTTGAGGGCATTGGTTGAATGCCGGATGTTAATGGAGTTGGGGTTTTGTGTGTTTTGCCTCTAGGTTCGTCCGGGAAGGCAGTGATCCTAGAAGAACTTGCGGTTCAGGTTGGAGTTCGTGCCGAGGCAGAGAAGAGGCTTCGAGCCAGGTAAGGGATGGCCCCATGTGGAGGTGGTCTTGCAAGTGGGTAAATATGTCTGATAATGTTTTTATGTTGCATTGGCATGTAGTGGTTATATCTTGTGCGATGCAAACTCTAGTGGACCTATGGCCATATGGAGGACTAGTGTGGTAGGGGGCTGATAGGTTGATGCCTCAAACCTTAGTGGGTCGTGAGGATAAGTGGGCCTAGCCTCATTTTCATGCATTTAGCATACATAAACATGATTATATTCATATTTACATGCATTGCACCCTTACTGAGTCTTTATGACTCATGAGGTTTTACCTCATGTGTAGATATTGCAAGTCCAGAAGCAAGCAGGGATGGCGCCGGGAGGCTGTTGTGGCAATTAAATTTGTTGCCCGAGATTTGTTGTTGTGTATTCCCTTGTAAACTTTTATACGTATTCATGTAATTGAGTGTAAGCGATGTTGAGCATTAGATGTATTTAATTGTTATAATCATCATAGTGTGATAAATGATTGCGAGATGGTTCTTTGGATATGGCTTAGTTGGCCAAGATGAGTTTTTGGACCAAGTAAATATCAGCAAGGTACGTTCTCATAAATCCCCAATACTCAGCGAAGTGTTTGTATGATAGCTTGTGCCTGGGTCACCTCTGGCTTGCTATGAGGCGAGCTGAAGAGAGGTGAAGCTCACTCGGGTTTCGGGTCTCAGTCCGCTGTGTCTTCTTGAATGAGTTAGGACCGATTCCTGAGTGGAGCGAAGGGAAGGACGAAGCCTAGTTCCCACCTAGGGCGTTTCTCTTGAAACATAGTCCAACCCTTCAGTTGTGGTTCGATAGGTGAGTAATCTGGTCTATTATTTACCAGTGGCACCCGTAAGTGGGAGTGGGTCGTTACAAGCCGTCCAAGCATCCGGCCTCTAACTCGTGATACGCGGCACGCGTCAGTTGGCAAGGAGAGCGGAATAGGAGTGCTAGCTCCTTCTTCTTTGCGCAGCTTGAGTATGGACAGTAAAAGAACGCCCACGTTTCAAATCGATGCCAAAAAGAAACGAGGAAGAGTGAACGGCAATACGTTTTTCAACTCTTAAAAAATGACACCAAAATCACTACTATTTTGGGCAACCCATAAAGGGATATTTATAGTAAAATATCCTAGGGTTTCTAAAACCCTAATGGATTGGGCTAGCCAATTAATTTTAATTTAATTAGAATATTAAGTGGGCTTATTCTAGTCCAACTAGAAATATAATTAAATGGCCCAAATCCTTTTATAGGTTTAAATAAAATATTTTCTCCCAAATCTAATTCAAGCCCAAATAAAATATTTAATATTTAGCACAAATTTAATTTGGTCCAAATATAATATTTAATATTTGGCCCAAATCTAATTTAGTCCAAATATAATATTTATTTTAATATTTGGCCCAAATCCAATTTAGTCCAAATATTAACTTAAGCCTAAATATATTTTATTTTCTATTTTCCACTCCAACAAATAAAAAATTATTAAATTAGAAACTCCTTCCTATTTTAATTAATTGCCATTTTAGGAAACTCTTTCCATTATGACGACTCCTCGTTATATCGACGTCATTACGTCTATTTGTTCTTTTTCTGTGAGAATCTACGACGGCAAAACTTCTTGTCGAAGTGTCCCACTTAACCATACGTCCATTCTCCTTGTTTAAGCCAAGGACCGTGCCTATTGCGTATGACTCATTAGGCTTCCGAATATGTTGGCAATGTGTCGGTACAAACACATAAGACAAGATTGGCCTCTAGTAAGGCATCATGCCTACCCAATTATTTAGAAGGATTCATAATCCGCAAATAACTTTTCACGAGCATGGTTACCATGTAATTCGATCCTCTCATTAATGTATCTTATGTGATCTCAAGTATGGCGATGTGTTGCTTGATAACGATCACATGAGTTTTCTTCGGTCTTCCGGATATCTTCACTTAATTAGAAAGTAAATCAATAACTCCTTATTGATCTCTTTCACCATGGCCATGGATTTAAAGTGAATATCCACCGAAGGCGCCTTAGATACATCATCATCTATCAAGGGATAGACGAGTCCCATCTTGGTTATACACCCATCTCCATAAGCCTCACGATATACCCAACGATCGCCCACATGCAGCCTTTGTCTAGGCCCATCGAAACGATGTCAAAACATATCGATCTTCTTATCAGATGACCGTGACAACCTCAGGTCCAAGGATTAGTTACACCCATCTCGTATGAGAATTCCATCAACATATAACCAAAATGGATTCTCATGGCGAGTCATGTCCAGTGACACGTTTTACAACATTGGTCACCTATGTACTTGTCTAGACATCCCCATGCCTATGGGTGTGAGACCCCCATTGCTATCACATAGCAAAAACATAGCACATACAAGTCTTACCGCAATTGTCAATGTCCATTCTTGACATTGCTACGACTTGGAACGTTTAATGATGTCTAGAAACTGTGATGCATCATCTCACATCTTTATAGATTAATCACAGTATACATCATAAGGACTTCTATCTAGTTTCATTCGGTTATTACAATAATAACAAGAAATTAATAGAATGACTTCTTGTGAATTTGAACAACTCCTTATTCAAATAATAAACATGATTATAATTGTCAGTGTACAACATGCCCAATCTGATTGGGTCTAGAGCACCTACACTAACATGCCACCCTTAAGACATAACTCGGGAAATCCCGTTTGAAGATTTCCTAGCGGGTTAGGATCCCATCTCCCCTCGCACAACCTTAAGTGACTTAACAAATTGTGTTAGGATCAATTAGGTAGGTACTTGCTACCAATTGCATCTCCATGAAACTCCTAGATTCATTGGGTTGACAACTCCTTGTCAAGCACATCTTATATGACACTCAATTTTTGCCTCTATACTTAGTAAGGCCTTGAGTGACTCAACAAACCCCACCTTTCTAGTTAAGTTGGACCCATCATTTAGGGACATCTCATGGCCCATGAAAGATAGGAATCATAGGCGACACATGACCTTGAGTGACTCAACAAATCAAGTGCTAGCTAGAAACCTAATGCTTCATAATGATGAAAGGCAAGTTCGCTTAATATTAATGAGGGATTTATTATTTAATTATTTAGGTCTCATTACATGCAATTAATCAAATTAATAATGCATAATAAATGACTCAAACCGGTGTATGGTATGGATAACTACGGCTAGCCCCCTCGAGCCATAGAAGGGAAGTTAGCGGGTCAAACCTAGGTGAAGAATCACATCTTGCTTCTCAAGCACATTCTCCAAGCCTTCGTTGGTCTTCGAATCTTGTCTTAAATTTAGCTCCATCCCTTGCTCTTCATACAAACTATAACTATCACTACTCTATTCTATTCTACATGCTTTACATAGAATCAAAAACCCCGAGTTACATTCGGGGGGAGTGAGATGAGAAGAGAATGTACATCAGAGTATAAGAGAGGCAGGACACGCAGACCCTATTTCAAAAACCAAATTTACAAGCGTTCATTCCCAACATAAAATAAATGGTCGACTCGATCCATACCATACACCCATTCAATCAATCCAATTGATTCATTCATAATTATGTTAATTAACTGTCGCATCTATTTCAAACTTAATGAAACGCTTTCAATAAATTGATAATTTGTATAATTTTGGAAAAACAAAATTGTTTTAATTCTGTTGGGCTTGGGCTCCATTCATTAGTCTAACTAACAAGGCTCAACAGGCCTTGGATCAACCAATGCATGTCAAACATACACTAGCAGCCCAATAATTAATAAATAACCCAATTAAAGACCCTGGCCCATTTTTAATCATGGCCCACAGGTGTCATGCACTTATGGATTGGATAAAAATAATAAAAAAAATTGCCAAACAATTTGGTCGGGTGTACCTGAGGGAACGGAACTCATTGGGCAACCGAAGGGTCGGCCCGAGTGCTTCACGTGAACCTCGGGGAAGGGTCAAACTGAAGCCCAAGGGAGCGGGAGGGGCCAGGAGGCGGCTAGGCAGCCCAAAAAGCCAAGGGGCGTGGCTAGGGCCGCATGAGGCGCGCTGGGCGCTCTTGGGCAGCGCCTGGCGCCCACGGCCATGCGAGCGACAGGGGCTGGGCGCGGGCAACTGAGGCCGCACGCGGGAAGCGCAGGTCGGGGGTCGCGCCCGCGCCCGATAGCGCCCTGCTCGCACAGGGCTGCCTTGCGCCCGCACGGCTGCGCCTGGGGCCGCCTTGCGCGCGAGCCCCGCTTGGCTGCGTCTTTCGACGCCCCGGTGCATCCCTCTGCACCCCGAACCCTGTTTCGCTCTTTTTCGTGTCATACATGATCTTTAGCCCTTTACCACAAAACATTTTGCAATCTAAAAAATACAAACGCAACAATTATTTAATTATTTCACTAATAACAACATAACCGAATCTGCACGTAAGGAATTGAAATATTTCAACCTGACTCTGATACCATTAAAAGTAAAGCATGATCGCTATAGGGCAAACAACGTAGTTCAAAAAATTTTGAACTTACTTACCCCAATCCTGGCGATTGGATCAACGTCGAAATCAAATCATTCACAAACAAATAAATAAATCTAACCTTTAGATTATCAATTCGTTCGCGGATTCGAGCCGGCCAAGCATCTGGACTCTAACTCGTGATACGTGGCACGCATCCGTTGGCAAGGAGAGTAGAATAGGAGTGCTAGCTCCTTCTCCTTTGCGCGGCTTGTGTATGGACGAAAAGAACGCCCACGTTTCAAATCGATGCCAAAAAGAAACGGGGAAGAGTGAACGGCAATACGTTTTTCAACTCTTAAAAAATGATACCAAAATTATCTCTTTTTCTTCACAAATTTGGGCAACCCATAAAGGGATATTTATAGAGAAAAATCCTAGGGTTTCTAAAACCCTAATGGATTGGACTAGCCCATTAATTCTAATTTAATTAGAATCTTAAGTGGGTTTATTCTAGTCCAACCAGAAATATAATTAAATGGCCCAAATCCTTTTATAGGTTTAAATAAAATATTTTGGCCCAAATCTAATTCAACCCCAAATATAATATTTAATATTTAACCCAAATCTAATTTGGTCCAAATATTTAATATTTGACCCAAATCCAATTTAGTCCAAATATAATATTTAGTTTAATATTTGGCCCAAATCTAATTTAGTCCAAATATTAACTTAAGCCCAAATATATTTTATTTTCTATTTTTCACTCCAACAAATAAAAAATTATTAAATTAGAAACTCCTTCCCAATTTAATTAATTGTCATTTTTGGAAACTCTTTCCATTATGACGACCTCTCGCCATATCGACGTCATTACATCTATTTGTTCTTTTTTCGTGAGAACTACGACGACATAACTTCTTGCTGAAGTGTCTCACTTAACCATACGTTCACTCTCCTGGTTTAAGCCAGGGACCGTGCCTATTGCGTATGACTCATTAGGCTTCTGAATATGTTGGCAATGTGTCAGTACGAAGACATAAGACAAGATTGGCCTCTAGCAAGGTGTCATGCCTACCCAATTATTCAGAAGGATTCATAATCCGCAAATAACCTTTCACGAGCATGATTACCGTGTAATTTGATCTTCTCGTCAATGTATCTTATGTGATCTCAAGTATGGCGATGTGTTGCTTGATAACGATCACATGAGTTTTTTTGGGTCTTCCGGATATCTTCACTTAATTAGAAAGTAAATCAATAACTCCTTATTGATTTCTTTCACCATGGCCATGGATTTAAAGTGAATATCCACCGAAAGCGCCTTAGATACATCATCCTCTATCAAGGGATAGATGAGTCCCATCTCGGCTATGCACCCACCTCCATAAGCCTCACGATATACCCAACGATCACCCATATGCAGCATTTGTCTAAGCCCATCGAAACGATGACAAAGCATACTGGTCTTCTTATCAGATGACCGTGACAACCTCAGGTCCAAAGATTAGTTACACCCATCTCGTATAAGAATACCATCAACATATAACCAAAAGGATTCTCATGGCGAGTCATGTCCAGTGACACGTTCTATAACATTGGTCACCTATGTACTTGTCTAGACATCCCCATGCCTATGGGTGTGAGACCCCATTGCTATCATATAGCAAAAACATAGCACATACAAGTCTTACCACAATTGTCAATGTCCATTCTTGACATTACTACGACTTAGGACGTTTAATGATGTCTAGAAACTGTGATGCATCATCTCACATCTTTATAGATTAATCACAATATACATCATATGGACTTCTATCTAGTTTCATTCGGTTATTACAATAATAACAAGAAACTAATAGAATGACTTTTTGTGAAATGGAATAACTCCTTATTCAATAATAAATATGATTACAATTGTCAGTGTACAACATGCCCAATCTGATTGGGTCTAGAGCACCTACACTAACACTCACAACCCACCAAGGTTTGAGGCGTCAACCTATCAACCTCTCAACCTCCACAACACTAGTCCTCCATATAGCCATAGGTCCACTAGATGTCACATCACGCAAGATAACCACTACATGCAAATGCTTCATAAAAATATTATCAAACATATTTACGAACTTGCAATGCCACCTCCACATGGGGCCATCCCTTACCTGGCTCGAAGCCTCTTCTGCCTCGACACGAACTCCATCCTGAACCTCGAACTCTTCTAGGGTCACCGCCTTCCTAGTCAATCGTAGATACAAACACACACAAACCCAACTCCATTAACATCAGACATTAACCCAATGCCTTTAACTATGTCGTATACCGCAAAACCACCCAATAATAACTCAGCAAAAACAACCCCAACCATGGCATAAACCAACCAACTATTTACATTTCATTATCTCCCATAATGAAAATAACTAGAAAATAATTAAATTAATTTACCTCAACTAATCTGGGAAGAAAACCAATCAGATGCCCACACCGGTCTTGGTTTCTATTGAAAGTAAAGCATGATCGCTACGGGGCAAACAACGTAGTTCAAAATTTTTGAACTTACCCCGATCCTAGCGATTGGATCAACATCGAAATCAAATCATTCACATACAAATAAATAAATCTAACCTTTAAATTATCGAGTTGTTCGCGGATTCGAGCCGTCCAAGCGTCCGGCCTCTAACTCGTGATACGCGGCACACGTCCGTTGGCAAGGAGAGCGAAATAGGAGTGCTAGCTCCTTCTCCTTTGCGTGGCTTGTGTATGGACGGTAAAAGAACACTCACGTTTCAAATCAATGCAAAAAGAAACGGAGAAGAGTGAACGGCAATACATTTTTCAACTCTTGAAAAACGACACCAAAAATCTCTTCTATTTTGGACAACCCATAAAGGGATATTTATACTGAAATATCCAAGGGTTTCTAAAACCCTAATGGATTGGGCTAGCCCATTAATTCTAATTTAATTAGAATCTTAAGTGGGCTTATTCTAGTCCAACTAGAAATATAATTAAATGGCCCAATCCTTTATAAGTTAAATAAAATATTATGGCCCAAATCTAATTCAAGTCCAAATATATTTTATTTAATATTTGGCCCAAATCTAATTTGGTCCAAATATAATATTTAATATTTGGCCCAAATCTAATTTAGTCCAAATATAATATTTATTTTAATATTTAGCCCAAATCCAATTTAGTCCAAATATAATATTTAATTTAATATTTGGCCCAAATCTAATTTAGTCCAAATATTAACTTAAGCCCAAATATATTTTATTTCATATTTTCTACTCCAACAAATAGAAAATTATTAAATTAGAAACTCCTTCCTAATTTAATTAATTGCCATTTTTAGAAAACTCTTTCCATTATGACGACTCCTCGTCATATCGATGTCATTACGTCTATTTGTTCTTTTTCCATGAGAACCTACGACGGCAAAACTTCTTGCCGAAGTGTCCCACTTAACCATACGTCCACTCTCCTGGTTTAAGCCAGGGATCGTGCCTATTGCGTATGACTCATTAGGCTTCCGAATATGTTGGCAATGTGTCAGTACAAACACATAAGACAAGATTGGCCTCTAGTAAGGCATCATGGCTACCCAATTATTCAGAAGGATTCATAATCCGCAAATAACCTTTCACGAGCATGGTTACCGTGTAATTCGATCCTCTCGTCAATGTATCTTATGTGATCTCAAGTATGGCGATGTGTTGCTTGATAACAATCACATGAGTTTTCTTCAGTCTTCCGGATATCTTCACTTAATTAGAAAGTAAGTCAATAACTCCTTATTGATCTCTTTCACCATGGCCATGGATTTAAAGTGAATATCCACCGAAGGCGCCTTAGATACATCATCCTCTATCAAGGGATAGACGAGTCCCATCTTGGTTATGCACCCATCTCCATAAGCCTCACGATATGCCCAACGATCGCCCACGTGCAGCCTTTATCTAGGCCCATCAAAACGATGTCAAAGCATATCAGTCTTCTTATGAGATGACCGTGACAACCTCAGGTCCAAGGATTAGTTACACCCATCTCGTATGAGAATACCATCAACATATAACCAAAATGGATTCTCAATGCGAGTCATGTCTAGTGACACGTTCTCCAACATTGGTCACCTATGTACTTGTCTAGGCATCCCCATGCCTATGGGTGTGAGACCCCCATTGCTATCACATAGCAAAAACATAGCACATACAAGTCTTACTGCAATTGTCAATGTCTATTCTTGACATTGCTACGACTTGGGATGTTTAATGATGTCTAAAAACTGTGATGCATCATCTCACATCTTTATAGATTATTCACAGTATACATCGTATGGACTTCTATCTAGTTTCATTCAGTTAATAACAAGAAACTAATAGAATGACTTCTTGTGAATTTGAATAACTCCTTATTCAAATAATGACATGATTACAATTGTCAGTGTACAACATGCCCAATCTGATTGGGTCCAGAGCACCTACACTAACAATCTCCCACTTGCACTAGAGCCAATCATTCATGTATCTTATACTTGATGATCGAACATGACTTTCATGTTTCTCTTGGGACAGAGCTTTAGTCAAGGGATTTACGACGTTGTCATTCGTCGACACTTTCTCTATATATGTCACCTCGGCTGATAATCTCCATTATCATATGGTGATGCTGCAATACAAGTTTGGTCCATTGATGACACCGTGGTTCCTTCGCTTACGCAATGGCTCCATTGTTATCCCAATAACTGTTATTGGATCAACAATGCTGGACACCACTTTAAGTTCATTAATGAGCTTACGGGTCCATACAACCTCCTTAGCTGCTTCGAAGGTTGTTATGTATTCAACTTCAGTTGTTGAATCTGCCATTATCTCTTGTTGGAACTCTTTCAACTCATGGCCCAACCATATAGACAGAATATGAATTTCGACTGCACGTTATTTAAAATCATCATGGTCGAATTGGAAACTAGCATCCATGAACCCCTTCATGGTTAGCTCTCATTCTCCATATGACAAAAACATCTCTTTAGTGCTTCATAAGTACTTAAGAATGGTTTTCACAGCAATCCAGTGTTTCTAACTTGGATCAGCTTGATATCTACTATATATGCTCAAAGTATATGTGATATCAGGCCTCGTACATAACATGGCATACATGATCGAGCCAATAGACAAGGCATATTGTGCTCGACTCATCCTATCTCTCTCATCTTGTGTCTTCGAACACATAGCCTTGGAGAGATGTATTCCATGTGACATGAGAAGACTTCTCTTCCTAGAATCTTCCATGCTAAACCTCTTTAGCACCCTGTCAATGTATGCGCTATGGGAGAGTGCTAGCAACCTCCTGGATCTATCTCTATAGATCCTTATTCCTAGAATATAGGCGGCTTCTCCAAAATTCTTCATGGAGAAAATATTTTGAAAGCCATATTTTAACTAATTGCATCATGGGAACACCATTCCCTATGAGCAATATATTGTCCACATATAGGACTAAAAATGGTAACCGTGCTCCCACTAACCTTTTTGTAAACACAAGGATCAACTTCCCTTTTGTGTAAAATCAAACTTTTGATCTTTTCATCAAAACATTGATTCTAACTCTGGGATGCTTGCCTTAGTCCATAAATGGACCTTTGCAAGTTGCAAATCTTATTTGCATGTTTATGAGTAACAAAACCGTCAGGCTGTGTCATATACACATTCTCGACCAGGTTTCCTTTAAGGAAAGCTGTTTTGTCATCCATCTGTCATAACCCAGAGTCAATGTCAGATATTGCCTCATCATAGGTAGTAGGCTCATCGTTCACAACCAGAAGCACATCTCCATGTGCCGAGATGAGAAATCCATATCTCTCTTGCTCGCAACGAACCCTCGTCGACCTATGAGGTTCTTATGTAGAAGGTTGGGGAGTTGACACAACTTCTTGTGTGTGATCTTTCTCGGGTTCCTGGAGGGGAGTATTTATTTGTGGTTCGCCTCGAATCTTATTCGAGCTTAACATTCCTCCCACTAGCCACAGCATCTAAGAATTCCTTCTCAAGAAATACCACATGCTTGGCAACAAAACACCTTTTGTTCATATGGGTGGTAAAAGTAATATCCATTTGGATATCCCATAAACAAACATCTCATCGATTTGGGTTTTAGCTTATTATTGTCAACACGCTTAACATAAGCTTAACAACCCCAAATCTTAAGGAAAGACAGATTTTGCTTCTTTCCTTTCCATATCTTATATGGAGTCTGAGTAATTGACTTACTTGGAACCCTGTTCAAAACAAAGATCGCGGTGAGGAGTGCGTATTCCCAAAAATGAAATGGGGAGTTCAGCGCAACTCATCATGAACCAGACCATGTCTAACAAGGTCTTATCCTTCCTTTCAAACACACCATTCATTTCTGGTGTTCCAGGTGGAGTCCATTGTGAGAGAATCCCATTCTTCTTCAGATGATCTAGAAACTTTCAAGTATTCACCACTTCGATCCGATCGAAGTACTTTGATACTTTTCTCAGTTTGTTTCTCTACTTCAAATCTGAATTCTTTGAACTTTTCAAAAGCCTCAGATTTGTGTCTTATAAGATACACATAACCAAAACATGATCTATCATCAGTAAAGGTTATGAAGTAGACATATCCACCTCTAGCTTGGGTGGACATGGGTCCACACACATTAATGTGCACAAACCCTAGCACTTATGTAGCCTCCCTTTACTTTAAAAAGAGACCCCTTTACTTTAAAAAGAGACTTAGTCATTTTTCCAAGTAAACAAGATTCGCTAGCACCACATGATTCATAATCAAATGTGCTAAGATATCCAGCTCTATACGAGTTGGATGTACGAGTCTCATTTATATGGCCAAGGCGACAATGCCATAAATAAGTGCTATTTAAATCACCTGATTTAAGTCGCTTAATATTTATGTTATTAATAGGAGTATCAACATCAAGGACATACAAACTGTTACGTACTATTGCTTTACCATAAAACAACTCATTTTTATAAAACGAACAACTATTGTTCTTAAATAAAAATGAATATCCGTCCTTATCAAACAAGCATTAGAAATTATATTCCTAGTCAAACTAGGATTGTAGTAACAGTTATGTAACTTCAATACAAGCCCTATGGGCAATGTTAATAAATAGGTCCCTATAATTAATGAAACAACTTTTGATCCATTTATCACGTGTAGGTACACTTCTCCTATTATTAATTTGCTCGTACTCCTAAGCCCATACACAAAAATGAAAATATGAGCATTAGATCCAGTATCTAATACTCATGTGGACTGATCAGAAGTAGATAGATTAATTCCAATAACATAAATACCTGAAGTGTCCTGAGTAGAACTCTTCTTACTCTACACTTCCCGGTTTATCACAGTGGAGATAGATCGCATCCTCCTTGCCCTTTCGGGTTTTTGTCTTCTGGACTCTTCCAGATTGCTCTATGGAATAACTCTTCTTCCCTTTTGGCTTTCTTACTCTTGGGCTTACCCCTATGCGCCTTGGGCCCTTCAACTAAGAGAACACTTCCCTTGGCCTATAATCAATTTTAGGCTCGGTCTCCCTAAGTATGGACAACCACTCTCTAAGAATCTTTTCCATAGCCGTTAGGGAGGGATTGTAGCGCCAAATCTAGGGTAAGTTTCGACATCCATACCCAAGTTCAGCTCTAGCAACCTATTGATAAAATGTATCATCTCCATGACATGCTTCTAAACAAATGATCCTTGAGCCTAGCCATGATCTTAATGGCAGCCAAGACGATATACCAAGCGATGATCATATCACCCTTATGCATCGCCCAGGCCTTATGTGCTACTATTTCCTTAACTGGTGGCTTCACAAGAAGAGATCTCTCTATCACATAGAGAATCTTATCATGTGTGAGGACTATCCTCAAGATGATCTCCCAGTTATAGAAATTAGTCTCATTGAAGGTATTATTGCCCTCGAGTATCGATCTTATCGACATGTTTCCAGACATTCTAGATCAACAACTGAATAGAGATATTATTATAATCATATTGAATTACGAAATCATAAATTGCAAGAAGTAATATTTTATGATTGCTCCCACTATTTTCTACGAGTTTGCCACCCTCTAGACATAACTCGGGAAATCCCGTTGGAAGATTTCCTAGCGGGCTAGGATCCCATCTCTCCTCTCACAACCTTGAGTGACTCAACAAATTGTGCTAGAATTGATTAGGTAGGTACTTGCTACCAATTGCATCTCCATGCAACTCCTAGATTCATTGGGTTAACAACTCCTTGTCAAGCACATCATATGTGACTCCCAATCTTTGCCTCTATACTCAGTAAGGCCTTGAGTGACTCAACAAACCCCACATTTCTAGTTAAGTCGGACCCATCATTCAGGGACATCTCATGGCGCATGAAGCATAGGAATCATAGGTGACACATGACCTTGAGTGACTCAAAAAATCAAGTGTCAGCTAGAAACCAAATGCTTCATAATGATGGAAGGCAAGTTGGCTTAATATTAATGAGGGATTTATTATTTATTTATTTAGGTCTCATCACATGCAATTAATCAAATTAATAATGCATAATAAACGACTCAAACCGGTGTATGGTATGGATAACTACGGCTAGTCCCCTCGAGCTATAGAAAGGAAGCTAGTGGGTCAAACCTAGGTAAAGAATCACATCTTGCTTCATAAGCACATTCTTCAAGCCTTCGTTGGTCTTCGAATCTTGTCTTCAATTTGGCTCCATCTCTTGCTCTTCATACAAACTACAACTATAACCACTCTATTCTATTCTACATACATTACATAGAATCAAAAACCCCGAGTTACATTCGAGGGGAGTGTAATACCCGGTATTACATGTTATTAAAAATAAATAATGTTGATTATTTTGGATAGGACCTCGGGTGGTCCGGGAAGGCCAAAAGTCAAATTCGAGTAATTTATTAATGAAATTTGCCGAATTGGCGGCCGGGAGTGCCTCGGGACTTGGATGTCCAGAGAAAATGGCAAGGGATTGGTGAGCGTCTTGAGATGAGGATAGTGACGCTGGCAGCGATCCGACCGGGAATAATTTTCAGAATAAATTTTGTATAAGCCCGAGTGGGTGCCACTACTGAATAGTCGGAGGGGACCTCTTGGAAGCTGAGGGGACCCTAGGGGTAGTTCGATTTTCTGAGTAATACAACCCTTAAGTGTTTTGGGGTCAAATAAAGGTCCCGTGCAGGCGCAGGGACAAGGTCGGTATTCCCGAGTAGCGGTCGGTCATTAATTTCAATTAAACCGAGATTTTGAGTAGCTTAATTATAATTAATTTAAGCATTGGGAGGGCCCAAGTGCTATTATAAAATCTCCAAGGGTAATTATAAGTTCCTTAAGTGGAATATAGAGAAATGAGAGGCATTAATATACAAATTATATATGTATATATATATACAGACTTGGGCATGAGGGAAGCTTCCAGGAAGCTTCATATGTCTTTCAAATTGAAATGGCAAAGAGCATGAGCGGGAGAGAGAGCAAGAGAAAGAGATCGAGAGATCGTGAGAGGCCAAGAGAGACCTCTTGTCCGAGTGAAGCAAAGCGCGAGGGAAAGAGAGAGCCTGGAGTGGCCAAAGGCTGGTCGGAAGACCCAACCGAAGGCAGCAGCCATGGCTGCCATTTGATGGCCGTACCAGAGAAGGGAGAGGCAGAGCTGGGCCGAGGCATTGCGAGAGAGACGAAGAAAAATCATGAGCGAGAGATGGCTGGTTGAAGCGACCTGAAATGGTGGCGTTGCTTCCCAGTTACAGCGGCGTCGATGGAGGCAGCGAGCAGAGCCGAGCGGCCATGGCGGTAGCTGGACAGTGGCAGGGGGCACGGGGTGGAGGCCGGCAGCGGGCGCGATGGTGCGGGGAAGCGTTGGAGATGGCCGGAGGCGCGACCATGGGCCACGAAGCTGCTGTTGCAGCAACCAAGCACTGCCATGGCAGCGCGCAACAGCGAAGCGGGTGGCGCTGGCCGCGGGTTCACAGCAGGTGCTAGGCGACGCGGTGAGGTCGGTAATGGCCGTTGATGGCGGAGCCGGCAGCGGGAGAGGCCGGTAGCGGGCGCGATGGTGTGAGGAAGAAAGAAGAAGCAGCTGCAGGGAGGAGGAAGATGAACAGTGTGCGTGCAGGGGGAGGCGCGGGAAGAAGAGAAGAAAGGAGGAAAAAAGAAAAAAAAAAGAAAAGAAAAAGAAATATGGAAAATCTGAAAATTTGAGGAAAAATAGGAGAAAACCCCGAAAAAATCCAGAAAAAGTGGGAAAAGTTTTGGAAATTAAATTGAGGCTTGTGGAGAGTGTCGGAAGCTCGAAAATGAGATTTTGGGCGCAAATGGCAGCTCGGGAGGCAATGCTAACGTGGATGATTAATCGATTTTCTCTCCCAGATAAATCGAGGTAAATTAATATTTCTTCCCCAAATTATTTGCATTAAACGAGTTAATGTAAAATAATTATTTGTTGGATTAAACCCTATGTCGGGGTTGTTTGTTAAATTGTTGATGGATGGTTCTGGTAGTGTGTGTGGCGAAGTTGAGAGCATTGGTTTAATGCCGGATGTTAATAGAGTTGAGGTTTCATGTGTTTGCCTCTAGGTTCGATCGGGAAGGCCGTGATCTTAGAGGAACTTGAGATTCAGGCTGGAATTTCGTTCCGTGACAGAGATAAGGCTGCGAGCCAGGTAAGGGATGGCCCCATGTGGAGGTGGCCTTGCGAGTCAGTAAATGTGTTTGATAATGTTTTTATGTTGCATTGGCATGTAGTGGTTATATCTTGTGTGATGCAAGACCTAGTGGACCTATGGCCATATGGAGGACTAGTGTGGTAGGGGCTGATAAGTTGATGCCTCAAACCCTAGTGGGTTATGAGGATAAGTGGGCCTAGCCTCATTTGCATGCATTTGCCATACATAAACTTGATTATATTCATATTTACATGCATTGCACCCTTATTGAGTCTTTATGACTCATGAGGTTTTACCTCATGTGTAGATGATGCAAGTCCGGATGCAAGCAGGGATGGCGCCGGGAGGCCGTTGTGGCAACTAGTTGTGTTGCCCGAGTTATGTATTTTATTATTGCTTGTATGTAGCCAGGTGGGCGTTGTGTATGTATACCCTTATGAGTAAATGTCGGTGTAATTGAGCTTAAATGTATTTAATTGTGAAATCATCATAGTGTGATAGATGATTGTGAGATTTCTTGTTGAATGTGGCATAGTTGGTAAAGCCAAGTTTCGGACCGAGTCAAGATCAGCAAGGTATGTTCTCATAAATCTCCAATACTCAGCGAAGTGTTGTATGCTAGCTTTGTGCCTGGGTCACCTCTGGCTTGCTATGGGGTGAGCTGAAGAGAGGTGAAGCTCACTCAGGTTTCGGGTCTTGGTCCGCTGGATTTTTCTTATTTGAGTTGGGACCGATTCCTGAGTGGAGTGAAGGGAAGGACGAAGCCTAGTTCCCACCTAGGGCGTTTCTTGTTGAAACATAGTCCAACCCTTCAGTTGTGGTTTGATGGATGAGTAATCTGGTCGATTATTTACCAGTGGCGCTCGTAAGTGGGAGCGGGTCGTTACAGTTGGTATCAGAGCATGGATAGCTATATGAGTGGGGAAGGCTAGCGTGCTTAAGTGTTAAATATGGTCGGTTAAGTGGTTAATGTGAGAAATTGCCAGAGTTTTGGAATAGAGGATGTCTGGCATGATTTGAATGTAAGTCGAAATGTCGTAACTGCTGAGTTGGGGTCGAGAACAATTGATTTGAAATTTTGAGATTTCAATGTAAGGTGGTCCGATAACCTTGAAAGTTGGACATATGGACCGAGGACCCTAAGGGATTGGGTCAAGTCATTGAGGCCTGCAATGGCATGTTTGGATATTCCTGTACTTGGGATGAGAAAATACCTTAGATTGAGAAGCTATACCTGTGAGAGGTATACGGGTTAAGCAATGAGGAACCGAAAACCCGAGTGTGGGTGTTGGTGTCAAGAAAACTCGAATGTGGCATTTCGAGGATATGAAGTGTTGTAAGAATGGGAACTCCTTGAGATTGAAGTGTTGAGGCTCGTGTGGGAACATGAAGCCGAAGCATGACTAGTCCGGGAGGGGATTAGTGGAGCGTCCCTATATTAGGGATTTGCTGAGCGTGTTCGAGGGAATAGAGTTGTCCCTTGGAAGCGGTGCAGTAAGGTGTGTGCACTTGTAATAAAATGAGCTAAAGTGGGTGTTAGCTCGAGGCTCAAGGAAAAGATTCGACATCAGGCGATGTGACGAGCTACTAGGAATAAGGTTGCTTGCAGTAAAGCTCTGTGGGGAGTATGCATGTAATGCATTTGTATGTCATGGCCAGTGAAGGCATGGCATAAGTAGAATCGGGAAGGACCCCGAGGGGAGTCGGGTGTGAGTTATGCACAAGAGATGCATACAATGCCATGTGATTGTATCGCTATGGCGATCCCGGAGGGCATGTGCCTAGGGTATGAGTGGACCCTAGTTGGTTTCATGTTGAGACGAGGTCTATCCTTGAGAATGATAAGCGTGTGGCAAGTGGACCCTCGCGGGTGTTTGCATGAGATGGAAGTCCCAAGAGAGTCGAGCTGGAATCCCAGGGAATCCAAATTGGGATTATGGAGTTGGGCATGCGTTGATATGCGTGTGGGAGCCATTGGGTTAGAAGTCCTGGTTATGTAGGGCCAAGTGACCGTTCATGTGATTGATGGATGAGGGGCCAATCAAAACTCTCGTTAAGACGCTTGGGGTCTGGTGGGACACCTAAGGTCGGGAGACGAGAGGTGAATAGACCCTCATTATGAAGCTTGGGGTCGTGATGACGCCTAAGGTCTCGAGACCCTTGATGGGAGACGCGGAGGTCACCCAATGAAGGGTATGAGCGGTGTGTGGCCCGAGGGTGATGAGTTTGTGGTAACAGGACATCCATAGGCTATGCGCGCAATGGAAATGCCAACTTCGGATGCCAAGTGGGCAGGGGCATGGTGAGCAATGCAGAGGCCCCGAATTTTAAATTCCAAGTCATGGGAGCTCGAGCGAGGCGTGCGGGAAGGCCAGGCCGAGCATAGTAACTAAATGCACTGTGGGTGTGCAAGGAGAGATGAGAGGTCTCGATTTACCTGGAAGGTTATGGTAGGTGCTCGATGGTTATGGGTACCGGAACTTGAGATAGGCTCAGCATGTTGGTGGTTTGAGAGTCTCTTAAGCGATAAGAGATGTGGAGTCCTAAGGAGCGAGGCTCATGGTATGAGCTTGAGGTTATCAAGTCAAGGGTAACCAAGTAAGATGACTTTGGTAAGATGGTGGTGGAACCATCGTAGTTCGGGAAGGCTTTTAGTAGCTTTAATGTTATGGGTGCAGGGCTCAATGTGACGGATCTGATGTTATGGACCGTGTGGCAGAGGACTAATGAGTTGGCTCGCGTTGAGGGCAAGTGGCCCATGGGCCTGAGCAATTTAGTGAACTGCAAATGACGGTCAGATGCGGAAAATCTGGGGCAGCACCTTAGGAAATTTGGTCAAGTTGGACCGAGAATCTCCTATAAAGGATAGGACATCTAGAGTAGTCCTAAGAAAGAATCGCGGAACGTGGTAATGATCCGATAGATTTTTGCCGAGTAGGAAGCCTGGTAAGGATAGTGGCTACGAGCGTGGCGAGGTAGTCATGTCGGGTTTGATATCAGAGGTGTGACTGGAAGGCTAAAAGTCATATTTACGAGCTGCGAAACAGATCAGAGTGGGACCTGAGCCATGCTGTTGGAAACTGTTGTTGGGCCAGTGTAAGGGAGCAACACGGTAATAACGATTGGGTGTTGACTCTCTGAAGCATAGGGCAACACGATGGGGAACTAGTGTTGGGCCAGTGTATGGGAGTGACACGGTGATAGTGATCAGGTGTTGGCTCTCCTAAAGCACAGGGCAACACAGTGATTATGCAGATGGTCAGGGGCTAAAGATTTGTGAAAGGCGGTTGTGACACCCGTAACTTACTTACATGCTTAATGATAATAATATTCATATAAAAATGTCCGGAGCTTAAAACCAAAATCATACTTCCTTTAAATCAAATAAAATTCCAAGACATGCTTTATGGCATAGATATAGGAAAAGATCAGAGTTCAACCCTATAAAACATTGTTTCAAAAGGAAACTAAACTTAAATTCTTGAAAATCCTTTTTAAACAAGCCACCACGCTCCACGTCCATGTCCTGGTCTCCTCATTCATGCTCACCTGGGAGAGGGGAAAACATAAGGGGGGTGAGATTACGCAAATCTCAGTAAGTACAAGAGAACCATCATATGTATTTAAACAAGTCATGACATAACATAACATATCGTATGGAGACACGAGAGGTTCCACCAACTTGCAGGGGTAAGAACCCTCGTGCGTAGCGCTACCGAGCTCCGGTCCCGAAACTTGCGTGAACATAACATAACATGAGGGACCACATAACATAGTTCATAGTCATGCTTAAACATCATAAATAGTTCATAATGTACTTACCTTAACTTGGTTTGATGAGATTTGAATGCTGAAGGCTTCACCTTTACAAAAAGCTCGAAGCACTCCCGTCTAGCACGAATTTATCCCAACTTAGAATGAGGAAACTCTTGGCCATGAGCCCTATTTATAGGCTTGGAAACTTGGTCACCAAGTAAGTCACAATCATTTCAAATCTTTTCTAAATCTTTCAAGATATTCCAATCATTTCAAATCTTTTAAAATATTCTCTAATCATTCCATATCTTCTAAGATATTCTGCAATCATTCTTATCAAATCTTATCCAAATAAGATCTTATCAAATCTTATCCAAATCATATCAAATCTTATCCTTAAAGTCATCATGAGGCTTAATCTTTATCTCTAAAGTCATCATGAATACTTATCTTATCTCTAAAGTCATCATGAGCCTTCATCTTATCTCTAATATCATCATGAGGCTTCATCCTTATCTCTAATATCATCATGAGGCTTCATCCTTATCTCTAAAATCATTTATAAGGCTTTTCTTGAATCTCCCAAATGCCCTTAGGAAAAAGGTTTCAATAATTACACTTTGGCCCAAACTTTTCAAGTAATTGCACTTAGACCCTTTTCAACTTGGTCCATAGGCCAATTTTTAATTGCATTTTAGTCCCCGAAGAAAGGACTAATTACGCTAATACCCCTGATTTTTAGGTAAATTACACTTTTACCCGAACCTCAATATTTACGATTTTGCCACTGGCTCAAAAACTGAACTTTTGTCTCAAGGCTTCTATAATCCCTTGAAAGGACACATTTCCTCAAGTATTAGAAGCTAAAATAAAATCCCAAGTATTACATTATATTTTAGTTTAAAAATCTTGGGCGTTACAGCGGTAGGGTGACGAAAGTTGTGGCCAGTCCCACAACTCAGCTGCTAGTAATAAGAGCTATCAGGGTGTTGCACCCAAGTGGGGTTTAAGCCCTTTATCTGGTTAAAGTGATGTCAAAGCAATTTAGCGTATGTTCAAGTGTGGTAGTGTCTTGAGATGTTTGAGAAAAAAACTCAGGGAAAAGAAACGGGTCTAGCGTGGGAATAACGCTACAGTTGATGCCTATGGTTGACGGGTCTAATGCTAAGGACCACTGGATATAGACGGTTAGTTCACGGGAGGGACTACAGCCCTCTATGTGGAGTAACCTGTCTGAGGTGGAGACGATTAGACGTCGAAGACTTGGGGTATGCTGTAGGTTATGTCTGGGCCAGACCTAAATTTCCGTGAGGGTTGAAGTATCATGGTAGTACCTTTGTTGTTATTGTAACAGAAGGTTGTGAATAGATTGAGTGATATCTTGTGGTGTGAAAACAAGATGTGTGGTGATGCTCCTTGTTAAAGGATGCTAACGCAGTTGTGATTAATTTGATCGTAGTTGATCAGGCAAACTGGGAGGATGGACCTTGTGTGACCTTGCAGTGAGGCGAGGAGATGGTCGGTTGGTGGAGTCGGTAAATGACTCGAGAATGTTACGTAAGTGCCGTGGAAGGCGAGACTTACGAGTTGGAAACCAACCATGAGATGGGAATATTGAAGCTTGTGAAGTGACAAGTATGGGGATCTCTAATCCTGCGATGTGAGTTATGACAAGCTGAACGAGTGGATAAGGCACAGTTTGAAATCCATGAAGGCTCGGGATTGCACAGTCTAAAATTAGTCCTGATGTGTCGATGCGAAAATGAGGAAATTCCCTCATGTAGCACTAGATGGATTTCCGGTTGATGACACAGGATTAGTTGCCAGGTGGTCGCACCTGATGGCAATGATGAGAGCTTGAGGCTCGAGGACTGTGATGTAAAGACTTGTTGATTGACCGTGTAGATAAAAGTTCAGCGGGTCCTGGTGGTTAGGCCAAGCGAATTTTGAGAAAGAGATCCAAAGTGATAAAAGATGGTTGGTCAAGGAAAAGTTGAGCCGCTTGAAGGAGTGCTACTCCGTAACGAGAAGTTAAAGATGGTAGTGTTGAAATGTGGCCTCAGTAGAACTTGAGATGTTCTCCTAAGAAAAGTTGGGCACGGGGCCACAACACTAGATAGACCTTCAAAGGAACTAAAACTCTATCAGAATGGATCACCTGGAGAAAGCCATCGTGATGGCAAGTGCCTAAGTAGGAAGGCAAGTCCTACGGCATCGTGTGGAAGTGTGAGTTCCACAGGAGGGACAGGGGTGATTTCCAGTGGGTGGAGTTTAAATCGAAGTCATAGTTGATGATTGCAAGTGTAGTGTCTGGAGGAAGGTTGTGTTGGTTGAGCCGGGCGATCCGGCTAAAGCTAATCGAGTTGATTAGATGGAAGGTGAAGGCAAATTTAAGATGTCGCTAATGGGTAAAGAGAGCTTGAAGGAAGAGCTTATGGGACGAGATTGGTCCCTAGGAATGGTGTTTAGGTGATGAAATCACCTGATAGCTGTGAGTGTTATACAGCTAGAGGGATGCCTTGGAGTGTGGGCAATTGATAAGATTTAACCTCGAGGTTAGGGGTTAACGGTGTGAAAGGAAATCAACCAGTGGAGCTGATTGGTGACCGACTGAGGGTAGCCAAGGGCGACCGAAGGTGCCGACCGGTGATAGCGGCAGCAGCAAGCAGTGACTGGCCATGATCGTGCAGTGTCGCGAGAGTAGTCGGTCAATGGCGTTGGTGGCTCATGAGTCGTGGTTGCGATTGGATGTGGCGCTAAGCGATGGCAAGAGGTCGTCTTAGCTGACGATGATGGCATTAGAGCCAATGTAGTCGCTCACTGAGGTGTGAGCAGATTGAAGCAAAAGTTATAAGGAGTTCGGGAGAAGCTAGACTCTCTCAGGAAATTAGCTAGCTGCTATAAGTATAGCAAAGTGATTTGTGGAAAATGGCCTAAGGGTGGGGTCATGTTTGTTGCGATGACCAATGAGATTCAGGGAGCAGCGAGTCTTTTGAGATGACGTGGTGGTGTCATCGTCATTGTCAGAGAATTCATTGTTGTCATGGTGTTGTCCTTGCCGAGTAGGACAAAGGGAATCATTATGCATGGTTTAAATCAGGTGTATATCGCAAATTGAGAGAGAACTTGATTTTGGGATTGCCGAAAAGTTTTGTGCTTCAAGAGTAAGAGGCTTTGTTGAGAAATGTGAGATTTAAAAGGTCCCAACGAAATTGAAGCTAGGTGAGTAAATTCGGCTAGAAGACCGCTACAAGAGTGGGGGTGTTACCGTGTTAGCTTGTTGTGGTGCAGACCAAAGGGACGAGTCATCCTACCGGTGCGATGCAATAAGTGATTGTGCAGATGGTAATAAGCCAATCACTTGTGCCACGCACCGTGGGTGATGACGAGGGCCGATTAATGGTTCCGCGACCTTAAGCGCAATGGTAGGATCCTTGACTCGTAGTAGGGTTTAATAGCCAAGATAAGGCCTAGCATGGGACATGATTGTGAAAGCTGAATTAGGTGAGGTATTGAAGGGGTTGCTCAGTGAAGAGTTCCCTGTTATGGGTATGAGACCCCTACTAGCATGTGATATCGGCTAGTAAGTATCTTGGTGTGCTCATGCAAAGAGCTCCTGGTTGGGAGATGGTTGTGACCCGAGCATGATTAAGCTCGAGGTGAGATTGTAATAGTGCGTGCATCGCCAGGCTCGAGTTGGACTCGGGTAATGCACGTATGGTTGAAATGTGAAATTACCTGACATGGTGTTAGGTATATCGATTTTGCGTAATCGTATCGATAAATGAGAGTCGGCTGGTCAAGGTAGTAGACCATGTATGAAATGGTCGAAATTGGCAGGGTGGGCCAAATGGGTGCTTCCCATGTAGCGCTAGCATGGTTAGTTGATCGGTAATGAGAGGTTACCATGAGGATCAACTCAAACTCTGCATGCTTGAAATAAATGGCGGTGTGCCATGATAAATGGGTGTCTGAGTGTCTTGTGGGCACTAAAAGAAACATTGTGGCTGATGATCAGTGCTAAGACGTTGCTGGTTGGACCAGCGTAAAATGTGTGATTGGCAGTGGGAAACGTTGCCGTGTGTGATCGGCGTAAAATCGTGGTAGACTGATCAGTAATGCAATGTTAGTGAGAGTTGTTTCGGTTGATGTGAAAAAGGGGAAATGGGAAATAAACCTACAAAGCGATGCTTCGAGGCAGAGAAAGTTCATCTGGAGATGAATGTCGTTGCAGTAAACATGACCAGCGACCAGTGGTGCGGTTTGGCAAGAGGCCAAAGCGGTGTTTGGTTGATAAATGTCCTCGAGAAGTGGAGGACCAAATGCCTAAGTGAAACCTTGAGATGAGAATGACCCGAGATAAAAGCAGATAAATGATTCGACTACGAGATTCTCGTGCAGGAGATTCGAAGAGTAGCCTGAAAATGTGATCATCTTGGACAAAAGATTAAGCTAAAGTGAATTTCGAGGACGAAATTCTTTAAGGAGGGTGGAATGTAATACCCGGTATTACATGTTATTAAAAATAAATAATGTTGATTATTTTGGATAGGACCTCGGGTGGTCCGGGAAGGCCAAAAGTCAAATTCGAGTAATTTATTAATGAAATTTGCCGAATTGGCGGCCGGGAGTGCCTCGGGACTTGGATGTCCAGAGAAAATGGCAAGGGATTGGTGAGCGTCTTGAGATGAGGATAGTGACGCTGGCAGCGATCCGACCGGGAATAATTTTCAGAATAAATTTTGTATAAGCCCGAGTGGGTGCCACTACTGAATAGTCGGAGGGGACCTCCTGGAAGCTGAGGGGACCCTAGGGGTAGTTCGATTTTCTGAGTAATACAACCCTTAAGTGTTTTGGGGTCAAATAAAGGTCCCGTGCAGGCGCAGGGACAAGGTCGGTATTCCCGAGTAGCGGTCGGTCATTAATTTCAATTAAACCGAGATTTTGAGTAGCTTAATTATAATTAATTTAAGCATTGGGAGGGCCCAAGTGCTATTATAAAATCTCCAAGGGTAATTATAAGTTCCTTAAGTGGAATATAGAGAAATGAGAGGCATTAATATACAAATTATATATGTATATATATATATACAGACTTGGGCGTGAGGGAAGCTTCCAGGAAGCTTCATATGTCTTTCAAATTGAAATGGCAAAGAGCATGAGCGAGAGAGAGAGCAAGAGAAAGAGATCGAGAGATCGTGAGAGGCCAAGAGAGAGCTCTTGTCCGAGTGAAGCGAAGCGCGAGGGAAAGAGAGAGCCTGGAGTGGACAAAGGCTGGTCGGAAGACCCAACTGAAGGCAGCGGCCATGGCTGCCATTTGATGGCCGTACCAGAGAAGGGAGAGGAAGAGCTGGGCCGAGGCATTGCGTGAGAGACGAAGCAAAATCATGAGCGAGAGATGGCTGGTTGAAGCGACCTAAAATGGTGGCGTTGCTGCCCAGTTGCAGCGGCGTCGATGGAGGCAGCGAGCAGAGCCGAGCGGCCACGGCGGTAGCTGGACAGTGGCAGGGGGCGCTGAAGGATCATGAACGAGGAAACAAAGCATGCAACGGAAGCGTTTTAAAATCAAAAAACATTCCTCGTATTGATAAGAATCTAGGAGACTTACTTTTGCGGCGGATTACCGGACGGAATGGAGCGATGGGAGCTTCTTCGCGTTGTGGAGACGACGGCTGTCCTGCTAGCCTTCGGCTTCGTCGCATCAGAACTCAAACGCACCCTTTCGATCTTCCGGAGTATGACTCGAACTCGTGGCCTCTCTTTGGTGAAGAAGAATGAAAAACGACTTGGACGAAAAAACAACTAAAGAGAGATATATATAGGGAGAACCCTAGGATTAAAACCCTAGTGGGCCAAACCCTAATGGGCCAAGATCTTTTAATTAATTTTCTAATTGGGTTAGCCCAATTAATTAATTAAAACCCTAATGAACTATTATTTTATTCTAGTCCAATTAATTATGGACCATTCCGAATAAAATAATTCTCTCTCAATGTAATTCATCCAACAGGCCAAATGTATTAAATAATACATGAGTTACATCGAGCTACCCCGGGGAGCAAAAGACAAATTATTCACGGCTACTAAAATGACCAAAATATCCCTGCTACCTAGTAGCTATATTTTGTCATTCTAAGTGTTCCAACTATCACCATATGGTAACACTGACCCCACGAATAATTTTGCATATGCCATGTCTTTGACCTACTAGTGTAATGACGAAAATACCCCTCTGCGTAACACCCATCATTTAGAAAGGAATAATGTACTAACACCTTTCTAAATGACTTCTACCATCCTTAGATCACTAGTCCAATAATCCGTGACTACTCGAATGTACTTGCTTATCACTGGGAGCTACCCAGAAGCACACACTCTTAAGTCACGTTCCCAGGGCCCTGGATTATTCGATTATTCTTGGACAATCACAAGGGGGTGAATCACAGAAACTATCTTGTATTAGTCTGTCTTAGCTAATTAGAAACCATACTCCCAACTCAAAAGGATATTGATCTTTAACAGACCTCACCTACAATGAATCTAAGAATATAGCTCTAGGTTCACTAGACCACCAACTAATACTCAAGTATTATAGTACTCGTCCACGTAGTAGTAGTGATAGACTAGCTTCATGATAATTAGTACTTTGTCATTAGCTTCTATCACAGGTCCACTCTACGCATTCCAAATGCGCTTGTACAATTAGAGTAAACGGACTGTTTACTGGCTAAGGCAAGCCATCCTCCATTAGGATCTATTGCACAATGATCTTATCATGATAGAATGCCCAGTTCTATCAAAAGATCAAGAGTAATATTTTCTTGCTTATTAAGTACCCATGATTCATGCCTAACTGTGAAGAACGACCCATCACATGAATCACTTACTTAATAGCATGGACACCTTTCCAATAATTAAATGCAAATAATATATGTGCCATAAACTGAATAAAAGAAACATCATTACCATAAATTAAACAAAACGTGTCTTTAGGGCATACATTTCCAACAGGCGCGCGGTGGAGGCCGGCAGCGGGCGCAATGGTGCGGGGAAGCGTTGGAGATGGCCGGAGGCGCGACCATGGGCCACGAAGCTGCTGTTGCAGCAACCAAGCACTGCCATGGTAGCGCGCAACAGCGAAGCGGGTGGCGCTGGCCGCGGGTTCACAGCAGGTGCTAGGCGGCGCGGTGCGGTCGGTAGTGGCCGTTGATGGCGGAGCCGGCAGCGGGCGCGATGGTGTGAGGAAGAAAGAAGAAGCAGCCGCAGGGAGGAGGAAGATGAACAATGTGCGTGCAGGGGGAGGCGCGGGAAGAAGAGAAGAAAGGAGGAAAAAAGAAAAAAAAAGAAAAGAAAAAGAAATATGGAAAATCTGAAAATTTGAGGAAAAATAGGAGAAAACCCCGAAAAAATCCAGAAAAAGTGGGAAATGTTCTGGAAATTAAATTGGGGCTTGTGGAGGGTGTCGGAAGCTCGAAAATGAGATTTTGGGCGCAAATGGCAGCTCGGGAGGCAATGCCAACGTGGATGATTAATCGATTTTCTCTTCCAGATAAATCGAGGTAAATTAATATTTCTTCCCCAAATTATTTGCATTAAACGAGTTAATGTAAAATAATTATTTGTTGGATTAAACCCTATGTCGGGGTTGTTTGTTAAATTGTTGATGGATGGTTCTGGTAGTGTGTGTGGCGAAGTTGAGAGCATTGGTTTAATGCCGGATGTTAATAGAGTTGGGGTTTCGTGTGTTTGCCTCTAGGTTCGATCGGGAAGGCCGTGATCTTAGAGGAACTTGAGATTCAGGCTGGAATTTCGTTCCGAGGCAGAGATAAGGCTGCGAGCCAGGTAAGGGATGGCCCCATGTGGAGGTGGCCTTGCAAGTTAGTAAATGTGTTTGATAATGTTTTTATGTTGCATTGGCATGTAGTGGTTATATCTTGTGTGATGCAAGACCTAGTGGACCTATGGCCATATGGAGGACTAGTGTGGTAGGGGCTGATAGGTTGATGCCTCAAACCCTAGTGGGTTGTGAGGATAAGTGGGCCTAGCCTCATTTGCATGCATTTGCCATACATAAACTTGATTATATTCATATTTACATGCATTGCACCCTTACTGAGTCTTTATGACTCATGAGGTTTTACCTCATGTGTAGATGATGCAAGTCCGGATGCAAGCAGGGATGGCGCCGGGAGGCCGTTGTGGCAACTAGTTGTGTTGCCTGAGTTATGTATTTTATTATTGCTTGTATGTAGCCAGGTGGGCGTTGTGTATGTATACCCTTATGAGTAAATTTCGGTGTAATTGAGCTTAAATGTATTTAATTGTGAAATCATCATAGTGTGATAGATGATTGTGAGATTTCTTGTTGAATGTGGCATAGTTGGTAAAGCCAAGTTTCGAACCGAGTCAAGATCAGCAAGGTATGTTCTCATAAATCTCCAATACTCAGCGAAGTGTTGTATGCTAGCTTTGTGCCTGGGTCACCTCTGGCTTGCTATGGGGTGAGCTGAAGAGAGGTGAAGCTCACTCAGGTTTCGGGTCTTGGTCCGCTGGATTTTTCTTATTTGAGTTGGGACCGATTCCTGAGTGGAGTGAAGGGAAGGACGAAGCCTAGTTCCCACCTAGGGCGTTTCTTGTTGAAACATAGTCCAACCCTTCAGTTGTGGTTTGATGGATGAGTAATCTGGTCGATTATTTACCAGTGGCGCTCGTAAGTGAGAGCGGGTCGTTACAGGGAAAAACAAAATTATTTTAATTTTTGGAAAAACAAAATTATTTTAATTGTGTTGGGCTTGGGCTCCATCCATTAGTCTAACTAACAAGGCTCAACAGGCCTTGGATCAACCAATGTATGTCAAAGATACACTAGCAGCCCGATGATTAATAAATAATCCAATTAATGGCCCCGGCCCATTTTTAATCACAGCCCATAGGTGTCATACACTTATGGATTGGATAAAATAATAAAAATTGCCAAACAATTTGGCCGGGCCTCACCTGAGGGTACAGAACGCACCGGGACACCGAAGGGTCGACCTGGGTGCTTCACGTGGACCCTAGGAAGGATCAAACCAAAGCCCGAGTGAGTGGGAGGGGCCGGGAGGCAGCCGGGTAGGCCAAAAAAGGCTAAGAGGCGTGCTGGGTGCGGCTGGGCCGTGTCTGACGCGCGCTGGGCGCTGCTGGGGCACGCGGCCGCGGCCCGTGCGGGCGGCTGATTGGGGCTGTCGAACACCAATAGATTAGTTGAATAAGAATTTTGATTTGCAGCAAGGGTGCAACCCAAAGTCGTCTCCCAATGAACCTCAAGCGTATCTGTCAAAACAAGGCTAAACGGGGGGGGGGGGGAAGTTTTTGATAAAAAACAGAAAACTAAACAAGCAAGAACATGAGAAATCAAGATGCAATCAATTGCAAACCAACCTTCTATCCCAGTTTTCATCGCCTTCTCAATAAACAATTTGTTTAGTTTTAATCCTCAAATCAGAAATCACAAAAATCCTTTAACAACCGCCAAAGATTGGAAAGAAAACCGATAAAAAGATTTCAGAAACCTCTTAGTTCCATCTATCAGTTTTGATTCCCCTTATTGCACAGATTCGAGACTGATTGTTCTTGCTTCTAGTTAAAGCCTCAACCGAGCACAAAAACCTTGGATTCTCAAACAAAGACAATGCATGCATTCATCCAACCGGCATCAACACATACACAGATTTAAGAGAGAACAGAAACAAGAGAATAACAAAGTTAAAACTAAAAAATGATTTCCATTAAAACCAAAGACTCAAACCGGGAATAAGGGTGGTATTGCAACCGATTACAGAATCCTTAGCCTTCCATCTTGACAAGAACAATGGGGAGAAGGAAATCTGGCTGCTGTTCACGCCCTTCCCAAGAATTCTCTCAAAATCGGCCACTTAAGGTGCTTAAGTAGAGCTTAAGGATGAAACCCTAGGTTACTGCCACTTCACAGCCGATTTCGGATAGGTTAACGTGCGGAATGGGCTTCGGCCTCTTCATAATAATTGTATATCAGGAAGATTAGATGAATTTTGGCTTTTGAATCACTTGATTTGGATATCGGACGCCCAAGATATGGCCTTTTAAAGAATCAGCATCTGTGCAGCTTTCCTAATTTGACCCAACTTCCTAGCCCTGACTTTGAAGTGCTGTTTGAAGGCCCAAACTGACTCGGATTTGGACAAACCATACCATTACAGAAAGCCCTAGAAGTACTCTACAATATCTCTGAAGATATCATCTTCATTCTGGAACTTTATCTTGGCCAAAATACTGAAGGAAGTGCAGGAGGTTAAATCTGCTAAAATTGCCCTTACTTCTCTTTCTCCAATTTCCAAGATATCTCATTGCCATCAAGACGTTTCATGCCCCATATCATGCTCCCATAGCCCTAAACCTGGAAAAATAAAGTAAAATAGTGTGAAGCCCAATTCCTATAAAATAAAACCAAGATGAATAAAAAGGACACAACTAATGTGCAAAAAAGACTAAATTTGAGGGCTAAATAATATGAGAATATGTGTTCTATCAGCGGCAGGGGCCGCGCGGGTCGGCCATTAGTGCTAGGAACTGGGCAACCGTGAAGATATAATTCTGCCTTGATTGATCCGTAGAGCCGCAAACACGAACTCCTCTAAGTCGGTCCACACGATCGGCCGTTTCCACGAACGCCTTGAGTAATGCTAGTAACCCTAGGCGCCTCCAATGAGAGATCCGAATTTTTTCTTCTTTTTCCAGCTTCTTAAGTGGCCTATTTATAGAGTTAAAACCCTAATTATGCCTTTGGAAAAACCCTAAACGATTTAGGTCTGGCCCATAATCATATTGGGCCGTATCTCTCTTTTAATTTGTGGAACGGACTCGACCCAAGTGTGTGACCCCTTAGGTCCACCATTGGGCTAGATGTAGGGCCAATTCTATTGGGCTATATGAAGGCCCAACTCCTTAGAATAATTAAACTCTTTTAATTAAACTTATGGGCTTCATAATTAACTCATCTCATGGGCTTCTTAATTAAACTCTTTAATTAATAGTTTTAGAATTAATCATATTAATTCTAAAACCCTACATATCATGGTTAACGTCTAGCAACATGCCATGAACGCCTAGCCAACGATGAAAAAACACGGACCTTTTCGATTGCAATTACCGTACAGTAAAATCCTTTCATCAACTATGTCCCGATTGAATTTAGGGTATGGTTTTATGACGAAACCCTAGTCATTGAATAACTATGTATCCATTCCAGATTTATGACTTATTCGATGAAATCAAAACACCTTTTGATTTCCATCTCACCTTGGCCAAGGATTTCTTTAGTCATGAAATCATCGGAATACATAGGACATCTTCTCATCTTGTCGATAAGTGATGAATCCTATTTCGACATTCACAAGCCTTCATATGTGATAAGGTTACGCCCAGTGATAATTTGTTAATGACTCCATTGGAATCCAAAAAGAACCAAAGCGTAACCAGTCAAATATAAGACTACCATGATGTCTCAAGTCTAAGGACCAATCTGCACTACTGCAACACAGAAATTCCAATTCGACAATCAACAATTACCATTAGGAATTCTGTAGCGGGTCAGTTCAGTGTACTTATTCTTATAATAAGCACCCACATATATGCACTAGTGTCCACACACCAATGTCTATGAAACAAGACATTCTCCTAATTGAGCATGCATCATATATGCTAGTCTATTCGAGTTATTAGTGTCCAATCCTAATAACTCTATGACTAGGAACATTTAAGATCAAGGCTTATAAGGAATATGTTTCATGATCGTCATCTCTATGCACGACCATATTTCATGAGCCTATTTGATCTATGGACTTTGTCAAGAGTGGAAATAATAAAGTTAACCATCAATGACAAATAAAACATAATGCCTTACAATAATAATTGATTGAAGATAAAGAGTCACAATGGAAAAATATGATCAATTACATGTAAATATAATTGGCTTGTGGGGCATAACTCTAACAATTAGCGCGTGAGTCACACTCGTGGGCCGCGCGCGGGTCGCTGGTCACGCCTGCTCGCGGCCGCCCCATGCGCGCGCGGCCTGGCCCTGCGCGAGCCCAGGCAGCCCCAAGCCATGCCCAACGCACGCGGGCCCCGCTCGGCCACGTCTTTCGACGCCCCGGTGCATCCGTATGCACCCCGAACCCCGTTTCACCCTTTTTCGTGTCATACACGATCTTTTACCCTTCACCCAAAAACGTTTTGTAATCCAAAAAAATACAAATGCAACAATTATTTAATTATTTCACAAATAACAACATAATCGAATCCGCACGTAAGGAATTGAAATATTTCGAAGATGGCTCTGATACCACTGAAAGTAAAGCATGATCGCTACAGAGCAAACAGCGTAGTTCAAAATTTTTGAACTTACCCCGATCCTGGCGATTGGATCAACGTCGAAATCAAATAATTCACATACAAATAAATAAATCTAACCTGTAGATTATCAAGTCGTTCGCGGATTCGAGCCGTCCAAGCGTCCGGCCTCTAACTTGTGATGCGCGGCACGCGTCCGTTGGCAAGGAGAGCGGAATAGGAGTGCTAGCTCCTTCTCCTTTGCGCGGCTTGTGTATGGACGGTAAAAGAACACCCACGTTTCAAATCGATGCAAAAAGAAACAGAGAAGAGTGAACGGCAATACGTTTTTCAACTCTTGAAAAACGACACCAAAAATCTCTTCTATTTTGGGCAACCCATAAAGGATATTTATAGTGAAATATCCTAGGGTTTCTAAAACCCTAATGGATTGGGCTAGCCCATTAATTCTAATTTAATTAGAATCTTAAGTGGGCTTATTCTAGTCTAACTAGAAATATAATTAAATGGCCCAATCCTTTTAAAGGTTAAATAAAATATTATGGCCCAAATTTAATTCAAGCCCAAATATATTTTATTTAATATTTGGCCCAAATCTAATTTGGTCCAAATATAATATTTAATATTTGGCCCAAATCTAATTTAGCCAAATATAATATTTATTTTAATATTTAGCCCAAATCCAATTTAGTCCAAATATAATATTTAATTTAATATTTGGCCCAAATCTAATTTAGTCCAAATATTAACTTAAGCCCAAATATATTTTATTTCCTATTTTCCACTCCAACAAATAGAAAATTATTAAATTAGAAACTCCTTCCTAATTTAATTAATTGCCATTTTTAGGAAACTCTTTCCATTATGACGACTCCTCGTCATATCGACGTCATTACGTCTATTTGTTCTTTTTCCGTAAGAACCTACAACGGCAAAACTTCTTGCCGAAGTGTCCCACTTAACCATACGTCCACTCTCCTAGTTTAAGCCAGGGACCGTGCCTATTGCGTATGACTCATTAGGCTTCCGAATATGTTGGCAATGTGTCAGTACAAACAGATACGACAAGATTGGCCTCTAGCAAGGCATCATGCCTACCCAATTATTCAGAAGGATTCATAATCTGCAAATAACCTTTCACGAGCATGGTTACCGTGTAATTCGATCCTCTCGTCAATGTATCTTATGTGATCTCAAGTATGGTGATGTGTTGCTTGATAACGATCACATGAGTTTTCTTCGGTCTTCTGGATATCTTCACTTAATAGAAAGTAAATCAATAACTCCTTATTGATCTCTTTTACCATGGCCATGGATTTACAGTGAATATCTATCGAAGGCACCTTAGATACATCATCCTCTATCAATGGATAGACGAGTCCCATCTTGGTTATACACCCATCTCCATAAGCCTCATGATATACCCAACGATTGCCCACATGCAGCCTTTGTCTAGGCCCATCGAAACGATGTCAAAGCATACCGGTCTTCTTATGCGATGACCATGACAACCTCAGCTCCAAGGATTAGTTACACCCATTTCGTATGAGAATACCATCAACATATAACCAAAATGGATTCTCAAGTCGAGTCATGTCCAGTGACACGTTCTCCAACATTGGTAACCTATGTACTTGTCTAGGCATCCCCATGGCTATGGGTGTGAGACCCCCATTGCTATCACATAGCAAAAACATAGCACATACAAGTCTTACCACAATTGTCAATGTCCATTCTTGACATTGCTACGACTTGAGACGTTTAATGATGTCTAGAAACTGTGATGCATCATCTCACATCTTTATAGATTATTCACAGTATACATCGTATGGACTTCTATCTAGTTTCATTCGGTTATTACAATAATAACAAGAAACTAATAGAATGACTTCTTGTGAATTTGAATAACTCCTTATTCAAATAATAACATGATTACAATTGTCAGTGTACAACATGCCCAATCTAATTGGGTCTAGAGCACCTACACTAACATCTATACTGCCATCTTGCGCATAAAGTCCCATTTTCGAGCTTCCAGGACTATCCTCAAGCCCTAATTAATTTCCAGAACTTTTCCCAATTTTTCTAGAATTTTTTCGGATTTTCTCCTATTTTGTTTCTCATTTTTCCCATTTCTTTTTCAATTTAACTTTTTTCTTTTCTCTTTTCTCTAAATTTTTCTTTTTCCTCCCTATTTCTTCCTTCTCACGTGGGGCTCCTGTTCATTGTCTTCAACCTCCAGCGCTCCCACACAGCCGGCCACTTCCACTGCTCGCGCTGCCATCGCCTCCGGCCATTGGCCAGCCACCTCCAATTGCCGCACAGCCGCCACAGGAACCGGCCTCCCCCGTCTTGGCCGCTGCCATCACGAGCAGCCATGGAGGCCTCATTTGCGTAGCCTGCACACACCGTCGCTGCCATCGTCGTTAGCCACTCAGCCGGCCATCGAATCGCCTAGGCAGCCATCGCGAGCCAGCTCCACCTCCAGCCTCCACGAGCTCCATCGCGCTCGCCTCACTACTCCACCTGCTGCTTCCTTCTTCTTCCATCATCGGCCTAAACGCACAGAGTCGCCGCTGCGCGCAATCATTTCTGGTTGCGAGCTTCACCTTCGGGTCACCACAACCACTGCTTGGTTCACCAGCTCCAATGCTGGCCATGCCCTTGCTCGATTGACCTCCATTGCAGCGGCTATGGCCGTTGTTGCCTTCACTGCAAGAACCCGCCAGTAGCCACCCTCCGCCTCTCTCTCGATCTCGCACTTCTCTCTCTCTCTCTCTCTTACTCACGAGCTCTCTCCTTTCGGCCATAGCTCTCTCTTGATCTCATCTCTCTCTCGGCTCTCCTCCATTCAGCCATTTCAAATCTGAGAGACTAGGAAGCTTCCTCACCCACAGACGCGCCTATATCTATATATATATAATTTACATATAAAACCCCAATAATTTTCCATAATTTCACTTAAGGAAACATTGATTGCACCTGGGGATTCTAATAATTATACTTGGACCCTCTCAAGATTTTTAATTAATTTCCCACAAGCCACCAAAACCTCTCCAAAATTAATAATTTACTTTTACTTAAAAATGTCGATTTCGTCCATGTGTCTGCACGAGACTTTTATTCCATTCGAAAATGCCTAAGGGTTGTCTTATTCGCCAAACCGGACTACCCCTAGGGTCCCTTTGAAAGTAAAGCAAGATCGCTACGGGGCAAGCAGCGTGGTTCAAAAATTTTGAACCTTACCCCGATCCCGGCGATTGGATCAACGTCGAAATCAAATCATTCACAAACAAATAAATAAATCTAAGCTTTAGATTATCGAGTCGTTCGCGAATTCGAGCCGTCCAAGCGTCCGGCCTCTAACTCGTGATACGCGGCACGCGTCCGTTGGCAAGGAGAGCGGAATAGGAGTGCTAGCTCCTTCTCCTTTGCGTGGCTTGTGTATGGACGGTAAAAGAACACCCACGTTTCAAATCGATGCCAAAAGAAACGGGGAAGAGTGAACGGCAATGCGTTTTTCAACTCTTGAAAAACGACACCAAAAATCACCTCGATAATGGGCAACCTATAAAAAGATATTTATAATGAAATATCCTAGGGTTTCTAAAACCCTAATGGATTGGGCTAGCCCATTAATTCTAATTTAATTAGAATCATAAGTGGGCTTATTCTAGTCCAACTAGAAATATAATTAAATGGCACAATCATTTTATAGGTTAAATAAAATATTATGGCTCAAATCTAATTCAAGCCCAAATATATTTTATTTAATATTTGGCCCAAATCTAATTTGGTCCAAATATAATATTTAATATTTGGCCCAAATCTAATTTAGTCCAAATATAATATTTATTTTAATATTTGGCCCAAATCCAATTTAGTCCAAATATAATATTTAATTTAATATTTGGCCCAAATCTAATGTAGTCCAAATATTAACTTAAGCCCAAAAATATTTTATTTCCTATTTGCCACTCCAACAAATAGAAAATCATTAAATTAGAAACTCCTTCCTAATTTAATCAAATGACATTTTTAGGAAACTCTTTCCATTACGACGACTCCTCGTCATATCGACGTCATTACGTCTATCTGTTCTTTTTCCGTGAGAACCTACGACGGCACAACTTCTTGCCGAAGTGTCCCACTTAACCATACGTCCACTCTCCTGGTTTAAGCCAGGGACCGTGCCTATTGCGTATGACTCATTAGGCTTCCGAATATGTTGGCAATGTGTCGGTACGAACACATAAGACAAGATTGGCCTCTAGCAAGGCGTCATGCCTACCCAATTATTCAGAAGGATTCATAATCCGCAAATAACCTTTCACGAGCATGGTTACCGTGTAATACGATCCTCTCGTCAATGCATCTTATGTGATCTCAAGTATGGCGATGTGTTGCTTGATAATGATCACATGAGTTTTCTTCGGTCTTTCGGATATCTTCACTTAATAGAAAGTGAATCAATAACTCCTTATTGATCTCTTTCACCATGGCCATGGATTTAAAGTGAATATCCACCGAATGCGCCTTAGATACATCATCCTCTATCAAGGGATAGACGAGTCCCATCTTGGCTATGCACCCATCTCCATAAGCCTCATGATATACCCAACGATCGCCCACGTGCAGCCTTTGTCTAGGCCCATCGAAACGATGTCAAAGCATACCAGTCTTCTTATGAGATGACCGTGACAACCTCAGGTCCAAGGATTAGTTACACCCATCTCGTATGAGAATTTCATCAACATATAACCAAAATGGATTCTCATGGCGAGTCATGTCCAGTGACACGTTCTCCAACATTGGTCACCTATGTACTTGTCTAGGCATCCCCATGCCTGTGGGTGTGAGACCCCCATTGCTATCACATAGCAAAAACATAGCACATACAAGTCTTACCGCAATTGTCAATGTCCATTCTTGACATTGCTACGACTTGGGACGTTTAATGATGTCTATAAACTGTGATGCATCATCTCACATCTTTATAGATTATTCACAGTATACATCATATGGACTTCTATCTAGTTTCATTCAGTTATTACAATAATAACAAGAAACTAATAGAATGACTTCTTGAGAATTTGAATAACTCCTTATTCAAATAATAACATGATTACAATTGTCAGTGTACAACATGCCCAATCTGATTGGATCTAGAGCACCTACACTAACACCCTTCAGCTTCCAGAGGTTGGTCGGCTGTCGAACCACTCCAGAATTAGTATCTATATATCTCTTCTCTTCTCTTCTCTTCTCTAGTTTGCAGCAAAGTGCACCCTAGGTCGTCTCTCACAAGGAGCCTCACCTTCTTCTACCAACAAGGAGAACCAATATAAACAACAATTTGTTTAGGGGGGGGGGATTTTGACAGAAAACTAAGTAACAAAACAGAAACAAAATGAGAGATGAAAATCAATAAATGAAATGCAATTGGCTGTGTATTTGTCCCCTATGTGAAATCTTCCTTGTCCCACCTATAAATCTTGGTTTGTTAGATGTTTTAATCTTCTGACATCAAACTTAAAGCATCCCTAACAACCGTCCAAGGATTAGAATGATTGGAATAACAAAATGAAGACAGAAATCTCTTATAAACAAAATGCAACCATTCACTCTTTATTCAACCTATCCAGAGCTATGCAAGAACAACCATTCAAGCACATTATATTCACTTTCGAGATGTTATACCAACCGGCTACAACATGCTGTTCTCTTAAGCATTTAACAGAAAATGAATCCATGCAAATTCACACAAACCTGCCATGAACTCCATGCATTCACAAATCTGCTCAAACTAAACCAAATGGAAATGAATAAGAAACAAACAAAAAACCAAGTTTTTGCAGCTCATCCGGGACTCAGATTCCACATGGGTTCAAGATACACAACCAGTTACAATAGCTCTAGCCTTTCATTACAGCAAGGAAAACAAAATGGAGACAAAAAATGAAGAAAAACAGAAAATGCTAACAACAATAAAAACGGCCAGAATCTCTTCTCCTTCTCTCCTCCCTCTGGAAATAATTGTTAAGAGGCCTTAAATACATGGCTAAGCTAGGAAGGCTAGGGTTGGGCCTAGCCCAACAGAAAAGAAAAGAAACAACAAAATCGAGCCATGTATAGTTTGAGCCCAAATCTGCTCCTTTAAAGTGAGCCCAAGCTCCTTTAGATGAGCCACTTCTCTAGCCCATCCAATATTCCCTAAAGCTAAGCAAGCCTGGATCCATAGAAGTAAGATAGAAAATAGTGTAAGGATGGTTTGAAGTATAATAAAATAGAAACAATGAAAGATCAGCAAAAATTACTTCAAATGGCATAATAAGACTGAGGTGAAATGCCAATATATAGCATAAATATGCATGCTATCAGAGGTCCCCTACGACCATTCGGTATTGGCACCCACTCGGGCTTATACAGAATTTAATCCAAAAATTATTCCCATTCGGACCACTTCCGGCGTCTTAAACCTTGCCTCGAGACGCTCATCAATCTCTTGCCCTCTTCCCTAGACATCCAAGTCCTGGGGCACTCCCTGCCGTGATGAGGGGTTAATATTTCCTAAATCTTAATGAATTATATCCCCATTTTGACTTTATAATTATGCTTAAAATAAATAATTATTCGTATTACATATTATTACAGGATGAAGCAAGGAAGTTGACTTCTACAATTAATTAGGGGCATAAATCGAAGACGTTGGATTACCCATTAGTGTTGCTCAAAATCATGGGCCAACTATGGAGTCTAGAAGATGTTTCAAGTGCACTTGGTCCAACTATCAAGTAGAATCCAACATAAAAAAAAGGCCCAAGACCAAGTAAAGGCCCAAGACCAACTAAAGGCCCAAGACCAATCAAAAGCCCAACAAAGCCCAATTTGTAGAAGACTTTTCTTTATTTTGTATTTTTTTTTATAAATGTTTTACCACCTAAATTCTTTTGTATTCTTATGAGAAGTCCACCACCTAAAGTCTTTTGTATTTTTTATCTTTTACCTAATTTTCTTCCATTAGTTAGGTGAATGTTTTGTTGAATAATTGTATGGCTTGTAATGCATCTTGTGGGCTATAAATAGCTCACTTTGGTGCATTTGTGAGGAGGTGGTTATTAGTTGAATCAAAGTTTAGTTTTGTTCTTAGAGTTTCCCTTAGAGAATTGCTCTTATTCTCTCTCTTGTTTTCTCTTGTAATCTTACTTCCTTCCTTTCTTCTTTTAAATTCTTATGTCATTTATTGTTACTTTATTATCCACCACCTAAATGGTCGGTTAATTTCTGCCTTTAAATTTCTACAATTTTAATTCTTGTCTTTCAATTATCCACCGCCTAAATGGCCGATTAGTTTTTGCTATTTCAATTCTTGTCATTTAAATTATGTTATTTAAATTACGCCATTTAAATTCTTGTTAATTAACTTTTAAATGGAAATGAGTAGCTAAACCTAATCTTGAGTTAAGGCAAGGACAGTGTCCAACGCCAATGATTCCCAAAGAAAGTTGCGCTTAAAATGAGTATCATTAATTTAAATTTCAATATGAGTGAGTTTTAATTATTGGGAAATCACTAGGTTTGGATTGGAGCGTAAGCCTAACTTAGAGCTTTTATGTCACGCATGAGAGTTACTAGAACTGGAAACGTTATCATACCCAAATCCGGATGATTAATTTAGTTGTTTTGTATATTAATTGTAATTAGATTTATGGTAGTTGCTTAAATTAGAATCCCGCATATCATGTATGGGGATTGCTTAAACTAGAACTATCATCATCTCTAATTGCATTTAGTAACAAACCCTCATATCTGAAATTAAATTAATGTTACTAACCTTGTTTGTACAAATTTGGGAAATTAAATTAATGTTACTAACTCAAGTGCTATCCAATTTAATATCCTCACATTAAGCATTTATTTTAACTTCTACCTTGCTTTATTTTCTAATATTTGTTATAAAAAAAAAATTCATAAAACAAAATCTTGTTACCAATTCATCTAAATGCGTGTGCGTGTGTGTGACATTCTTTTGCTTTTGCCATAAATAAATTTCTCAGTGGACGACCTGGACTCATCCAGAAAATATAAATTTAAATTTGGACTATAACTGCACTCGTACACTGACGAGTATAAACCTTTCACCTAAATAAAAATATATATATATATATATATAAGAATTTTATTGTGTTTTGTTTTGTGTTTTAATTGCAGGGTGAGAGTGCAGCCAAATTTTGGCGCCATTGCCAGGGAGATTGAGGCAAAAACAAAAAGAAAAAAAATAAGAATAAGCATCTCCTGATAAATTCGGTAACTCTGTTTCTTCTTTTTTATCTTTTTATTTTATTTTTGTTTGTATATGGTGTATGATACTTAGGTCAGGTAGAACTATAGAATATCAATCACTCATGTCTCAACACAACGAGAACATGCCACTTGCACACAACATGTCTGCACGTGGTAGTGACCACGGTGACCCTGATCCCATTGATCAGGAGATGATTAGATCCCTTAGGGAGTATCTTCATCCTCCTAGGTAGACAACCCCTTCATGCATTATTCTTCCCATCAACCATCATAGGTTTAACTTCAAACCTGGCACAATCCAATTGTTACCAACTTTTCATGGCATGGATTCTGAAAATCCATATACTCATATGAAAGAATTTGAGGAAGTATGTAGCACTTGCATGGACCGTACAACAAATGAGGATGTCATAAGATTAAAACTCTTTCCATTCTCACTGAAAGATAAGGCAAAAATTTGGTTAGGCACTCTCCCACCTGGATCTATAGGAATTTGGAGAGAAATGTAAGCAACTTTCTTAAAAAAATACTTCCCTGCCAACAGGACTGCTACTCTTCAAAGACAAATCATGAACTTTGCCTGTAAACCAAATGAAAATTTTGCTCAAGCGTGGGAAAGGTTTAAAGACCTTCTTCACACTTGTCCTCACCATGCTTTTGAGCAATGGAGAGTGGTCAGTTTCTTTTATGATTCACTCACTCCCCAATTGAAAATGCTAGTCTCTACAATGTGCAATGGAGAATTCTATGAGAAGACTCTAGAAGAAGCTTTTCACTTCTTTGACACAGTAGCAGAGAATACAAGAAACTAGGAAGTTGGTCCAACATCTGTTCTTGATTCAAGAGAAAATCCACAACCTATAGGGAGATACCAATTGAGTGAGAGTGACGATTTAAATGCAAGACTAACTGCTTTAACAAAGAAAGTTGAAAACATGGAATCCAAAAAGGTGCAATCCGTTAATCAAGTGGAAGTAAAGTGTGTTGTGTGTGATGCAACAGACCATTCAACTGAAGAATGTCCTACCCTACCTGCTTTCAATGAGGTATTGTATGGGCAGACTAATAACAATCATTCACACAACTTTGAGGGGAGACAAAATCAAAATCAGAGTGGAGCCTATTATGGGAATAATCAGAACTACAATTCATACCATCCCAAAAATAGAAATCACCCCAATTTTTCTTGGAGAAATGATTCTGGAAATCATTCTCAATCTCCCTTCCCTCCACAACAACACTCCTTCCAACAAAATCAAGGTTCGACATCCAATACTTACCAACCTCCTCATAGGAGATCTTTGGAAGATACCTTGCACCAGTTCTTCCAAAGTCAAACAGTCATCAACAATCAGGTTGCTCAGCTTGTCAAAAATCAAGACCAAACAAATAGAGCTATAGAAGACATTAGGAGCCAGTTGACCAAATTAACACAAATATTGAGTGTGAGAGAACCCGGAAGGTTTCCATACCAAACCAATCCTAACCCAATTAGACAAACCAACCAGGTAGAAACCTCAAATAGTGAAACCAACACTCATGAACAAGTGCAAGCAGTGACTACCCTAAGAAGTGGAAGAGTAATTGAAAAACCAACTGACCCTAGGATAAACCAACCTGTCGCTGAAGAAGAAGAACCAAAAGATCATGAATCCACCATGGAGAAAAATGAAAAAAATGAAAAAAAATGAGAAAAATGAAAAACAAAAAGAAAATGGGAAAGAAATTCAATACAGGCCCAAACCACCTTTTCCACAAAGGTTGAATCATCTGAAAAAAGAGCAACAAAATGCAGATATATATGAAGTGTTTAAGCAAGTGAGAATCAACATCCCGCTGTTGGATGCAATCAAACAAACACCTTTATATGCAAAATTCTTGAAAGATTTGTGTACTGTCAAAAGAAGAACAAATTTGCATGAAAAATCTTTCCTAACTGAACAAGTCAGTGCCATTCTCCAATTCAAAACTCCTCCCAAATACAAAGACCCAGGCTGTCCAACCATTTCATGCATCATAGGAAGTCAAAAGGTTGATCAGGCACTCTTGGATTTAGGAGCTAGTGTCAATTTGTTACCATACAATGTGTATCAACAATTGGGATTAGGTGAGCTCAAACCCACTAGAGTGACCCTTCAGCTGGCTGATCGATCAGTCAAAGTTCCACGAGGAATTATAGAGGATGTTCTAGTACAAATTGATAAGTTCTACTTTCCAGTGGACTTCATCGTTTTGGACACACATCCACATCAGGGGCCTCAACCTCCTGTGCCAGTCATCTTAGGCTGACCATTCCTTGCCACGTCAAATGCCATCATCAACTGTAGGAATGGAATTCTAAAATTGTCATTTGGAAATATGACTTTGGAAACAAACATTTTTAGGGTTTCCAAACAACCTGGTGTGGAAAATGAAACTGAAGAAGCTGATCTGATACAGACATTGAGTGAGGAGTACATTAACTGCGAGTATGTTCAGGAAAATTTTGAGTTGGAGGAAGTTTTGGAGCAGCAAGATTGCTCTCGAGAGAAAACTGAATCTGTCTTAAGCTGCTCACCCACACCTGAAAGGAAACCATTGCCAAACAACCTGAAGTATGCATTCCTAGGAGAAGGAGAATCTTTGCCGGTGGTAATCTCATCAAGTCTGAATCCTCAACAGGAGGAAAAATTACTGAATCTGTTAAAGGTACACAAAGAAGTTCTAGGATGGACAATAGAAGACCTGCATGGCATTAGTCCCTTAATTTGTACCCACAAAATTTTCTTGGAAGAAGATGCAAAGCCGGTTAGACAAATGCAGAAAAGGTTAAACCCAAACATGAAGGAAGTGGTTAGGGGGGAGGTGTCGAACCTCTTAGATGCAGACATCATCTATCCTATATCTGATTCCAAATGGGTTAGTCCAACTCAAGTTGTACCTAAGAAGTCAGGAGTCACTATGATAGCAAATGAGAACAATTAACTCATTCCTACACGCTGTAACACCCGGTGTAACCGGTGTTAAGAGAATAAGAAAAGAAGTAAGTAAACTTTTAAAAATACCCTTGAGAAGGTGATGGATCCTTGAGATTGAGAATGCCCATGAGAAGGGTATTTTGGTAATTTGGATAGAGAAATCCAATAAAGGGTATTTTGATAAATTAAAAATAATTCCTATGAAGAATTAGGTGTGTAAGTGAATAAAAATCCCAATTTGATATTTATGTGGAGATATATGGGATTAATAAATTCACAAAGAGTAATTGCGAATTTTGGAATTTAATTCCATAAAGGAAATTTAATTTTGAAATAGGGAAAATGGTGGATATTAAATTATTTGAGGAGAATAATTATATTTTCCCTAAGTTGTGAATTAATGTGGTAATGCCACTTGGAGAGATGAGATTAAACTTGGAAGCCAAGGTTAGTGTCTTGTTGTGACACTTGGCATTTTGTGGTTCAAGTATAATTGGAGAAGGAATTAATTAAATGCAAAAGAAATGTTAAATGGTCTTTCATGCATTTAATAAGAGGCATGATTATATGGATTAAAGAAAATCCAAAAGAAAATGGTAAATGGTCACCATTAATGCCTTGGAAAATATGAGAGTTATTTAAATAGAAAAGAAATTATTTATGTCTCTCAAATGTGATGTTGGAAATTAGTTCCATTAATTTAAATGGGAAAGAAATTATTTATGTCCCTCAAGTGTGATGGATGTGAAATTAGTCCCATTAATTTAAATGGGAAAGAAATGGAAATTAGTCACTCATTTATGAGTGAAAATGGGGAGATTTATTTAAATGGGAAATAAATATAAATTCAATGGATGAGATGTATTCTTGAATTAGAGAATAAATCCTATGGTGGGGATTTAAAGAGAAGAAATGGCATGGATTGCCATCCTAGTGAAAGTGTGCTTTCTTTCAATGGTGGAGATGAAATCTTGTAAAGGCAAAGGTAATCCAATGGATGAGATTAACCAAGAAAAGAGCACATGGATTGTGCTTCTTGTGTTTTCTTCAAGAGAGAAGCCTTATTTGTTAAAATGGATGGTTGAGATCAAGTCTCCCATAAGCACATGGATTGTGCTTTAAATGGATGGTGAAGATCCATTCTTGAAATTTGATAAATGGTAGTATAAAAAGGCAAGTGTGGGAGACTTGTCTCTCTTTTGGCCATTTGTAGAAATGAAGAAGGAAGGAAAGAAAGAAAGAGAAAGAAGTCTTCCATGGAGGGAAGAGTGAAGAAAGAGAGAAGATAATGAAGAAATCAAGTAAGTATACTTTCTTCTCTTCATTTTTGGTATGCTTGTATGCAAAAATTTAGTGGCTTGTTGAAATGCCATTTTAGATGGGAGCAAATGAAGAAGGAAGCTCTCTTGAGACGAAGAATTAAAGCTTCAAAGAGAAGATTGTTAAGGTAAGGGATGGCCCCAAGTGGTGGAGGCCTTGCATTGCATTGTAAGTAGGTTGCATAAATCTTTATGTATCTTTTTGCATGCTTTACTTGTTCATGAGACCTATGGCCATGGGGGTGGGAAAGAAGTGGTAGGTTGATGCCTCAAACCATGTTGGGTTGTGAGGATGGAATGACCTAACCATACTTGCATGCATTTGTTATTACATAGACTTGTTATGCTTTTATTAACCTTGCATATGCACCCTTACTGAGCTTTTGAGCTCATGAGGTTTTATCCTCCCCTTGTAGGTTGTTCTTATGTCAAAAGAGAGAAGAAAAAGTGGCAAGCTTGTGGGTGGAAGCTCATGGTGTTTACTTATTTTTGTTGTAAATGTATGGCTTATGGAAGCCCATGTTATTGTGTTTGATTCATGAGATGTAAATATTATTGGGTTGGTAATGGCTTGTTTAAGCCTAAGACTATGAGTGTATACTCCTTTGAAGTGTTGATTTTTTTTTAGTGAATGAGATTGAGGCTTATGGCATGTTGAAGCCTAGGTAAAAACCTCACTTTGGTTGATGTATGTTATGGAAACATCAAGAGCATCACTTTAAGCCTTAATTTTGGAGAAAAAGAGGCAAAAATTAAGGGAAAATGAAGTTTATTTGTTCATTTTAAATTCTGGAAAATTTGGGGTTAGGAGGCCCCAAGAAGAAAAAAAAAAAAAAGAGAAGAAGAGAAATGAAAAAAAAAGGCGGGGGGGGGCAGCAGTGGGCTGCCAGCAGGCAGCTGGCCGCGGGGCGGCCGCGCGCGCGCGGGTGGGCGCGCTTGCGGGGGCAGGCAGCCACTCCTGCAGGAGCGCGGGTGCGCGGGCACGCGGCCCCGCGCGGGCCCCGGGCGCGCCAGTGGGCCCCGCCGACTAAATTTTTTTAAAAATTGGAATTTTGGGGAGTAATTGGGGCATTTCTTAATTGAATCTGGGCCCCGGAGGAATTTTTCAAAATAAAAGGATTTTTCGGGCATTTTTGGAGAAAACGCCGAAATTTTGAAAAATTGAAAATGATGAGTTATTCCTCCAAAAATTTGGTGATCCATCAATGGATCGGATTAAATGGTGATTTTGGAGCCCGGTTAAATTCTCCGAAGGGAAGGAATTAAAAAAAAAAAAAATGGCGATTGGGCGCCTGAAGGAGATTTTCTTTATAGCCAATGCGGTGTGGCTAAAGCCCAATTTTGCTGGCGAATCCTAGGATTCAGCGAAGGGAAGGACGAGCCTAGTTCCCACCTAGGGCGTTTCGCCTTGAAACATGGTCCACCCTTCGACAAAGGCCGGGCAGGTGGACAATTCGAGTGGTTGTTCACGAGTAACACCCGTAAGTGGGAGCGGGGCGTTACAAATTGGTATCAGAGCACGGTTGGAGCATCAAGTGGAGGATGCTTGGAGAATGTGGTCGAAGGTTAATATGAAGGCCTTGGAAGTAGGACCACAAGTGACCGAGGACCCTAGGGGTTGGGTCGAGACATGGAGGACTGTAGTGATGCGAATGGAATGCTCGGATATTCCTGCTATGGGAATAGGGAAAATATCATGTTTGAGATGATATGCCGTAAAAGATATACGGGTCGAGCAATGAAGAGTCAAATGCCCAAGTGTGGGTATTGGTATCAAGAACCAGAATGTGGAAATTTGAAGGTTCATGAGGCATTCTAAGGATAAGAGTTCCTTGCAATTGAAGTGTTGAGGCTTGTGTGGGGACACAAAGCCGAGTCATGATAAGAATCATGATGGGACAAGGAGAGTCCGAAGTATATCTAATCCGTAAATGGGTTAGCGGAGTATCCCTATGTTGGGAATATGGTCAGGCATGTGTAAGGGAATAGAGTTGTTCCCGTATGGGTGGTGAGCTAAGGGTTGTGTGCTTGAATTAGGGTGAGCTAAGGCTGAGATTAGCTCGAAGCCCAAACAAAGAAGTCATCAACAGGTTGTGTGACGAGCTCCGGGAAGGGAGTAAGCTAAGGTTGCTTGTAAAGAGGCTCTAGGCGGAGCGAGCATGTGAGGTATATGCCAGTCATGGTCAGAGTAGGCGTGACGTTGATGGCTTGCAAAAAGACTCCGTGGGGAGTCGGGAGTGTGTTATGCATAAGGGATGCATATGGTCTGAGGTGATCGTATGGTTATGGAGATCCTGGATGGGACGTGCCTAGGGTGTGAGTGGACCCTAGTGGGTTTCATGAAGAAACAATATTTATCCTAAGAAAGGATAGATATGTGGCAAATGGACCCTAGCGGGTGCTTGTGCGAACTGGAAATCCCAAGCGAGTCAAGTTGGAATCCACGGGAATCCAGAATTGGGATAAAGGAGTTGGGCATGTGTAGATATGCGCGTGGGAGCCATGGGATTAGGAGTCCTAATTATGAAAGGCCAAGTAACCATTCATGTGAATGATGGATGAGGGGCCAATTAAAACTCTCATTGACGCTTGGGGTCAGGCGAGATGCCTAAGGTCGAGAGATGAGAGGTGAATAGACCCTTATTATGATGCCTGGGGTCGAGATGACGCCTAAGGTTATGAGACCCTTGATGGGAGACGCGGAGGTCACCCAATGAAGGGTATGAACGATGTGTGGCCGAGGGTAGTAAATAGTGGCAGCAGGACATCCGTGGGCTATATGCGCACAAGAAATGCCAACTTTGGATGCCCAGTGGGCAGGGGCATGATGAGCAATGTGAAAGCCCAGGAATTTTAATTCCAAGTCAAGGAAGCCCGAGCGAGGCGTGTGGAAGGCCAGGCCGGGCGTAGTGACTGAATGTGTGCGTGAGTGTGTAAGGAGAGACGAGAGGTCTCAATTTACCTAGAGGGAAATGCAAGGTGCTCCATGGTTATGGGTGTAGGAGCTTGAGGTAGGCTCAGCGTGTCGGTTGTGGACTGAGAGATCATTGATAAACAAGCTTTGGGATGAGCTAGGTGATGAAATAAATTATGATGGTTTGAGTTCATTGTCATGGAAAATTGGACCTTCCAAATGTTGAATGAGAGCCGTGAGATATGATCTTGTGGGGTAAGATCATGAGGCCTCAAAATACGAAGTGGTCTGAGAGTCTCTTAGGTGATAAGAGATGTAAAGTCCTGAGGAGCGGGGCTTATGGTACGAGCTTGAGGTTATCAAGGCGAGGATAACCAAGTGGGATGGCTCGGGTAAGATGGTAGTGGAACCATCGTAGCTCGGGAGGCTTTAAATAGTTTTGATGCTATGGGTGCAAAACTCGGTGTGACGGATCTGATACTATGGACCGTGTGGCAGAGGACTAATGAGTTGGCTCGTGTTGAGGGCAAGTGGCCTGTGGGCCTGAGCGATTTAGTGAACTGCTGGTGACGGTCGGATGTCGAAGATCTGGAGCAGCACCTTAGGAAGTTTGGTCAGGTGAGACCGAGAATCTCCCGTAAGGGGTAGGACATCTAGAGTAATCCTAAGGAGGAATCGCGGAACATGGAAATGATCCGATAGATTTTTTTCTACCGAGTAGGAAGCCTGGTAAGGATAGTGGCTACGAGCGTGGCGGAGTTGTCATGCCTGGTCCGATATCAGAAGTGTGACTGGAAGGCTGAAAGTCACACTACGGGATGCGAAACAGATCAGAGTGAGACTTGAGCCATGCTGTAGGAAACTGTTGTTGGGCCAGTGTAAGGGACAACACGGTAATAATGATTAGGTGTTGACTCTCCGAAGCACAGGGCAATACGATGGGGAACCAGTGTTGGGCCAGTGTATGGGAGTGACACGACGATGGTGACCAGGTGTTGACGCGCCTGAAGCACAGGGCAACACAGTGACTATGCAGATGGCCAAGGACTGAAGATCTACGAGATGTTTGAGAAAGAAACCCGAGGAAAAGAAACGGGTCTAGCGTGGGAATAATGTTATGGTTGACACCTATCAGTGACGGCTCTAATGCTAGGGACCACTAGATGTAGACGTTTAGTCCACAGGAGGGACTGCAGCCCTCTACGTGGAGTAACACGTCTGTAGTGGAGACGATTAGACGCCGAAGACCTGGGGTATGCTGTAGGTTATGCCTAGGCCAGACCTAAAATCCCGTAAGGGTTGAAGTATGGTGGTAGTGCTTTGGTGTCAAAGCAATAAGAAGGTTTGTGAATTGAGGGGGGGTGATATCTTGTGGTGTGATAACAAGATGTGTGGTGGTGCTCCTTATTAAAGAATGCTAATGTAGTGGTGGTTAATTTGATCGAAGTTGATCGGGTAAATCGAGATGATGAACCCTGTGAGACCTTACGGTGATGCAAGAAGAAGGATCGATTGGTGGAGTCGGTAAATGGCTCGAGGATATTACATAAGTGCCGTGGAGGAAAGACTTACGAGTTGGAAGCTAACCATAAGATGGGAATATTGAAGCGCGTGAAGGCTTCGAATAAAGGGATCTCTAACCCAGTGAAGTGAGTTGTGGTAAGCTGAACATATAGCTAAGGCACGGTTTGAAATCTGTGAAGGTGCGCAATCGCACAGACTGGTGTCAGTCCGAGTCGTGTCGATGTGAAATGAGAAAGTGTTCTCATGTGACACTGGAAGGTTTCCAGTTGATGACACATGATCAGTTGCCAGGTGACAGCACTTGATGGCAATGATTGGGAGCGTAAGGCTCAAGGACTATGAGGTAAAGTCTTGATGGTTGCCGTGTATGCAATATAAAGGTTCAGCGGGCCCTGGTGGTTAGACCAGGCGAGAAAGAGATTCGAGGTGACAAAAGATGGTTGGTCAGGGCAGAATTGTGCTGCTTAAAGGAATGTTGCTCTGTAATGAGGACTATAGGAGGTAGTGTTAAAATGTGACTTGGGTAGAACTTGAGATGTTCTCCCAAGAAAAGTTGCACATGAGGCAGTAGTGTGGGAGGAACTTCTTAAGGCGCTGCAACTTCATCAGGAAAGATCACCCGGGGAAAAGCCAGCGTAATGGCAAGTGCCTGAGTAGGAAGGTGAGTCCTACGGCATTGAGTAGAAGTGTGAATTCCACAAGAATGGCAAGGGTGATTTCCAATGGGTGGAGCTTAAATCGAAGCGAGTGTCGATGTTTGCAGGAGTAGTGCCCGGAGTCGGGTTGTGTTGGTTATGATCCGGGCGATCCAGCTAGAGCTAAGCGAGTTGGTTAAATGGAAGACGATGGCAAATTTAAAATATTGCCAATGGGTAAAGAGATCTCGAAGGAAGAGCTTATGGGACGAGATTGATTTCCAGGAATGGTATTAAGGTGATGAAATCACCTAATGGCTGTGAGTGATACAGCTAGAGGGATGCCTTAGTGTGCGGGCAATTGATGAGAGTTAACCTCGTGTCTAAGGTTAACGGTTGTGAAAGGAAATCGACTAGTGAAGCTATGGTGGCGTTAGAGCCAATGAGGTTGGCCACCAAGTGGTGTGAGCTAGTTATAGTAAAGTGTATAAAGAAATCCAAGAGAAGCCAGAGTCTCTCAGGGAACTAGCTAGCTGTTATAACTATAGATAGTGATATCAGGAAGGCGGCCTAAAAGTGGGGTCGTGCTGGTTGCGATGACCAGTGAGATTCGAAGAGCAGCAAGTCTTTGAGATGACATGGTGGCGTCATCGACGTGATTAGGGAAAAGATGTTGTCAGGAAGGTCAAAGGTAGCCATTGTGCATGGTAGGACCTCAAGACCGAGTGTGAATTGCTATGAAGGCTGGTGCCTGTGAAGTTTGAGATGCAACGACCATGGGGGGAGAATTCGTTGCTGTCATGGTGTTGTCCTTACTGAGGAGGACAAAAAGGGAACCATTATGCATGGTTTAAATCAGGTGTCTATTACGGGTTGAGAATGAACCTGATGTATGATGGCTGAAAGTTCGTGCCTCAAGAGTAAGAGGCTTTGTTAAGAAATGGGGAGATTTGAAAAGTCCTAATGAAATTGAAGTTGGGCGAGAAAAATTTGGCTAGAAGACCACTACAAGAATGGGGGTGTAACCATGATAGCTTGTTGTGGTGTGGACCAAAGGCACGAGTCATCCTACAGGTGCGATGCATAAGTGATTGTGCAGATGGTAACAAGCCATTCACTTGTGCCATGCACCGTGGGTGATGACGAGGGCCGATTAATGGTCCTGCGACCTAAAAGCGCAATGGTAGGATCCTAGACTCATGGTAGGGTAAATAGCCAAGGTATGGCCTAGCATGAGGACATAATTGTAAAAGCTGAAATGGGGTGAAGAATTGAAGAGGGGTTGCTCAGTGAAGAATTCCCTTGTATGGGTAAGAGACCCCTACTAGCGTGTGATATCGGCTAGTAAGTACCTTGTGTGCTCAAATGCAAAGAACTCCTGGTTGGGAGAAGGTTGTGGCCCGAGCATGGTTAAGCTCGAGGTGAGATTGTAATGGTGCGTGCATCGCCAGGCTCGAGTTGGACTCAGGTAATGTACGTACGGTTGAACGGTGTAATTACCTGGCATGGTGTTAGGTATGTGGATTTTGCGTAATCATATCGAAAATGAGGGTCGGCTGGTCAAGGTAGAAGACCATGTATGAAATGATTGAAGTTGGCAAGGTGGGCCAAATGGGTGCTTCCAGTGTAGTACTAGCACGATAAGTTGATCGGTAATAAGAGGTTGCCATGAGGATCAACTTAGGCTATGCGTGCGTGTGATAATGGCGGTATGCCATGATGAATGGGTGTCAAAGTGTCTTGTGGGCACTAAAAGAGACATTGCGGTGGATGATCAGTGCTAAAACGTTGCTGGTTGGACCAGCGTAAAATCGTGGCCATGTGATTTGGCAGTGTGAAACGTTGTCGTGTGTGATTGGCGTAAAATCGTGGTAGACTGATCAGTGAAGCAATGTTAGTGAAAGTTGTTTGATTGATGGAAAATGGGAAGTGGTCAGCAAAGTGATGCTTCGCGGCAGAGAAAAATCCATCTGTAGATGGACAGCGTTGCAATAAGCGAGACCAACGACCAAAGGTGCGGTTTGGCGGGAGGCCAAAGCGGTATTCGACCGGTGAAGGTCCTCGAGAATAGGAGGATCGAAGGCCTAAAGCAAAGCCTTGAGGTAGGTGTAACCCAAGGTAAATGTGAGAAATGATTAGGCTATGAGGTTCTCGAGCACAAAAATTTGCCATATAACCTGAGAATGTGATTATCTTGGGCAGGAGATTATGGCAAGGTGAATTTCGAGGACGAAATTCTTTTAAGGAGGGTGGAATGTAACACCCGGTGTAACCGGTGTTAAGAGAATAAGAGAGGAAGTAAGTAAACTTCCAAAAATACCCTTGAGAAGGTGATGGATCCTTGAGATTGAGAATGCCCATGAGAAGGGTATTTTGGTAATTTGGATAGAGAAATCCAATAAAGGGTATTTTGATAAATTAAAAATAATTCCTATGAAGAATTAGGTGTGTAAGTGAATAAAAATCCCAATTTGATATTTATGTGGAGATATATGGGATTAATAAATTCACAAAGAGTAATTGCGAATTTTGGAATTTAATTCCATAAAGGAAATTTAATTTTGAAATAGGGAAAATGGTGGATATTAAATTATTTGAGGAGAATAATTATATTTTCCCTAAGTTGTGAATTAATGTGGTAATGCCACTTGGAGAGATGAGATTAACTTGGAAGCCAAGGTTAGTGTCTTGTTGTGACACTTGGCATTTTGTGGTTCAAGTATAATTGGAGAAGGAATTAATTAAATGCAAAAGAAATGTTAAATGGTCTTTCATGCATTTAATAAGAGGCATGATTATATGGATTAAAGAAAATCCAAAAGAAAATGGTAAATGGTCACCATTAATGCCTTGGAAAATATGAGAGTTATTTAAATAGAAAAGAAATTATTTATGTCTCTCAAATGTGATGTTGGAAATTAGTCCCATTAATTTAAATGGGAAAGAAATTATTTATGTCCCTCAAGTGCGATGGATGTGAAATTAGTCCCATTAATTTAAATGGGAAAGAAATGGAAATTAGTCACTCATTTATGAGTGAAAATGGGGAGATTTATTTAAATGGGAAATAAATATAAATTCAATGGATGAGATGTATTCTTGAATTAGAGAATAAATCCTATGGCGGGGATTTAAAAAGAAGAAATGGCATGGATTGCCATCCTAATGAAAGTGTGCTTTCTTTCAATGGTGGAGATGAAATCTTGTAAAGGCAAAGGTAATTCAATGGATGAGATTAACCAAGAAAAGAGCACATGGATTGTGCTTCTTGTGTTTTCTTCAAGAGAGAAGCCTTATTTGTTAAAATGGATGGTTGAGATCAAGTCTCCCATAAGCACATGGATTGTGCTTTAAATGGATGGTGAAGATCCATTCTTGAAATTTGATAAATGGTAGTATAAAAAGGCAAGTGTGGGAGACTTGTCTCTCTTTTGGCCATTTGTAGAAATGAAGAAGGAAGGAAAGAAAGAAAGAGAAAGAAGTCTTCCATGGAGGGAAGAGTGAAGAAAGAGAGAAGATAATGAAGAAATCAAGTAAGTATACTTTCTTCTCTTCATTTTTGGTATGCTTGTATGCAAAAATTTAGTGGCTTGTTGAAATGCCATTTTAGATGGGAGCAAATGAAGAAGGAAGCTCTCTTGAGACGAAGAATTAAAGCTTCAAAGAGAAGATTGTTAAGGTAAGGGATGGCCCCAAGTGGTGGAGGCCTTGCATTGCATTGTAAGTAGGTTGCATAAATCTTTATGTATCTTTTTGCATGCTTTACTTGTTCATGAGACCTATGGCCATGGGGGTGGGAAAGAAGTGGTAGGTTGATGCCTCAAACCATGTTGGGTTGTGAGGATGGAATGACCTAACCATACTTGCATGCATTTGTTATTACATAGACTTGTTATGCTTTTATTAACCTTGCATATGCACCCTTACTGAGCTTTTGAGCTCATGAGGTTTTATCCTCCCCTTGTAGGTTGTTCTTATGTCAAAAGAGAGAAGAAAAAGTGGCAAGCTTGTGGGTGGAAGCTCATGGTGTTTACTTATTTTTGTTGTAAATGTATGGCTTATGGAAGCCCATGTTATTGTGTTTGATTCATGAGATGTAAATATTATTGGGTTGGTAATGGCTTGTTTAAGCCTAAGACTATGAGTGTATACTCCTTTGAAGTGTTGATTTTTTTTTAGTGAATGAGATTGAGGCTTATGGCATGTTGAAGCCTAGGTAAAAACCTCACTTTGGTTGATGTATGTTATGGAAACATCAAGAGCATCACTTTAAGCCTTAATTTTGGAGAAAAAGAGGCAAAAATTAAGGGAAAATGAAGTTTATTTGTTCATTTTAAATTCTGGAAAATTTGGGGTTAGGAGGCCCCAAGAAGGAAAAAAAAAAAAAGAGAAGAAGAGAAATGAAAAAAAAAAGGCGGGGGGGGGGGCAGCAGTGGGCTGCCAGCAGGCAGCTGGCCGCGAGGCGGCCGCGCGCGCGCGGGGGCAGGCAGCCGCCCCCGCAGGCGCGCCGGAGCGGGAGGCCGCGGGCGCGGCCAGGCGCGCGGGCGCGCGGCCCAGCGCGGGCGCACCGCAGGGCCCCGGGCGCGCCAGTGGGCCCCGTCGGCTAAATTTTTTTAAAAATTGGAATTTTTGGGAGTAATTGGGGCATTTCTTGATTGAATCTGGGCCCCGGAGGAATTTTTCAAAATAAAAGGATTTTTTGGGCATTTTTGGAGAAAACGCCGAAATTTTGAAAAATTGAAAATGATGAGTTATTCCTCCAAAAATTTGGTGATCCATCAATGGATCGGATTAAATGGTGATTTTGGAGCCCGGTTAAATTCTCCGATGGGAAAGAATTAAAAAAAAAAATGGCGATTGGGCGCCTGAAGGAGATTTTCTTTATAGCCAATGCGGTGTGGCTAAAGCCCAATTTTGCTGGTGAATCCTAGGATTCAGCGAAGGGAAGGACGAGCCTAGTTCCCACCTAAGGCGTTTCGCCTTGAAACATGGTCCACCCTTCGACAAAGGCCGGGCAGGTGGACAATTCGAGTGGTTGTTCACGAGTAACACCCGTAAGTGGGAGCGAGGCGTTACACACACATCCAGACTGGATGGCGGATGTGCATAGATTACAGGAAGCTCAACTCTGTGACTAGGAAGGATCATTTTCCGCTACCATTTTTGGATCAGGTGTTAGAGAGAATAGCGCGACATGCCTTCTACTATTTCTTAGATGGGTATTCTGGGTACAATCAGATTGAAATTGCCTTAGAAGATCAAGAGAAAACCACGTTCACATGTCCATTCGAGACATTTACTTACAGACGAATGCCATTTGGTCTGTGAAATGCACCTGTGACTGCTACGCTACCCTGTACATTTATTTATCAAAACAACAACCAAATTTATCAAACATTAATCCTCTTGTTAAAGCAGGTATAGGGCGATTATACTCGCCAGTGTGCGAGTATGCGTGTAGTACAATTTTAAATTTACAATTCGGTGAGTCCGAGTCGGTTCACAGGGAGATTATTTCGGATGAAAACAGAAATCACTGAATATTTGATTTTAAGAGGTGATTAAGATAATCTAAAGGAAAGGATTAAAACTAAATTAACAATGAATTTAAGTAGCTTGGGTCAAGACAATTTCAGTGTCAAAACCAATTAATTCCCAACTTAATAGAAAAGATCAATAATATTCATCTGAATTAAGTTTTTCAGATCTGTCAGTAATTTTAGTTCAAGATAATGATAATTCTTGTTTAAGCAATCTCCATACATGGCATGGAAATTCTAAGTTAAGCAATTATCATAAATTGAATTATATCCCACAGACAGAATTTATAGGTACAGATTAATCATTTAGGCATGGGTATGAAAACATTTCCAGGTCTAGCAATCTCCATACGTGGCATGGAAACTCTAAGTTAGGCTTATGCTCCAATCCAAACTCAAAGATACACTATACGCACACTGCTCAAATTAAATCAGATTAATATTACACAATTGAAGCGCAGCTTTCTTTGGGAATCATTGGCGTTGGACGCTATCATTGCCTTAACCCAAGATTGGATTTAGCTACTCATCTTCATTTGAAAATAAATTGGCAAGAATTTAAATGATGGGAATTAAAAGACAGTATTTAAAAGACTATTTTTTAACCGACCATATAGGCGGTGTATAATGAAAAGACAGTAATTGAAAGACTATTTTTTAACCGACCATATAGGCGGTTTATAATGAAAAGACAATATTTAAAGACAATATTCAACCGACCATATAGGGGGTATATAATAAAAAGACAATATGAATAACATAATACAACTATATGGAAACAAAGGTTGAAGATTTAAGAGAGAAATTCTAAGAACGAAACTATATTGAAATTAAAGTGAAAAATTTGAGAGAGAAATCTCAAGAACACAACTATACTTTCATTATAAGAAAATTGAATGGTTACAAATGCATCCCAAGTGCTCTATTTATAGGGTAAAAGATGCAATAGAGACCACTCAATTATATAATTTAATAATACAAAATATCTAAAGAAAAACAAAATAACTAATTTAAAAATACAAAGATAAGTAAAATATCTAATACATGATGTAAGCAATGATGTCATCAATTTGTGGGACTTGGACTTTTCATATTTTTGGGCTTGGACCTTCCATATTTTTATATTATTATATTATTATATATTTTTTATTTATTTATTTTTATTTTATATATATTTTTATATTAATATTTTTAAACATGCACAAAATCACAAAATGCATGATAATATTCAATTTAAACCATTTTAAGATCAAAATAAGGGTGAAATTATAACAAAATTTTTACAAAATTGATCACTAATCACACCCTCCAACTTAAACATTGCTAGTCTCATAGCAATTAGACTTTACACTAGCCAGTATTTATTCACAATAATCGCATGAATATAAAATTTTCAAATTCGAAACCGAAATACATAGAACAGAAAAAGCTATCTGTCATACAGTCGAATATTCTAAATCAGATTTTGGTCAAAGGTCATACAATCTTAGGAACGACAATTAGGATGACCATCATTCTACCTTACTCCCTCGAAGTTTTGACTTCAAACCTTACTATGGATTTTCCCTCCAATAAAAAAAATGATTCCTCTGGAGTACACACAAAGGGGTGCACCGTTTTAAGAGTAAATGCAAAACAAGTTCAAACTCAGTGTCATCCCAAATACAAAGAACGTATTTTCATGAAAGAATAGGGAATTTGATATAGCTTCATGACTGGAATAATGCCATAGATAACTAACTTCTGAATTTAAACAGAATTCCCTACTCCGAACTCGAATCCTGAGATCACATGATTTATAGCATCAAGAGGGACCAGACCGGGTTGTAATGGGGTTATGAGGTTAATACGGGTTGTCAAAGAAAAGGGTAAAGTGTGCAAAGGGTGTGTTGGGTTTTTTTTTTTTTCTCTTTTTTTTTTACACTAATATCAAATTAGACATTTTTTTCTTCAGCATTTATTTTGAAACACTCATGCTGAAAAGCTAAGAGAACTTCCCTTTTTTTCCTTTTTTTTTTTGTTTCTTTTTAATATGAAAGTACCGAGATATACTGATTCCTAAAAACACACTAGGTTGGACAAACTTCATATGGTTCTAGGTTAGACGAGGGTAATGAAAGGAATTATGCTAAGAACAGCTCAAATGGGCTAGCAAGGGGGTTAATGTAAAGAAAGAAAAAGGTTAATAGGCCCAAATTGAAAGAAATTGATCCCCTATCATGCTTCTACAAAACGATGTTACTCAGTCAACTAATTCAGAGTTTGAAACTAGCCAAATTCATCAGCTATCGTACTAGACATTCAAAGCAAATTGATGTTTTGAAGCTATTGAAAATATGAGATCAACAATAAAGCGCATTTTGAATAAGTGTTATTTCACTCAAAATTAATGATTATTAGGCTCAAACACTCACTCGGGTAATAGTCTCCACTTATGTTGAGGGATCATGCAGTGTGCTAATTAACTAATTACCATTGCCTTTGACTTTATGACCGACAAACCGATTTCTAATTATTGAACATCCAATGCATGCAAATCACTTATTCTAATCCCATACATCTACGGTTTCAAATAAGAAATTAATGCATTCATGATTCATACTGCAAATTCAACTGGCTATCAGATTATAACTCCAAAGCTTTAGGGATAGCATTATTTAAAGCACACACAATTTTTTTAATTTTTAATAGGAGTAGATAAAAGTAAATAATTCACATAAAACTACAAGCATGCAGTTACAAATTCACAGTTAAACATGGACTAGATAGTTCATAAATATACCTTAATCCCCCCAACTTGAATTGCAATAATAAAATAGGGTTGTTAGGAATACCTGTAACTCCACGAGTCTGTAAGTTTACTGTGAACTGCTAAATCTTCAACAAACAAGTGAGAATACCCTACATATATATATTTTTATTTTTTTCTTTTTCACATCGAAATAAGAAAAATTCATGCAAGTCATATAATAAAGAGATGCATCTCAAGAGTACAAAAAGTACTCCTTACTCAGCCATCTTATCATAGACTCGTTTAATAACATTCCACAATTTTTTTAAACAAAACATAAGAAAAATTCATGTAAGTCAAAATAAAAAGATATGTCTCAAGAGTACAGAAAAGCACTCCTTACTCAGCCATCTTATCATAGACTTGCCCTCCTTAGAGGGATAAATCTAAATTAATTAGACCCCTTTGACTCTTGCTTCCAATTTCCTTAGACCAGTCTATCCGAGGCTCGTAAGGATCGTGCTGTGGAACATAAGTGTGTAATTTCTCTAGCAGTTCCTCAATGGTGGATGCGGAAATGAGAATATTTCTTGCAGAAAGAGAAATGAACTTTTGTTCCACAGCCTGATCAAGAAAAGAGAGCAACCCATCAAAAAAATGGTTAATATTTAAAAGTCCAATGAGTTTGGTATGGAGATTGCTCTTAGCTCAGGAGATTATACAAAAGATTTCTTCAAGTGTACCAAAAGCTCCTGACAAAGCAATGAAGGCGTCTGACTGATAAATCTTACAATCCATGCACTCAGACATAGAAGTCGTTCTTATAAGTTGACCTCGTGTATACCCGAAAATCTGTGGATCAGCTAAAGGGATTGGCATAACACCTACCACATATGATTGCCCAAGATGTGTAGCCTGTGAAACACATCCATTCAATCCACGACTTCCCCCTCCATAGACCAAATTAATTTTTCTCTCTCCCAATTTGATGCCAAGTTCGCTTGCTGCAAATGTGTAACAAATATCGCTCCCAAGTTGAGAGCCACATAGTACACATATGGTATTGATTCGACGAACTGGCTGGCCTTCCATTTATGTTAGTTCTTTATGTACGCCCTGAAAGTAAAACTGGTTAAAGAGGTTTGGCAATCAAAAGTAACTACATAGAAATTCAACAATAAATAAACATAAACAAAAATCATGCATATATACAAGTAGTTGTGATTGTGGCTCACATCTTCCTCTGATTTTACGTCCAGAAACGGCTTAAACACCTTCTATGAAGCGGGGATAGGCTTCCCATCCAATTTTCTTATAGATTGGCAAACAGGGTCAATTATAGTCAGATTCCCACGACTATAGCGTTGGTGGTCACTTCTAAATTGGGTCCATAAAGCAAGAATTTCTCGCTTACTCAGCCCATCCTTTATGAAACAAATTTTATCATCTCGATTTATGGAAGTAAACCCCACAGATTTGCATCGTGTGTTACAAGTCCATCGAGCACATTTGTGACAACCATTTAATCTTTTCGCTCTTCTTTTTTTCGAAAAACTACTCTTTTCCAATCTTGGAAAATGCTTAAAACTAGGTGAGGTTTCGCCAAGAAATCGAACTTTTGCTTTAATTAACCAGCGAATATCCTCAGGGATATTTTTATACATCAACATCCGAAGTCTTTCACACCTAGTGGCATAAATCTTTTTTAAATCATTTTATGGGAGAGATGGATAGTACTTGCGAATTTTCAAGAGCTGAAGATCCATTTTTTTAAAACAGAACTATAGTAAAAGAAAAGTAAAACAAAATAATGAACCTTACAATAGGAACGAGAGTACCTGATCGGAGAGGAACACAAAGGAGAGAAGACTGAGCTCAAAGAAGTGTGGCTTGCCTCATGCAGATACGGGGTCTCTTATAGGGCTGTGGAAGTCACCATTCTAACAACCACACTTGGCTCGAGGCGTGCCATAAGTGTAACAACCCATTAGAGGGCCCAGTATTTATTCAGGAATTATTTACTTAATTATTGAAGCATTGATTAAGAGATTTTGTCAATTAATATTTAATGTGGCAATTTAGAGATTTTAAAGGAAAAGAATAGCATTTATTTCTTTTTAATGTTGGAGTTAAAGGAATTTGCCAAGGTGGCAATTTAGATTCTTAATTGAGAGAATAGTATTTAAATAGCATTTAAATGACATTTATTTTGTAGAAATTAAATGCAAGGACATGAAGGTAATTTTGGAGTTTTATTATTATTTGAGAGTTTTAATAATAATTTTTGTATTATTATTAATTAAGTGGGACTATGTATTTAAAGAAGAATGAGAATCCATGTATGAGATGGAATTGGATTAAGAGTCTCCTAGTCCCAATAGGAGAAGGTTTTGAGAGTCTCAAAGTTCAATTGGGAGAGGGATTCCAAGTTATAAAAGGAAAGGGATCTAGGACTTTATGTCTATATATAGAGCCCATAGCTTAGCTTTTCTTCACATTATGTGAAGAACAGAAAGGCCAAGAGATAGCAGAGGCTTGCTAGAGTCTTCAGGATCGCTCTAGGGTTCGATCAGAGAGTTCTATCAGGCAAGTATTCTTCCTGTAATCCCTTCCATTACAGGTTTATATCAGTTTTTCAGATTATTCCAGTTCTTCATTGAGTTCTTAGATTTTATATCAGTAAGCAGAGATGTATATATATATATATGCGTATAATAGTGAAGTTATGAGCAAGTTTCATTAATCCTTATCCATTTTGGATTGCAAGTTCCATTAATCCTTATCCATTTTGGATTGCAAGTTCCAGTAATCCTAATCCATTTTAGATTGCAAGTTCTATTAATCCTCATCCATTTTGGATTGCTAGTTCCAGTAATCCTTATCCATTTTGGATTGCAAGTTCCAATAATCCTTATCCATTTTGGATTGCAAGTTCTATAAATCCTTATCCTTTTTGGATTGCAAGTTCTATTAATCCTCATCCATTTTGGATTGCAAGTTCCAGTAATCCTTATCCATTTTGGATTGTAAGTTCTATTAATCCTCATCCATTTTGGATTGCAAGTTCCAGTAATCCTTATCCACCTTGTACTCTTCACCCCTCCAGGTTCTAGCAGGGGAGTATCAGATGTGGGGCCTAGCAGCAGTGTTCAGTAGTGTGTGTACGTGGAGCCGCTCAAGATAAAAGATATCTGGGAGTCTGTTGAGTTCTATAGAGTTTTCTTAGATTAGATCTTATTTTATATTTCAGTTGAGGGATTGTCCCTCAGTAAGAGTTTACGCATTTCAGTTTGTATTGACTAAGAGTTTTTATTCCAATTGATTGAGATGTTCAGTCATGGTATCAGATTTCAGATTATCAGTTAGTTTATTTTATTTTCCCCGTAGCATCTCTTCTCGGGCAGTTCTAGGAGAGGGGGTGTTACAGTATTGGTATCAGAGCGGTGTTTTGAGGAGTCTCCTGTACACACATAGGATGTTGGGTAGAGTTAGGACTTGTGTCCTTCAGTTTGATAAGTTGGCCCAATTAACAGTATTCTAACCCTAAGTGATGATGCAGAAAGATGAGTAATAGAGGTGGATGACCCCATACTCGCAGTCAGGCTGCTTTTATGCAAGTCGAGGTTCTAGTGTCCACACTAGGTTTACTAGTAGAGTCTAGTCGTGATCTACGACAGGGAATGGCCGAGATGTGAAGTATGTTAGCAGGATTGATGAGGGTAATAAATACCCTAGTTACTAATCAGTTAAGGGAATCACAAGTTCCCCAAGAAATATGAGGTAGTAGAGGTGATAAGCCAGCCTCTTTAACAGCTCCAGTTGTGGAGACAGATATAGGGAGTCAGTTATTAAAGGATTTCATGGCTTTCCGACCATTAGCATTCCATGGAGGCAAAGATGCAACAACGGTTGAGAATTGGATGCTATCGATTGTACAGACGATTGTCGAGTGCGACTTAGCACATTCTTGTTTAGAGGCGATGCCGAGAGATGGTGGAAGACCTCCCGCCAGAGGTTGGTAATCAAGAACCCACATGGGTCGAATTTTAGCAAGTGTTCAATGACGCTTATTATTCAGCATGGGTCAAGGACCAAAAAGTTTTTGAGTTTGATGAGTTGGTGTAAGGTATCAAGATAGTGGCCCAATGTGAGGTAGAGTTTTACAGCCTTAACTAGATAGGCCTCAGAGTTAGTGTCCACTGAAGCAAAGAAGGCTACTAAATTTCAGAGAGAATTGCGTGTTGATATTTGCCACGCTTTTGGAGGAGCTTAGAGTATGGATTATACCACGGTAGTTTAGCAAGCATATGCTATCAAGAGAAATGTTTGAGAATTGTGAGATCGAGGTACATGATAAGAAGTTATTTGGAGACTTAAAAATTCTTGATGTTAGGAATTTTGATTTGATCCTTGGCATGGATTGGTTGTCACGGCATTATACAAGAGTTGATCGTCGATGGAAGATTATAGACTTTGATCTAGCTCGACAGCCAGTCTAGATATATAGAGGAGTTAAGCCTATGGCTATGATTCCTATAAATGAAAGTAGAGAAGCTGATGTGTAATGGATGTGAAACTTACCTAGTTTTTGTTACCTCAGATGAGGGAAGCAAGAGGAAGTTGTTTAAGGTGCCAGTAGTACAAGATTTCTCAGATGTTTCCTTAATGAATTATCAGGATTACCTCCTCGGAGAGGAGCAGAGTTTCCTATTGAGTTATTGCTTGGTATACAGCCTATTTCTAAGGCTCCATATCAAATGGCACCTGATAAGCTAAAGGAGTTAAGGACCTAGTTAGAAGAATTAATAGAAAAGGGTTTTATCTGACTCAGTTCATCCCTATGAGGCTCACCAGAATGGTTCGTGAGGAAGAAAGATGGATCTTTAAGGTTATGCATAGATTATTGCCAGTTGAATCAGGTGACAGTGAAAAACAAGTATCCTTTACCTTGAGTGGATGATTTATTAGACCAGTTGTGAGGAGCTAAGTTATTCTCGAAGAAAGATTTGAGATCGGGATATCACCAGGTGCGAGTCAGAGATGATGATATTCAAAAGACTGCTTTTAGGACTCGCTATGGACACTATGAGTTTGTGGTGATGCTATTTGGGTTAATGAATGCTCTAGTTGTTTTCATGGATTTGATGAATCGAGTTCTACGTGAGTACTTAGATTGTTTCATTACTGTCTTCATAGATGATATTCTAGTTACTCACCCAGTGTAGAGGAGAATACTAAGCATCTTATTATAGTATTGCAGAGGCTTAGAGAGAAGCAATTATATGTCAAGTTTAGTAAGTGTGAGTTTTGGCTCATTCAGATTGGATTTTTAGGCCATGTGGTGTTTGGAGATGGCATTTCAGTAGATCCAAACAAGACTAAAGCAGTTATGAATTGGCCGAGGCCGATGATAGTGATAGAGATACGTAGTTTTCTAGGTCTTGCAGGCTATTATAAGCGATTCATTGAGGAATTTGTTCGTTTATCTTCCCCTATGACTAAGCTAACAAGAAAATGAGAGAAGTTGGAATGAATTGACGCGTGTGAACGTGCTTTCCAAGAATTAAAGTGAAAGTTAACCATCGCACCAGTCTTAGCTATACCAAGAAGTGGAGAGAAATATTCCATCTATAGTAATGCTTCTCATTCAGGTTTGGGTTACATATTGATGAAATGAGGTTGAGTTAATGCTTATGCATCTAGACAGTTGAAGAAACACGAGGTGAATTACCCTACTCATGATTTGGTGTTGGCAGCGGTAGTATTTGCATTGAAGACATGGCAACACTATTTATATGGTGAGAAGGTTGAGATTTATAAAAATCATAAAAGCCTACATTATCTTTTATCCTAGAAAGAATTAGATATGAGGAAAAGACATTGTGTTGAGTTATTTAATGACTTCGACTGTTAGATTCTATATCATCCAGGAAAGGCCAATGTGGTAGCCGATGCTTTGAGTCGGCAAGGAGTTTTTGTGGTTATGATGATAGTTCAAGAATAGAAGTTATTTGAGCAATTAGGTGTTTTATCTATTTCAGCTCTAGAGGATAGTACAGTGATGAGTTGTGCTTACATGAGAATACAACCCGAGTTATTTGTTTTACCCAAGAACCAACAATCAAAAGATGAGAAGTTGGCGTAGATTTTAGCAGATATTGAGAAATTTTCTCCTTTGGGATATACTCTATGGAGTGATGGTATACTCCTATTTCAAGGACGTATTTGTATACTCGATGATGGGAATCTTAAGAAAGAGATTTGAATAAAGCACATAAAAGTCATTACATTATTCATCCAGGTGTTGCGAAGATGTACCACGACCTAAAGCAGGAGTATTGATGGAGTGGTATGAAGAAAGATGCAGCTAAATATGTTTGGTAGTGTTCAGTATGCCAACAAATTAAAGTGGAACATCAGAAACCCTCAGGTTTATTAGGTCCATTACCTATTCCGGAGTGGAAATGGGATAATGATTATTATGGATTTTTGTGATGGGTTTACCCAGAATAACTAGGGGCTATGATGCTATATGGGTGATTGTTGATCGTTTGACTAAATCAGCCCATTTTATGCCTATTAAGAAGACTTATTCATTGAATAGATTTGCAAGAATTTATATTGAGGAGATCGTGAAGTGACACGGTGCTCCATCCAGCATTGTATCAGATCGAGATCCTCGTTTTACTTCTCATTTTTTGGGAGCTTTGTATGATGCATTAGGATCTCAGCTAAAGTTTAGTACATAATTTCATCCGCAGACAAATAGCCAGTCAGAGAGGACTATTAGGACTCTTGAAGACATGTTGAAAACTTATGTTCTAGACTTTCAAGGTAGTTGGGATGAGTATCTACCTTTGGTAAAATTTGCCTATAATAATAGTTTCTATTCAAGTATTGGAATGTCTGTAAGAGGCTTTGTATGGGTGACCATGTCGATCGCCAATATGTTGGGAAGAGATTGGTGATAGGGCTTTATTATGTCCTGAAATTATTGAGCAGGCATCAGAAAAGATTCGAGTTATCAAAGCTATAATGAAAATAGCCCAAGACAGACAGAAGAGCTATGCAGATAAGTGACATCAAGACCTCAAGTTTAAGGTAGGTGACCATGCTTGGTTAAGGGTCATGCCTATTAAAGGAGTTTGCAGATTTGGCGTAACAAGGAAGCTTAGTCCTCGTTACATTGGTCCGTTTGAGATTTTGAGACTGATAGGGACTTTGGCATATGAGTTACCTTTGCCACCTCAGTTGTCCCATGTTCATAACATGTTTCATGTTTCGATGTTGAGGAAGTATGTGCCAGATCCTCAGCTTGTAATTGATTTTCAGACTCTTGAAGTTAGAGAAGATGTGTCTTATGAAGAGATGCCTATCAGTATTCTAGAGTGAAGAGAAAGGATTTTGAGGGATTGATCAATTCCTCTTGTAAAAGTGCAATGGCAACGTCACTTGTCAGAAGAGGTAACGTGAGAATTAGAAGAAGAGATAAGGAGCTTTACCCCTCATTGTTTGAGTAACCAGGTACGAATTTGGAGGACCAAATTCTTTTAAGGAGGGGAGAAATTGTAACGACCCATTAGAGGGCCCAGTATTTATTCAGGAATTATTTACTTAATTATTGAAGCATTGATTAAGAGATTTTGCCAATTAATTATTTAATGTGGCAATTTAGAGATTTTAAAGGAAAAGAATAGCATTTATTTTTTTTTAATGTTGGAGTTAAAGGAATTTGCCAAGGTGGCAATTTAGATTCTTAATTGAGAGAATAGTATTTAAATAGCATTTAAATGACATTTATTTTGTAGAAATTAAATGCAAGGACATGAAGGTAATTTTGGAGTTTTATTATTATTTGAGAGTTTTAATAATAATTTTTGTATTATTATTAATTAAGTGGGACTACGTATTTAAAGAAGAATGAGAATCCATGTATGAGATGGAATTGGATTAAGAGTCTCCTAGTCCCAATAGGAGAAGGTTTTGAGAGTCTCAAAGTTCAATTGGGAGAGGGATTCCAAGTTATAAAAGGAAAGGGATCTAGGACTTTATGTCTATATATAGAGCCCATAGCTTAGCTTTTCTTCACATTATGTGAAGAACAGAAAGGCCAAGAGATAGTAGAGGCTTGCTAGAGTCTTCAGGATCGCTCCAGTGTTCGATCAGAGAGTTCTATCAGGCAAGTATTCTTCCTGTAATCCCTTCCATTACAGGTTTATATCAGTTTTTCAGATTATTCCAGTTCTTCATTGAGTTCTTAGATTTTATATCAGTAAGCAGAGACGTATATATATATATATGCGTATAACAATGAAGTTATGAGCAAGTTTCATTAATCCTTATCCATTTTGGATTGCAAGTTCCATTAATCCTTATCCATTTTGGATTGCAAGTTCCAGTAATCCTAATCCATTTTGGATTGCAAGTTCTATTAATCCTCATCCATTTTTGATTGCAAGTTCCAGTAATCCTTATCCATTTTGGATTGCAAGTTCCAATAATCCTTATCCATTTTGGATTGCAAGTTCTATAAATCCTTATCCTTTTTGGATTGCAAGTTCTATTAATCCTCATCCATTTTGGATTGCAAGTTCCAGTAATCCTCATCCATTTTGGATTGCAAGTTCTATTAATCCTCATCCATTTTGGATTGCAAGTTCCAGTAATCCTTATCCATTTTGGATTGCAAGTTCTATTAATCCTTATCCATTTTGGATTGTAAGTTCTATTACTCTAAGTTCTAATATCCGGATACCTTGTATCGTATCCGGATGTATCTAAAGTTCTTCAATTATGATATCCGAATGGTTTGTTTATACATCTGAAATGGTCAAGATAATATCCAGATGCCTCCCTCAAAAGTTGAATTTTTCATTCGAATAGTCCCTAGTTATATCTGAATGCATCAGTGAGATATCCAGAGGACCAAAATCATATCCGGATGTCCTAGTTCATATCCGAATACTTCCCAGCATATCCGAATAGCTTCTTCTTTGAATGTCAGTGTATCCGGATGAGCCTTCTTCATAACTGGATGTCTTTCTTCTTATCCTGATATCCTTTCTGATATCCGGATGACTTTTCCAGAAATCTAATTTAGCTTCCAGTGAGTCCTAATTCAAGTTTAATTCAATTAATGTATTCAATACCTTCCAACATTGAATTCATAAGCCAGAACATGACAAGTTAATCATACCCATACCATAAATCATAATTCATAGAATCTTTGTATTCCAATATATAGATGAAGATCATATCATGTTCAATATTATTTTATTTTGACATGATTAGCATTATTTTGTGAGATTATGTGCATACATTTTGGTATGAGCATTGATGTAACACCCGGTGTTAAAGGAATGAGAAAGAAAGTGAGAAAATTCCAAAATTGCCCTTGAGAAGGTGTTGGATCCCTGAGATTGAGGGTGCCCTATGAGAGGGGTATTTTGGTAAATTGGATAGTGAAACCCAATATAAAGGGTATTTTGGTAAATTGGAAATAATTCCTATGTGGAATTAGGTATGTAAGTGAATAAAATCCCAATTTGGTGTTTATGTGGAGATATATGGGATTAATAAATTCACAAGGGGTATTTGGGAATTTAGAATTTAATTCCATAAAGGAAATTTAATTTTGAAAATAGGGAAAATGGTGGATGTTAAATTATTTGAGGAGAATAATTATATTTTCCCTAAGTTATGAATTAATGTGGTAATGCCACTTGGAGAGATGAGATTAAACTTGGAAGCCAATGTTAGTGTCTTGTTGTGACACTTGGCATTTTGTGGTTCAAGTATAAATGGGAGATTTAATTAAATGCAAAAAGAAAGGATAATTGGTCTTTCAAGCATTTAATAAGAGACATTATGGAGTTGGATTAAAGAAAATCCAAATGAAATGGGAAAATAGTCACCATTAATGTTTGAAATTATGGTAAATTAAATAAATGGAATGGAAAATGGGAAAATGGTCACCCATTAATGCTTGAAAAATATGGTGATTTATATAAATAAAAAATGAGGGAATTATGTCTCTCAAGTATGATGGATGTGAAATTAGTCCCATTAATTTAAATGGGAAAGAAATGGAAATTAGTCACTCATTTATGAGTGAAAATGGGAGAATTTATTTAAATGAGAAATAAATAGAAATCTCCAAGTGATCCAAGGGTTAAGATCAAGTCTTGAAAATGGTGAAATATATCCAATGGCTTGGATTAAGTCTTGAAAATGGCATGTAATAGTCTCATTTAAGTAAATGAGAAATAAATGAAAAATGCAAGTGATCTAAGGGCTTAGATGCATTCTTGAGAGATAGAATGAATCCAAAGGTGGGGATTCAAAGAGAAGAAATGGCATGGATTGCCAAATATTAAGAGATGAGTGGTTGAGATTAAATCTTTCAAATGCACTTGGATTGTGCTTTTAATTGAAGGTTGAGATCTCCTCTTGAAAGGTGAATAAAATCCAATGGATGAGAGTAATCAAGACCAAAGCACATGGATTGTGCTTTCTTGTGTGGTTGGGATTTTCTTCAAAAAGCAAATGGAAATCAAGGGCTAAGATCAAGTCTTGAAATTGAGATTTCAAGACAAGAGTAGTATTTAAAGGGAAAGTAAGCCCTTGTCTCAAGTTTTGCCATTTCAAAGAGAGAAAGAAAATGAGAGGAAGAAGAGTTGTCTTCCAAGAAGAAGAAAGGGAGAGAATGAAAGAAGAGAAAGAAGAAAGAAAGCAGTGAAGAAGTCTTCCATTGAGAAGAAAGAATGAAGAAGAAAGAAAGGTAAGAAAGTATGTGTCTTGGCCATTTTAAGGCTAGATTTCCTTTCTTGAAATTTCATTAATACTTGTGATCCATTATATGGCTAGATTCTTTCAATGGGAAGAGTTAGAAGAGAAGCTAGGAAACTCTTAAAGCTTCAAAAGAAATGGAAAAGGTAAGGGATAGCCCCATGAGATGGTGGCTTGCAAGTTGTAAGTATGATGCATGAATTCTATGTGTGCATTGGCATGTTGTTGTGCTAGGTCCTATGGCCATAAGGTTGAGTGGGGTAGGGTAGATTAAAGCCTCAAACCAAGGTGGTTGTGAGGATGTGGAAGCCCTAACCATGTTGCATACATGCATTGGCATCACATTTATTTTCATGTTCATACTATTGTCATTGCACCCTTATTGAGCTTAATAGCTCATGAGGTTTTTATCCTCACCATGTAGGTATCTCATGTGCAAGAAGGAAGGGATCTTGGAAGGTTAAGCATGCTTGATGAAATGAAGACCCTAAGGAATTCATGTAATTTAGCTTCAGTTTTGGAAGCCTAAGCATGTTGTAAATTATCTTTTTATTTGATGTTTGATGTAGCAAACATATTGTAAAACTATATTTTTGTAAAAGGGAATTTAAGCATCAAGAGGGTTGTGTAAGCTTTGGTTACAAATAAATGGATGGTTGATGTATGTTATGGAAACATCAAGAGCATCACTTTAAGCCTTAATTTTGGAGAAAAGAGGCAAAAATTAAGGGAAAATGAAGTTTATTTATTCATTTTAAATTCTGGAAAATTTGGGGTTAGGAGGCCCCAAGAAAGAAAAAAAAAATAGGGGAGAAGAAGAGAAGTGAAAAAAAAAAAGGGGGGGCAGCAGAGGGCTGCCAGCAAGCAGCTGGCCGCGGGGCAGCCGCGCGCGCAGGGGCAGGCAGCCGCACGGGCGTGCGGCCCCGAGCGGGCACGATGCCCCGTGCGGGCGCGCGGCCCGCGCTGCGGGCGCACCGCGAGGCTCCGCGCGGGCCCCGGGCACGCCAGTGGGCCCCGCCGGCCAAAATTTTTTAAAAAATTGGAATTTTGGAAGAAATTGGGGCATTTCTTAATTGAATTTGGGCCCCGGAGGAATTTTCAAAATAAAGGGATTTTTCGGGCATTTTGGAGATTAATACCGAAATTTTAAAAATTTGAAATGATGAGTTTTCCTCCAAAAATTTGGTGATCCATGAATGGATTGGTTTAAATGGTGATTTTGGAGCCCGGTAAAATTCTTAGTCGGAAAGAATGAAATTCAAATGAGAAAATAATGATTGGGCGTTTTCGCGAGGTTTCTTTTAACCAAACGCGGTGTGGTTTAAAGCCCAATTCTGCTAGTAAATCCTGGGGTTAAGGGAAGGGAAGGACGAGCCTAGTTCCCACCTAGGGCGTTTCTTCTTGAAACATGGTCCGCCCTTCATCAAAGGCCGGGCAGGGTGGACAATTCGGGTAATTGTTCACGAGTAGCACCCGTAAGTGGGAGCGGGGCATTACACTTGAGCATGACTTTATATGGAGCACTACATATCGTGTGCCAGCATTTATGTGAGCATTGCATTGCATTATGCGCGCTAGGTGGCTTGTCCGCGGGGATCCCATCAGTTTCAATTTCAGCTCAGTTTATGAGTTGCTCGCCTGGTGGCAACCAGGGGGCTAGGGGCTTTGCCCACAGTATGTGCTTACAGTTTTTATGTATGTAGGTTTCAGATCAGACAGGTATGTATTATCAGATTATGTGGGCCTATGAGCCAAAGTTGCATACCTGCATTTAGTTTACAGTTTATGTGCATTACATTTTTATGAATGCAATCAGACAGTGATTATACAGTACAAGTTTAGTCAGTTACTTATCAGTATCGATATTCTTCGATTCAGCTTCAGTATTTTTTCCAGCTTATTACTTGCTGAGCTTTTGTAGCTCACCTTGTACTCTTCACCCCTCCAGGTTCTAGCAGGGGAGTATCAGATGTGGGGCCTAGCAGTAGTGTTCAGTAGTGTGTGTACGTGGAGCCGCTCAAGATAAAAGATGTCTGGGAGTCTGTTGAGTTCTATAGAGTTTTCTTAGATTAGATCTTATTTTATATTTCAGTTGAGGGATTGTCCCTCAGTAAGAGTTTACGCATTTCAGTTTGTATTGACTAAGAGTTTTTATTCCAATTGATTGAGATGTTCAGTCATGGTATCAGATTTCAGATTATCAGTTAGTTTATTTTATTTTCCCCGTAGCACCTCTTCTCGGGCAGTTATAGGAGAGGGGGTGTTACAATAAGTGTAGGGTCATGTCTGGAGTCTTCTTTTTCAACGTTCGACGTTTCTTTTCAACGTTCGGTGTCTCCTTTTTCTTTATAGGGCAGTGTGTCATTTCTTTTATAGGGCAGTGTGATTGCTCTGCCCAAAATAAATAAATAAATAGTTGTCATTGGCATTGAGTTTGTCTCCCTCTTATATCATTATATATATATTTTTTAAAAAAAGTAAAGTTTTTATTTTATTATATATTTTTTAATAATTTGTTTAATTTGTTTGGTTTTTTTTTTTTTTAAGGGGCCCAATAAAATCAAAATCACATATACCACACAAAACAATTCTTTAAGTACACCTTACCCCCCAACTTGAATTGCGCATTGTCCTCAATCGACAATAATAGAAAAGATAGAGGATAGGCATACCTGGCGGTCATCGATGCATGAATATGTGATGTTTTCTTCACCCTGAATAGCTACAGGGGTTGTTGTTAATGTCCTAGACCTAAAGACATCCATTTAACCTAAATGGAAAGGTGGTCTTTTAACGTCAGATTCCCAGACGATACGAAACCTCTTTTACTCATTTGATGGTGGATCCCCTAAATCCACACTTCCTTCGTTTTTCTCATAACTATACTGATAAGGTTTCAACCTATGACCATTAACCTTAAGGCATTGCCCTGACTCCGGATTTTCAATTTCGAAAGCCCCATATTCCGAGATGGACTTGATTATGAAGGGGCCAACCCATCTTGACTTTAATTTTCCCGGGAATAAATGCAATCGAGAATCATACAAAAGTACCTATTACCCCGCATGAATGCTTTTCCTAATGATGCGTTGGTCATGCAAATCTTTCATGCGAAGCTTGGCTAGTCGTGCATTTTCAAATGCATCATTTCTTATTTCATCAAGCTCATTTAATTGGATCTTCTTAGAGAAGCCTGCTTCGGTCAAACTCTTGTTGATTCTTTGAATTGCCCAATATGCTCTATGTTCAATTTCCACGGATAGATGACAAGGTTTACCATACACTAATCTATATGGAGACATTCCCAAGATCGTTTTATATGCAGTCCTATATGCCCAAAGAGCATCCACTAATCTCAAAGACCAATCTTTGCGATTGGTGGCAACAGTCTTTTCTAGGATATGTTTAATCTCACTATTAGCTAGCTCAGCCTGACCACTGGTTTGGGGATGGTACGGCGTGGAAATCTTGTGCAACATACCATATTTTTTCATGAGACCTGCCACGACCTTGTTACAAAAATGGGAACCCCCATCACTAATGATTGCTTGTGGCATCTCAAACAGACTAAAAATATTCTCCCTTAAAAATTTCACCACAATCCTATGGTCATTACTCCTTGTCGGGATTGCCTCGACCCATTTGGACACATAGTCAACAGCAAGTAAGATATACTCATGCCCAAACGAACTAACAAATGGACCCATAAAGTCTATACCCCAGTAGTCAAAGACTTCTAACACCTGGATTTGTTGTAATGGCATCATGTTTCTCTTGGATAGACTGCCTAGTTTTTGACATCGATCACAACTTGAACAAAATCTGTACACATCCTTAAATAATGTTGGCCAATAAAATCCACTTTGTAGAATTTTTGCAACTGTTTTCTTGATGGAAAAATGGCTTCCACAAGCAAGAGTGTGACAAAAATTTATGACACTTTATTGTTCATGATTAGGGATGCATTTACAAATGATTTGGTCAGGACAATATTTGAACAGATACGGGTCATCCCAGAAAAATGTCACCACTTTCCTGAAAATTTTTTGTTTATCTAGTTTGGACCAATAATCTGGGATCTGTCTAGTGACTAGATAATTTGCTATATCAGCGTACCATGGAAAGGTGAGTGGTTCAGTTTGAGTGTTTGTTTGAAACAATTGTTCGTCAGGAAACGAATCTTGGATTGGGTTTTCAAATTGAGTAAGATTTTGGCATGGTAGACGAGATAAGTGATCGGTTACCACATTTTCTACCCCTTTTTTGTCTCTGATCTCGGTATGGAATTCTTGTAACAATAAGATCCATCTAAGGAGATGGGGTTTTGCATCCTGCTTTGTTAATAAATATTTAAGAGCAGCATGGTCAGTAAAAACAATCACTAGTGACCCCACGAGGTAAGACCGGAATTTGTCTAGGGCGTAGACAACTGCTAGCAACTCTTTCTCTGTCGTGGTGTAGTTCTTTTCGGCCTCATTAAGAGTTTTGCTAGCATAATATATCACATAAGGTTTCTTGTCTTTCCTTTGCCCTAACACGGCTCCTATCGCGTAATCACTGGCGTCACACATCAACTCAAATGGTAGGGACCAATCAGGGGACTGAATGATGGGTGCGGAAACAAGTGAGTTTTTTAATTTCTCAAAAGTAGTTTGACACTTACATGGTTTGACACTCAAAGGGCATGTCTAGGACTAAAAGATGACATAAAGGTCTGGCTATGGCACTGAATGAAGCAATAAAGTGCTTATAAAAACCAGCATGGCCAAGAAAAGAGCTAACATCCCTCACATTCTTTGGGGCGGGTTATTTTTGAATTAATTCAACCTTAAACTGATCGACCTCAATACCCTTAGAAGAAACAATGTGTCCCAAGACACTTCCTTGAGTGACCATGAAGTGGCACTTCTCCCAATTTAGCACTAAATGCGTTTCCTTGCACCTTTCCAAGACTCTCTCTAAATTTTTCAAACAACTGTTAAAGCTGTCTCCATACACTGAGAAGTTATCCATGAAGACTTCCACCACATTCTCTACCAATTCACTGAAGATGCTCATCACGCATCTTTGAAATGTTGCAGGGGCATTGCACAGACCGAATGGCATTCGTCTGTAAGCAAATGTCCCGAATGGACAAGTGAATGTGGTCTTCTCCTGATCCTCTAACGCAATTTCAATTTGATTATACCCAGAGTACCCATCCAAGAAGCAGTAGAAGGCATGTCCCGCTATTCTCTCTAAGACCTTATCCAGAAATTGAAGCAGAAAATGATCCTTCCTTGTCACGGAGTTGAGCTTCCTATAATCAATGCACATACGCCATCCAGTATGGATGCGCGTAGGGATGAGCTCATTGTTCTCATTTGCTATCACAGTGACTCCTGACTTCTTAGGTACAACTTGAGTCGGACTAACCCATTTGGAATCTGAGATGGGGTAAATGATACCTGCATCTAACTGAAGGATCATGAACGAGGATACAAAAGCATGCAACGGAAGCGTTTTAATCAAAAACGTTCCTCGTATTGATTAGAATCTAGGAGACTTACTTTTTTGGCGGATTACCGGACGGAATGGAGCGATGGGAGTAGGATGCGCGGGAGCTTCTTCGCGTGGTGGAGATGACGGCTGTCCTGCTATCCTTCGGCTCCTTCGCATTAGAACTCAAAGCACTCTTTCGATCTTCCGGAGTATGACTTGAACTCGTGGCCTCTCTTTCGGTGAAGAAGAGCAAAAACGACCTTGGATGAAAAACAACCAAAGAGAGGTATATATAGGGAGAACCCTAGGGTTAAAACCCTAGTGGGCCAAACCCTAATGGGCCAAGTCCATTTAATTAATTTTCTAATTGGGTTAGCCCAATTAATTAATTAAACTAATGAACTATTATTTTATTCTAGCCCGATTAATTATGGACCATCCTGAATAAAATAATTCACTCTCAATGTAATTCACCCAACAAGCCAAATGTATTAAAAAATACATGAGTTACATCGAGCTACCCCGGGGACCAAAAGACAAAATATTCACGGTTACTAAAATGACCAAAATATCCCTGCTACCTAGTAGCTATATTTTGTCATTCTAAGTGTTCCAACTATCACCATATGGTAACACTGACCCCACGAATAATTTTGCATATGCCATGTCTTTGACCTACTAGTGTAATGACGAAAATACCCCTCTGCGTAACACCCATCATTTAGAAAGGAATAATGTACTAACACCTCTCTAAATGATTTCTACCATCCTTAGATCACTAGTCCAATAATCCGTGACTACTCGAATGTACTTGCTTATCACTAGGAGCTACCCAGAAGCACACACTCTTAAGTCATGTTCCCAGGGCCCTGGATTATTTGATTATTCTTGGACAATCACAAGGGGGTGAATCACAGAAACTATCTTGTATTAGTCTGTCTTAGCTAATTAGAAACCATACTCCCAACTCAAAAGGATATTGATCTTTGATAGACCTCACCTACAATGAATCTAAGAATATAGCTCTAGGTTCACTAGACCACCAACTAATACTCAAGTATTAGAGTATTCGTCCACGTAGTAGCAGTGATAGACTAGCTCCATGATAATTAGTACTTTTTCATTAGCTTCTATCACAGGTCCACTCTACGCATTCCAAATGCGCTTGTACAATTAGAGTAAATGGACTGTTTACTGGCTAAGGCAAGCCATCCTCCATTAGGATCTATTGCACAATGATCTTATCATGATAGAATGCCCAGTTCTATCAAAAGATCAAGAGTAATATTTTTCTTGCTTATTAAGTACCCATGATTCATGCCTAACTATGAAGAACGACCCATCACATGAATCACTTACTTAATAGCATGGACACTTTTCCAACAATTAAATGCAAATAATATATGTGCCATGAACTGAATAAAAGAAACACCATTACCATAAATTAAACAAAACATGTCTTTAGGGCATACATTTCCAACACTAACAGTTTAAGAACCTCTCCCCGGATAACTTCTTTCATGTTCGGGTTCAAACGCCTTTGCATTTGCCTTACAGGTTTCGCATTTTCCTCTAAGAAGATCCTATGGGTGCAGGTGAGGGGGTTAATGCCATGTAGGTCAGAGATGGACCATCCTATAGGTTTTTTGTGCATTCTAAGGAGATCTGGTAATGCTTCCTCTTGATGCAATTCTAGGCTTGATGAAATCACTACTGGAAAAGACTCCCTTTCACCTAAGAATGCATACTTAAGGTGATTCGGCAATGGTTTTCTCTCAAGTTGGGGTGGGCGGACCAAAGATGGTGGGGTTTCATTCCCAGGTAATTTCAATGGCTCTGGGCCAGGCATCAGTTGTGTGATCACCCTGGCTGACTCAACATCAGGCTCTATCCCTTCCGAAGTTTGCTTCTCTAATTTATAAGTAACCTGCTCATAAAGAGCCTTCTCAAAGTATTCTTCACTTAAGGTCTGGATTAAATCAACTTCCTCCAATTCCATTTTGTCATTTGGTTGCTTAGCTACCTTGAAAACATTCATCTCCACCGTCATATTCCCAAATGATAGTTTCATGATCCCATTCCTACAATTGATGATTGCATTCGAAGTAGCAAGGAATGGTCTCCCTAGGATAACGGGAATAGGTGATTGAGGACCCTGGTGGAGCTGGGTATCTAAGACAATAAAGTCCACTAGGAAATAGAATTTGTCCACTTGGATTAGGACATCCTCCACAATCCCGCGAGGAACTTTTACTGATCGGTCAGCCAATTGAAGAGTGACCCTAGTGGGCTTGAGTTCTCCCAACCCTAACTGCTGATAGACACTGAAAGGCAACAGATTGACACTAGCCCCTAGGTCAAGAAGTGCTTGGTCGACTTTTTGGCTTCCAATTATGCAAGTAATGGTAGGACATCCTGGGTCCTTATACTTTGGAGGGGTCTTGAATTGAAGGATAGCACTTACTTGTTCCGTCAAGAATGCTTTTTCCCGCACATTGATTTTTCTTTTAACTGTACAGAGATCCCTCAAAAACTTAGCATACGAAGGTATTTGCTTAATTGCATCCAATAAAGGAATGTTTATCCTTACCTGTTTGAATACTGCGTATATGTCTGCATTTATTTTATCTCTTTTTGATTGGGCTAATTTTTTAGGAAAGGGTGGTCGAGGTTCAAATTTGGTTCTCTCTTCAATACTCTTCCCTTTTTCCTTTTTCTTTCTCTCTTGCTCTCTTTCTTCGTTCTTGACTTTCTTCTTACCCTCTTTACTTCCTTCATTCACTTCCTCATCATTCATTTCATCATGCCCTTGGTCTTTTTTATAAGTGGAAGGCCACACTGTCCTAGGGTCCTCAGGTTTCTCAATTACTTTCCCACTCCTAAGGACAGTGACAGACTGGACTTGTTCATGATTCTCACTAGATGACCCTTCGGCCCTATGGGCTTGACCTACAGGGTTCGGACTTGGTTGTGAGGGAAACTTCCCTGGTTCTCTAACACTCAAGGTCTGAGTCAACTTAGTTAGCTGACTTCTCATGTCTTCTATAGCCCTATTTGTTTGTTCTTGAAACTTGGCTACTTGGGTATTAGTTCCTATTTGACCTTGCATGAATTGTTGTAGGGTGTCCTCTAGAGATCTCCTATGAGGAGGTTGATATGCACCAGATGATCCTTGGTTTGGTTGGTAAGACTATGGCTGTGAGGGGAATGGTGCATGGGGTTGGGCGGCAGAATCATTTCTCCATGAAAAATTAGGGTGATTACGGGAGTTAGGGTGGTATGTATTGGAATTAGGATTGTACCCTTAGTAGTTCCCACTTTGATTCTGATAAGGCCTACCCTCTGTGTGATGTGGTTGTGCTCCAGACGCTTGGCCATATAGGACCTCTTTAAAAGTAGGAATGGTAGGACAATCTTCTGTCATATGGCCATTCGTCTCACAGACCACGCAAAGGACTTCCACTTCATGGACGGCCTTGGTTTTTTTTAACTCTAATTCTTCCATCTTCTTTGTTAATGCTGTTAACCGGGCATTGATGTTATCACTTTCACTTATTTGAAATTTTCCTCGAGGCTGTGGACTGACATGCTCTCTTGAGTCTTCCAAAGACAATGGACTTACCTCCCAATTCCTAGTATTCTCAGCTAAAGTGTCAAAAAAAATGAAAAGCTTCTTCGGGTGTCTTCTCGTAAAATTCACCATTGCACATGGTCGACACTAACATCTTAAGGTTGGGGGTCAAGGCATCATGAAAAAAACTAACCACCCGCCACTACTCAAAAGCATGATGTGGGTAAGTAAGAAGTAGATCTTTGAAAAGATCCCAGGCTTGAGCAAATGACTCGGTGGGTTTACAAGCAAAGTTCATCATTTGTCTTTGAAGGGATGCAGTCCTATTGGCCGGGAAGTATTTCTTTAAAAATTTAGTTTGCATTTCTCTCCATGTTCCTATTGATCTCGACTCTAATGTGTTCAACCACATTTTAGCTTTGTCCTTTAATGAAAATGGGAACAATTTTAGCCTCATAGTATCCTCATTGACATTCTGATCGACACAAGTGTAACGACCCGCTCCCACTTACGGGCGCCACCGATAATTAATCGACCGAATTACTCACTCGACAAACCACAACTGAAGGGTTGGACTATGTTTCAACAGGAAACGCTCTAGGTGGGAACTAGGCTTCATCCTTCCCTTCGCTTCACTCGGGAATCGGTCCCAACTCAAACAAGAAAAGCTCAGCGGACCAAGACTCGAAACCCGAGTGAGCTTCACCTCTCTTCAACTCGCCCTATAGCAAGCCAGAGGTGACCCAGGCACAAAGCTAGCATCACAAACATTTCACCGAGTATTGGGGATTTATGAGAACATACCTTGCAAATCTTGACTCGATCCGAAACTTGGCTTCTCCAACTAAGCCATATGCCACGAACAATCTCACAATCATTTATCACACTACGATGATTTCAACCATTAAATACATCTAGTGCTCAATATCATTTACATTCAATTACATGAATACAAATAAAAGATTAAAGGAGATTCCATATCTACTCGTCACAGGCAACAAGCTATTTGCCACAACAGCCTCTCGGTACCATCCCTGCTTGCATCTGGACTTGTATCATCTACACATGAGGTAAAACCTCATGAGTCATAAGACTCAGTAAGGGTGCAATGCATGTAAATATGAATATAATCATGTTTATGTATGCCAATGCATGCAAATGAGGCTAGGCCTACTTATCCTCACAACCCTCCAAGGTTTGAGGCATTAACCTATCAGCCCTCACAACACTAGTCCTCCGTATGGCCATAGGTCCACTAGGTCTTGCATCACACAAGATATAACCACTACATGCCAATGCAACATAAAAACATTATCAAACACATTTACCAACTTGCAAGGCCACCTCCACATGGGGCTATCCCTTACCTGGCTCGAAGCTTCATTTCTGCCTCGGCACGAATTCCAGCCTGAATTTTAAGTTCTTCTAGGTTCACCGCCTCCCCGATCAAACCTAGATGCAAAACACACAAAACCCCAACTCCATTAGCATCCGGCATTTAACTAATGCCCTCAACTTCGCCACACACACACACCAACAACAACTTCCAATCAACCCCACTGAGGGTTCAATCCAACCAATACGACACAATTCATTATCTCTCATAATCAAATTATTTTGAGAAGAAATAAATTAATTACCTCGATTAGTCTGAAGAGAAAAATAACTAAACGCCCAAATCGGCCTTACCTCTCAAGAAGCCACTTGTGCTCAAAAATCCAATTTTCGAGCTTCCGGCAAGCTCATCAAGCCCCAAAATAATTTCCAAGATTTTTCCCATATTTTTCTGGATTTTTCGACTATTTTTCCTTATTTTCTAGAAATTATATTTTTTTTTCTTCTTTCTTTTTTTTTTCCCTCCTTATTTTCTTTCTTCCCCGCGCGCGCTACAGTCCTTCTTCTTCCTCACTGTGCGCGCGCAGGGCTGCCGCGCATGGCCGCTGCCCACCGCCGCCTGGTCCGCCGGCCGTCGCCGCCGATCGTGCTGCTGCTGCCGGCTCCACATCCGCCGCCGTCGGCCGCCATCACCGCGACCAGCTTCATCGCGCGCCACCACCTGCACGCGGCCAGCCTCCACTGCAACCAGCGGCCATTGTTGGCCGCTGAAGCTTCATTCGGCCATCCTCGACGCCTCCGTACGCCACGCACGACCTCGACAGCTTCCACCCGCGAGTCACCACCCAGTCGCGGCCCTTCTCGGCCGCCATTGAAGCTGCTGCAGGTCGCGGCTGCTTCAGCCGCGTCGGCCATGGTTGCCGCCCTCAAGCTCTCTCTCTCTCTTTCTAGGCAATGCTCTCTCTCGATCTCACTCTCACGATCTCTCTCTCAATCGCTCGGTCTCTCTCTCGGCCGATCTCGCGATGCCTCCCTCGCTTCAATCCTCGGCCATCACTCTCCTTTATCTTCTCTGCTTTCTCGGCCATTTTAAACTTACAGAGATGCACGAAGCTTCCTGGAAGCTTCTCACACACACACACACTTACGTACACACACACACATATATATATATATATACTTATCACATTAACCCTCTAATTCTCCTAAATTACACTTGAGGGATTTATTAATTGCAATTAAAAATATAGGTTATTGCACTTGACCCTCCATGCCTTACTTAATATATATAAAGCCCCATTAAATCGTGATTTCTCTCCAATTAATTATCGACGCTTACTTGATAATACCAATTTCGTCCCGGGGCCCACACGGAACCTTTATTCGACTCGAAAATACTTAAGGGTTGCCTTACTCAGAAAACCGAACCACCCCTAGGGTTTCCTCAGCTTCCAGGAGGTCCCCTCCGAATATTCGGTATCGGCACCCACTCGAGCTTATACAAAATTTATTCTGAAAATTATTCCAGATCGGACCGCTTCCAGTGTCATTAATCTCATCTCGAGACGCTCATCAATCTCTTGCCCTTTTCCCTGGACATCCAAGTCCCAAGGCACTTCCAGCCGTCAGTTCGGCAATTTTATTAATTAATTACTCGTAATTGACCTTTGGCCTTCCCGAACCACCCGAGGTCCTGCCAAATTAATAAAAATCTATTTATTTTCAATACCATGTAATACCAGGTATTACATTCCACCCTCCTTTAAGAATTTCGTCCTCGAAATTTACTTTACCTTAATCTCTTTCTCAAGATGATCACGTTCTCAGGCTACTCTCCGAATCTCCTACGCGAGAATCTCGTAGCCGCACCATTTTTTTTCAGTTTTTACCTTAGGTTATTCCCACCTCAAGGTTTCACTTAGGCGTTCGGTCCTCCGTATCTCGAGCACATTCACCAACTAGGTACCGCTTTGGCTTCTCGCCAAATCGTATCACTGGTCGTTGGTCATGCTTACTGCAACGATATCCATCTCCTGATGGGTTTTCTCCGCCTCGAAGCATCGCTCTGCATTTTACTTCCCATTTTCCCTTTTTCGCATCAACTGAAACAACTCTCACTAACATTGCATTACTGATCAGTCTACCACGATTTTACGCCGATCACACACGGCAACGTTTCCCACTGCCAATCACACATGGCCACGATTTTATGCTGGTCCAACCAGCAACGTTTTAGCACTGATCATCACCGCAATGTCTCTTTTAGTGCCCGCAAGACACTCTGACACCCATTCATCATGGTATATTGCCATTATCACACGCACGCATAACCTAAGTTGATCCTCATGGCAACCTCTCATTACCGATCAACTTATCGTGCTAGCACTACACAGGAAGCACCTATTTGGCCCGCCTTGCCAACTTCGACCATTTCATACATGGCCTTCTACCTTGACCAGCCGACCCTCAATTTCGATATGCAAAATCGATACACCTAACACCATGTCAGGTAATTACACATTTCAACCATACGTGCATTACCCGAGTCCAACTCGAGCTTGGCGATGCACGCACCATTACAATCTCACCTCGAGCTTAACCATGCTCGGGCCCCAACCTTCTCCCAACTAGGAGCTCTCCGCATAAGCACACAAAGGTACTTCGGCCTTCTTACTAGCCGATATCACACGCTAGTAGGGGTTTCATACCCCAACAAGGAACTCTTCACTGAGCAACCCCCTCTTCAATTCCTCATCCCATTTCAACTTTTACGATCAAGTCCCATGCTAAGCCTTACCTTGGCTGTTAAACCCTACCGCGAGTCAAGGATCCTACCATTGTTCTTAAGGTCGCAGGACTATTAATCAGCCCTCGTCATCACCTACGGTGCGTGGCACAAGTGTTTGGCTTATTACTATCTGCACATTCCCTTATTGCATCGCACCTGTAGGATGACTAGTGCCTTTGGTCCGCACCACAACAACTAACATGGTAACACCCCCACTCTTGTAGCGGTCTTCTAGCCAAATTTACTCGCCCAGCTTCAATCTCATTGGGACTTTTTAAATCTCACATTTCTCAACAAAGCCTCTTACTCTTGAGACGCGAAAGTTTTAGTCATCCTACTCAGGTTCATTCCCAACTCGTAATAGACACCTGATTTAAACCATGCATAATGGTTCTCTTTGTTCCTTCTCGGCAAGGACAATCACCATAACAGCAACAAATTTCACTCCATGGTCATTTCTTCTCAATTTTCACAAGCACCAGCCTTCATGGCCATTCACACTTGGCTTCGAGGCCTTACCATGCAAAATGGTTATCTTTGACCTTCCTAACATCTTTTCCTTGGCAGCGACGATGACACTACTATGCCATCTCAAAAGACTCACTGCTCCATGAATCTTCACTGCTCAATGCAACTGGCACGACCCCACTCTTAGGCCGCCTTCCTCATCACTTTGCTATGCTTATAGCAGCTAGCTAATTCCCTGAGAGACTCTAGCTTCTCCCAGACCTCTTATAACTTTTGCTTCAATCAGCTCACATCATTCAGTGAGCGACCGCTTTAGCCTTAACGCCATCATCATTAGCTAAGACGATCTCTTGCCATCGCTTAGCACCACATCCAGCCACAACCACGATTCAGGAGCGCCACCTATGCCGCTAACCGACTATTCTCTCAATGCCCCACGACCCTGGCCAAACGCTGCACTACTGCTGTCGCTACCACTGGTCAGCGCCTTCAGTCGCCATTGGCTACCCTCGGCCGATCATCAATTGATTCCACTAGATGTTTTCCTTTACACCCATTAACCTCTAACCACGAGGCTAAATCTCATCAATTGCTCCCACTCCAAGGCGTCCATCTAGCTGTACCACTCGCAACTATTAGGTGGTCCCATCACCTAAACACCATATCTAGGAACCAATCTCGTCCCACAAGCTCTTCTTTCGGGTCCTCGCCACCCACTGGCGACATCTTACTTTCGCTCTCATCTTCCATCTAACCAACTCGATTAGCTTTAGCCGGATCGCCCAGCTCATAACCAACACAATTTTCCTCCAGGCATTGCACTTACAATCATCGACTACGACGTCGATTTAAACTTCACCCACTGGAAATCACCCATGTCCCTCCTGCGGAACTCACACTTCCACACGATGCCGTAGGAATCGCCTTCCTACTCAGGCACTTGCCATCACGATGGCTTTCTCCAGGTGATCCATTCTGATAGAGTTATAGCACCTTATGAAGTTTATCCCGTGTTGTTACCCTATGTTTAGCCTCTCTTGGGAGAACATCTCAAGTTCTACCTTGACTACATTTCAGCACTATCCTCTATAACTCCAGCTACAGAGTAGCACTCCTTCAAACGGCATAATTTTGCCTTAACCAACCATCTTTTATCACGTTGGATCTCTTTCTCAAAATTCGCCTAGTCTAACCACTAGGACCTGCTGAATCTTTTTGTACACGGTTAATCAATAGGCGGTATATAATGAAAAGACAATATTCAACCGACCATATAGGCGGTATATAATAAAAAGACAATATGAATAACATAATACAACTATATGGAAACAAAGGTTGAAGATTTAAGAGAGAAATTCTAAGAACGAAACTATATTGAAACTAAAGTGAAAAATTTGAGAGAGAAATCTCAAGAACACAACTATACTTTCATTATAGGAAAATTGAATGGTTACAAATGCATCTCAAGTGCTCTATTTATAGGGTAAAAGATGCAATAGAGACCACTCAATTATATAATTTAATAATACAAAATATCTAAAGAAAAACAAAATAAGTAATTTAAAAATACAAAGATAAGTAAAATATCTAATACATGATGTAAGCGATGATGTCATCAATTTGTGGGACTTGGGCTTTTCATATTTTTGGGCTTGGGCCTTCCATATTTTTATATTATTATATTATTATATATTTTATATTTATTTTTTTTATATTTTTTATATTTTATATTAATATTTTTAAACATGCACAAAATCACAAAATGCATGATAATATTCAATTTAAACCATTTTAAGATCAAAATAAGGGTGAAATTATAACAAAATTTTTACAAAATTGATCACTAATCAACCTGCAACCTTTCAAAGATGCATGATGAGTATTTTTAGTGAATTGGTTGAGAATGTGGTAGAAGTCTTCATGGATGACTTCTCAGTGTACGGAGACAGTTTTGAGAGTTGTTTGGAAAATTTAGAGAAAATTCTGGTCCGGTGCAAAGAAATGAATTTAGTGCTCAATTGGGAGAAGTGTCATTTCATGGTTACTCAAGGAAGTGTTTTGGGACATATTGTTTCTTCCAGGGGTATTGAGGTTGATTAGTCCAAGGTTGAGTCAATTCAAAAATTACCCGCCCCAAGCAACGTGAGAGAGGTTAGGTCTTTTCTTGGCCATGCTGGTTTTTATAGGCGATTTATCGCTTCATTCAGTGCCATAGCTAGACCTTTATGCCGCCTCCTGGCCATTGACATACCTTTTGAGTGGAACAGTGAATGTCAAGTTGCTTTTGAGAAGTTGAAGAAATCACTCATTTCTGCCCCTATCATTCAGTCCCTTGATTGGTCCCTCCCATTTGAACTTATGTGCGATGCTAGTGATTACGCGGTAGGAGCTGTGTTAGGGCAGAGGAAGGATAAGAAACCTCATGTGATATACTATGCTAGCAAAACTTTGAATGAGGCACAAAATAATTACACCACTACAGAGAAAGAGTTACTAGTAGTTGTCTTTGCCCTGGACAAGTTCCGATCTTACCTCGTAGGGTCACTAGTGATCATCTTTACTGATCACGCTGCTTTGAAGTATCTGTTCACAAATCAAGATGCAAAACCCCATCTCCTCCGATGGATCTTACTCCTCCAAGAGTTCAATATTGAAATCAGAGACAAGAAGGGAGTTGAGAATGTGGTGGCTGACCATTTGTCAAGAATTTCGAGTCAAAATCTCACACAATTTGATGAACCAATCCATGACAATTTTCCTGATGAGCAATTATTTGAAGTGAATGTTATTCATTCATCATCTGTTGTCCCTTGGTATGCTGACATTGCAAACTACCTGGCAACTGGTCTGATCCCAGACCATTGGAGTAAGCTAGATAGGCATAAATTCTTCAGAAAAGTCAGAACTTTCTTTTGGGATGAGCCCTACCTCTTCAAGTATTGTCCTGACCAAATCGTCCGTAGATGCATACCCGATCATGAGCAACAAAGTGTCATGAATTTCTGTCATACTCTTGCATGTGGAGGCTATTTTTCTATCAAGAAAATAGTTGCAAAAATTTTTCAAAGTGGATTTTATTGGCTAACACTGTTCAAGGATGCGTACAAGTTCTGTTCAAGTTGCGATCGATGTCAAAGGTTAGGAAGTCTGTCGAGGAGAAACATGATGCCATTACATCCGATCCAAGTGTTAGAAGTTTTTGACTGTTGGGGTATGGATTTTATGGGCCCATTTGTCAATTCATTTGGTCATGAATACAACTTACTTGCTGTCGACTATGTGTCCAAATGGGTCGAAGCAATCCCTGCTAGAACAAATGACCATAAGACTGTGGTGAAATTTTTGAAAGAAAACATATTCAGTCAATTTGGGATGCCACAAGCAATCATCAGTGATGGGGGTTCCCATTTTTGTAATAAAGTTGTGGTAGGATTAATGAAGAAATATGGTGTACTGCATAAGGTTGCAACACCATACCATCCCCAAACTAATGGTCAAGCCGAGTTAGCCAATAAGGAGATTAAGCGCATATTGGAAGAGACTGTTACTGCTAATCGTAAGGATTGGTCCTTATGACTAGTAGACACTCTTTGGGCGTACAAGATAGCTTACAAAACAATTTTAGGAATGTCTCCCTATAGGCTAGTATACAGTAAATCTTGTCATCTGCTAGTAGAAATTGAGCATAAAGCATATTGGGCAATTCAAAAGATCAACAAGAGTCTAATTGAAGCAGGCCTCTCTAGGAAGCTCCAATTGAATGAACTTGAGCAAATTCGAAATGAGGCATTTGAGAATGCACGATTGGCCAAGGTTCGCATGAAAGAGTTACATGATCGACACATCATTCGAAAAAGCTTCAGGTAGGGCAACAGGTACTCTTGTATGATTCTCTATTACATCTATTCCCAGGAAAATTGAAGTCTCGATGGGTTGGCCCCTTTGTAATCAAGTCCATCTCAGGATATGGGGCATTTGAGATAGAAAATCCGGAGTCAGGACAATTTCTTACAGTCAATGGTCATAGGTTGAAACCATACCAGGGTAGTATTGAGAAGAATGAAGGAGTTGTGGATTTGGATGACGCACCATCATCTGATGAGTAATGGCAGTTTCATGTCGTCTGGGAATCTGACGTTAAAAGACCACATTTCCATTTAGGTTAAATGGATGTTTCTAGATTTAAAAAAAAAAAAAACACACACACACACAAAAAAAAAAAAGTATATAAAAAATTTGTTTCTTTTCTGCATTACTTAAATAGTGTTCCTCTGTGTGTAGTCTAAATAAAAATTTTGCATACGAGTTCATGTATTGAAGACCGCCAAGTATGCCTATCTTCTATCCTTTTATTGCCGATTGAGGACAATGCGCAATTTAAGTTGGGGGATAAGGTGTACTTAAGAATTAATTTATTGGTATTTGAAATTGATCCATTATGCAAATAATTTTGGTTGACTTGATAATATTGTCTTGTGTGGTATATATGATTTTATCGGGCCCCTAAATTTTTTTTTTTTAAAAAATTAAAAAATAAATAAAAATAATAATAAAAATAAAAATATAAGCAAAAAAAACAATAAAAATATATATAAAAAAATTAATTGAGAGAGACAGAATTGACGCTGGTGGTAGCCATTCTTCTTGGGCAGTGCAATCACACTGCCCTATAAAGAAAGAGGCACACTGCCAAATGTTGAAAAATGAGAAGCTAAACGACACCAAGCCTGACGGTGCAATTATGGCATGCGTCGAGTCGAGTGTCGAATAGTGATGCCCATTGCTCTATAAGAGACTCCAAATCTGTATGAGGTAAGCCACCCTTCTTGAGCTCAATCTTCTCTCCTTTGTGTTATTCTCCAATCAGGTACTCTCATCCCTTTTGTAAAGTTTCTAGTTCTTTACTTTCTTCTTATTAGAGTTTTCTTTAAAAAAAAAAAAATGGATCTTCAGCTTTCAAAAATTTGCAAATATTATCCATCTCTCCCGCAGAATGATTTAAAAAAAATTTATGCTGCTAGGTGTGAAAGACTTAGGCTTTTAATGCGTAATAACATCCCTAAAGATATTCGTTGGCTGATCGAAGCAAAAGTTCGATTAGCTGGCGAAACTTCACCTAGTTTTAAGAACTTCTCGGGCTTAGGGAAGAGTAGTTTTGCGAAGAGACGAAGAGCTAAAAGAGTGAATGGTTGTCACAAGTGTGCTCGTTGGACCTGTAACACTCGATGCAAATCTGTGGGGTTTACGTCCGTAAATCGAGAAGATAAAATTAGTTTCATAAAGGATGGACTGAGTAAGGAGTCATTGGATGATATCCGATTGACTCTTGAGACGCATCCATGTGGAATAGTGCAAAGAGAACTTCTTGCTTTATGGACCAAGTTCATAAGTGACAGCCAACCCTATAGTCTTGGGAATCTGACTAAAAACGACCCTGTTTGCCAATCTATAAGAAAATTGGATGGGAAGCTTATCCTCGCTTCATAGAAAGTGTTTAAGCCATTTCTGGACGTAAAACCAGAGGAAGATGTGAGCCATAATCACAACTACTTGTACATAGGCATGGTTTTTGTTTGTATTTATTTCTTGTTGAATTGTTGGATAGCCACTTTTGATCGCCAAACCTTTTTCCAGGGCATACAAAGAAACAAACATAGAAGGCAAGTTAGTTCGTCGAATCAAAACCATATGTGTACTTTGTGGCTCTCAACTTGGGAGTGATATTTGTTACTCACTTGCAGCAAGTGAACTAGGCCAAAAATTAGGAGAGAAAAAAATTAATTTGGTATATGGAGGGGGAAGTCGTGGACTGAATGGTTATGTTTCACAAGCTGCATATCTTAGAATATCATATATGGTAGGTGTAATGCCAATCCCTTTGGCTGAACCACATATTTCTGGGATTACACGCGGTGAACTTATAGAAACGACTTCTATGTCTGAGCGCATGGCTTGTAAGATTTATTAGTCAGACGCTTTCATTTCTTTACCAGGAGGTTTTGGAACACTTGAAGAAATATTTTGTATAATCTCCTAGGCCAAGAGTAATCTCCATACCAAACCCATTGGACTTTTAAACGTTAATCATTTCTTCGATGGGTTGCTCTCTTTTCTTGATCAGGCTATGGATCAAAAGTTCATTTCTCTTTCAGCAAGAAAGATTCTCATTTCCGCATCCACCAATGATGAGCTGCTAGAGAAACTACATGCTTATGTTCCACAGCACGATCCTTATGAGTCTCGGATAGATTGGTCTAAGGTAAGCAGAAACAAGCGCCAAAGGAGTCCGATTAATTTAGATTTATCCTTGTAAGACAAGTCTTTGATGAGATGGATGAGTAAGGAGTACTTTTTGTACTCTTAAGACGCATCTCCTATGACTTGTATGAAATCTTTTTCTATCTTGTGTTCTTAAAAAAAAAACTGTGGAATGTTGTTAAGCGAGTTTATGATAAGATGGCTGAGTAAGGGGTACTTTGTACTCTTGAGACGCATTTTGTTTATCTTATGACTTGCATGAAGTTTTTATTTTGGTGTGAAAATATAAATATATATATATATGATATGCTCATTTGTTTGTTTGAGTTTTAGCAGTTCATAGTAAATCTATGGACTTATGGAGTTACAGGTATTCCTAACAACCCTATTTTATTACTGCAATTCAAGTTGGGGGGAGTAAGGTATATTTATGAATTATCTGGTCTATATTTAACTATGAATTTGCAATTGCATGCTTGTAGTTTTATGTGGGAAAAAAAAATGTGTGTGCTTTAAATAATGTTATCCCTAAAGCTTTGGAATTATACACTGATAACCAGTTGAATTTGCAATATGAATCATGAATGCATTAATTTCTTATTTGAAAACGTATATGTATGGAATCAGAATAAATGATTTGCATGCATCGGGTGTTCAATAATTAGAAATTGGTTTATCGGTAATAAAGTCAAAGGCAATGGTAATTAACTGATTAGCACACTGCATGATCCCTCAACAGAAGTAGAGACTATTACCTGAGTGAGTGTTTGAGCCTAATAATCGTTACTTCTGAGTGAAATAACACTTACTCTAAATATGCTTTATTCTTTATCTCATCTTTTCAATAGCTTCAAAACATCAATTTTCTTTGAATGTCTAGTATGATAGCGGATGAATTTGGCTGGTTTCAAAACTCTGAATTAGTTGACTGAGTAACATTGTTTTGCAGAAGTATGATAGGGGGATCAATTTCTTTCAATTTGGGCCTATTAACCTTTTTCTTTCTTTATATTAACCTCCCTTGCTAGCCCATTTGAGCTGTTCTTAGCACACTTTCTTTCCTTACCTTCGTCTAAACCTGTAACCATATGAAGTTTGTCCAGCCTGGTGTGTTTCTAGGAATCAGTCTATATCGATATTTTCATATAAAAAAAAAGAAAAAAAAGGGAAGTTCTCTTAGTTATTCAGCATAAGTGTTTCAAAACAAATGCTGAAGAAAACATTATATCCAGTTTGAGATTAGTGTAAAAAAAAAAAAAAAAAATCCTAACACACCATTTGCACACTTTACCATTTTCTTTGACAACCCGTATTAACCTCATAGCCCTATTACAACCCAGTTTGGTCCCTCTTGATGCAATAAATCATGTGATCTCAGGATTCGAGTTCAGAGCAAGGAATTCTGTTTACATTCAAAAGTTATTTATCTATGGCATTATTTGAAGGATCATGAACGAGGATACAAAAGCATGCAACGGAAGCGTTTTAAAATCAAAACCGTTCTTCGTATTGATTAGAATCTAGGAGACTTACTTTTTCGGCGGATTACCGAACGGAATGGAGCGATGGGAGCAGGATGCGCGGGAGCTTCTTCGCGTGGTGGAGACGACGGCTGTCCTGCTATCCTTCGGCTCCTTCGCATTAGAACTCAAAAGCACTCTTTCGATCTTCCGGAGTATGACTCGAACTCGTGGCCTCTCTTTCGGTGAAGAAGAGAAAAAACGACCTTGGATGAAAAACAACCAAAGAGAGGTATATATATAGGGAGAACCCTAGGGTTAAAACCCTAGTGGGCCAAACCCTAATGGGCCAAGTCCATTTAATTAATTTTCTAATTGGGTTAGCCCAATTAATTAATTAAACTAATGAACTATTATTTTATTCTAGCCCAATTAATTATGGACCATCCTGAATAAAATAATTCTCTCTCAATGTAATTCACCCAACAAGCCAAATGTATTAAAAAATACATGAGTTACATCGAGCTACCCTAGGGACCAAAAGACAAATTATTCACGGCTACTAAAATGACCAAAATATCCCTGCTACCGAGTAGCTATATTTTGTCATTCTAAGTGTTCCAACTATCACCATATGGTAACACTGACCCCACGAATAATTTTGCATATGCCATGTCTTTGACCTACTAGTGTAATGACGAAAATACCCCTCTGCGTAACACCATCATTTAGAAAGGAATAATGTACTAACACCTCTCTAAATGATTTCTACCATCCTTAGATCACTAGTCCAATAATCCGTGACTACTCGAATTTACTTGCTTATCACTGGGAGCTACCCAGAAGCACACACTCTAAAGTCACGTTCCTAGGGCCCTGGATTATTTGATTATTCTTGGACAATCACAAGGGGGTGAATCACAGAAACTATCTTGTATTAGTCTGTCTTAGCTAATTAGAAACCATACTCCCAACTCAAAAGGATATTGATCTTTGATAGACCTCACCTACAATGAATCTAAGAATATAGCTCTAGGTTCACTAGACCACCAACTAATACTCAAGTATTAGCGTACTCGTCCACGTAGTATGTAACACCCGGTGTAACCGGTGTTAAGAGAATAAGAAAGGAAGTAAGTAAACTTCCAAAAATACCCTTGAGAAGGTGATGGATCCTTGCGATTGAGAATGCCCATGAGAAGGGTATTTTGGTAATTTGGATAGAGAAATCCAATAAAGGGTATTTTGATAAATTAAAAATAATTCCTATGAAGAATTAGGTGTGTAAGTGAATAAAAATCCCAATTTGATATTTATGTGGAGATATATGGCATTAATAAATTCACAAAGAGTAATTGGGAATTTTGGAATTTAATTCCATAAAAGAAATTTAATTTTGAAATAGGGAAAATGGTGGATATTAAATTATTTGAGGAGAATAATTATATTTTCCCTAAGTTGTGAATTAATGTGGTAATGCCACTTGGAGAGATGAGATTAAACTTGGAAGCCAAGGTTAGTGTCTTGTTGTGACACTTGGCATTTTGTGGTTCAAGTATAATTGGGTGAATTAAATAAATGCAAAAGTTATGATAATTGGTCTTGTAAGCATTTAATGAGAGGCATAATTATATGGATTAAAGTAAATCCAAAAGAAAATGGTAAATGGTCACCATTAATGCCTTGGAAAATATGAGATTTAAATAAATCTAATGAAAAATGGGAAAATGGTCACCCATTAATGCTTGGAAAATTGTGGGATTTATTTAAATGAGAAAGAAAGTATTATGTCTTTCAAGTGGTCTCTCATGTGATGGTTATGAAAATAGTCTCATTTAAGTAAATGAGAAATAAATGAAAAATGCAAGTGATCTAAGGGCTTAGATGCATTCTTGAGAAGTAGAATGAATCCAAAGGTGAGGATTCAAAGAGAAGAAATGGCATGGATTGCCAAATATTAAGAGATGAGTGGTTGAGATTAAATCTTTCAAAAGCACTTGGATTGTGCTTTAATTTGAAGGTTGAGATCTTCTCTTATAAAGTGAATAAAATCCAATGGATGAGAGTAATCAAGACCAAAGCACATGGATTGTGCTTTCTTGTGTGGTTGGGATTTTCTTTCAAAAAGCAAATGGAAATCAAGGGCTAAGATCAAGTCTTGAAATTGAGATTTCAAGACAAGAGTAGTATTTAAAGGGAAAGTAAGCCCTTGTCTCAAGTTTTGCCATTTCAAAGAGAGAAAGAAAATGAGAGGAAGGAAGAGTTGTCTTCCAAGAAGAAGAAAAGGAGAAAATGAAAGAATGGAGAAGAAAGGAAGATCAAATCAAGGTAAGTTCCATTCTTCTCTTCTCTACTTAGTGATCTTATATGCAAGGAAAGTGAGTTTTTGTTTTAATGCCATCCTAGATGGGAGCAAATGAAGAGGGAAGCTCTCTTGAGAAGAAGAATTAAAGCTTCAAAGAGAAGATTGTTAAGGTAAGGGATGGCCCCAAGTGGTGGAGGCCTTGCATTGCATTGTAAGTAGGTTGCATAAATCTTTATATATCTTTTTGCATGCTTTACTTGTTCATGAGACCTATGGCCATGGGGGTGGGAAAGAAGTGGTAGGTTGATGCCTCAAACCATGTTGGGTTGTGAGGATGGAATGACTTAACCATACTTGCATGCATTTGCTATTACATAGACTTGTTATGCTTTTATTTACCTTGCATATGCACCCTTACTGAGCTTTTGAGCTCATGAGGTTTTATCCTCCCCTTGTAGGTTGTTCTTATGCCAAAAGAAGAAAAGGGAAGGTGTTGGAAGCTTGTGGTTGAAGCTCATGGTGTATCATTTATTTTTGTTGTAAAGTTAAGGTTTAAAGAAGCCTAGGCATGTGATTATTTTAATTGTGACCTTATGGCTTAGGGAAGCCTATTTGTTGTATTTAATCATGTGTGGTGTTTATTTATGGATGTTGTTATGTGAACAACAATAGGTTGTGTAAGGCTTATGTGTGAAATGGAAGGAGATTTTGATATATGTTGTGTATTCATCAAGAGGTGGATTAAGCCTTAATTATGGAGAATTAGAGGCAAACCAAGATGAATGTGAAGTTTATTTATTTAATTTAAATTCTGGAAGGTTTGGGTTTAAATGCCCAAGAAAAAAAAAAAAAAAAAGGGTGGGATGAGCAGCAAAGGGGGCAGCCGGCCGCGCCCGCGCGTGCGGGGGCTGCCGCGTGCGGGAGGCCGTGCGCGCGCGCGGGCGAGCGCCGGCGACCGCGCCCGCATGCGAGTGCACGCGGGCGGCTGAGCGGCTGCCCGCGGCATGCGCAGCCAGCCCGCGCGGCCAGCGCTCAACGGGGCCCCGCGCGGGCCCCGGGCGTGCCAGCGGGCCCCGCCGGCCAAATTTTTTTAAAAATTTGGAATTTTGGGACATTAAGGGGCATTTCTAAATTGATTTTGGGCCCCAGAGGAATTTTCAAAATAAAAGGAATTTTCGGGCATTTTTGGAGAAAAGGCCGAAAACTTAAAAATTTGAAAATGATGAGTTTTTCCTCCAAAATTGGTGATCCATCAATGGAGTGGTTTAAATGGTGATTTTGGAGCCCGGTAAAATTCTCCGATGGAAAAGAATTAAAAAAAAAAATATGGCGATTGGGCGTCTGAAGGAGATTTTCTTTATAGCCAATGCGGTGTGGCTAAAGCCCAATTCTGCTAGCGAATCCTGGGATTCCGCGAAGGGAAGGTCGAGCCTAGTTCCCACCTAGGGCGTTTCGTCTTGAAACATGGCCCACCCTTCGCCAAAGGCCGGGCAGGTGGACAATTCGGGTGATTGTTCACGAGTAACACCCGTAAGTGGGAGCGGGACGTTACATAGTAGCAGTGATAGACTAGCTCCATGATAATTAGTACTTTGTCATTAGCTTCTATCACAGGTCCACTCTACGCATTCCAAATGTGCTTGTACAATTAGAGTAAACGGACTGTTTACTGGCTAAGGTAAGCCATCCTCCATTAGGATCTATTACACAATGATCTTATCATGATAAAATGCCCAGTTCTATCAAAAGATCAAGAGTAATATTTTTCTTGCTTATTAAGTACCCATGATTCATGCCTAACTGTGAAGAACGACCCATCACATGAATCACTTACTTAATAGCATGGACACTTTTCCAACAATTAAATGCAAATAATATATGTGCCATGAACTGAATAAAAGAAACATCATTACCATAAATTAAACAAAACATGTCTTTAGGGCATACATTTCCAACATTATTCCAGTCATGAAGCTATGTTAATTTCCCTGTTCTTTCATGAAAATACGTTCTTTATATTTGGGATGACACCGAGTTTGAACTTGTTTTACATTTACTCTTATAACAGTGCACCCCCCTTGTGTGTACACCTAAGGAATCATTTTTATTGGAGGGAAAATCTACAGTAAGGTTTTAAGTCAAAACTTCGAGGGAGTAAATCTGTGTATTGATCATCCTGATTGTCATTCCTAAGATTGTATGACCTTTAACCATAAATCTAATTTTGAATGTTTGACTTATTTTGAATGTTCTACTCTACGCATTTTGGTTTCGAATTTGAAATTTTTATATTCATGCAAGTATTGCGATTAGACCATGGCTAGTGTATAATCCGATTGCTAAGGGACTAGCAATATTCAAGTTGGGGGGTGTGATGAGGGGTTAATATTTCCTAAATCTTAATGAATTATATCCCCATTTTGACTTTATAATTATGCTTAAAATAAATAATTATTCGTATTACATATTATTACAGGATGAAGCAAGGAAGTTGACTTCTACAATTAATTAGGGGCATAAATCGAAGACGTTGGATTACCCATTAGTGTTGCTCAAAATCATGGGCCAACTATGGAGTCTAGAGGATGTTTCAAGTGCACTTGGTCCAACTATCAAGTAGAATCCAACATAAAAAAAAGGCCCAAGACCAAGCAAAGTCCCAAGACCAACTAAAGGCCCAAGACCAATCAAAGGCCCAACAAAGCCCAATTTGTAGAAGACTTTTCTTTATTTTGTATTTTTTTTTTATAAATGTTTTACCACCTAAAGTCTTTTGTATTCTTATGAGAAGTCCACCACCTAAAGTCTTTTGTATTTTTTGTCTTTTACCTAATTTTCTTCCATTAGTTAGGTGAATGTTTTGTTGAATAATTGTGTGGCTTGTAATGTATCTTGTGGGCTATAAATAGCTCACTTTGGTGCATTTGTGAGGAGGTGATTATTACTTGAATCAAAGTTTAGTTTTGTTCTTAGAGTTTCCCTTAGAGAATTGCTCTTATTCTCTCTCTTTTTTTCTCTTGTAATCTTACTTCCTTTCTTTCTTCTTTTAAATTCTTATGTCATTTATTGTTACTTTATTATCCACCGCCTAAATGGCCAGTTAATTTATGCCTTTAAATTTCTGTAATTTTAATTCTTGTCTTTCAATTATCCACCGCCTAAATGGCCGGTTAGTTTCTGCTATTTCAATTCTTGTCATTTAAATTTTGTTATTTAAATTACGCCATTTAAATTCTTGTTAATTAACTTTTAAATGGAAATGAGTTGTTAAACCTAATCTTGGGTTAAGGCAAGGACAGTGTCCAACGCCAATGATTCCCAAAGAAAGCTGCGCTTAAAATGAGTATCATTAATTTAAATTTCAGTATGAGTGAGTTTTAATTATTGGGAAATCACTAGGTTTGGATTGGAGCGTAAGCCTAACTTAAAGCTTTCATGTCACGCATGAGAGTTACTAGAACTGGAAATGCTATCATACCCAAACCCAGATGATTAATTTAGTTATTTTGTATATTAATTGTAATTAGATTTATGGTAGTTGCTTAAATTAGAATCTCGCATATCATGTATGGCGATTGCTTAAACTAGAACTATCATCATCTGTAATTGCATTTAGTAACAAACCCTCATATCTAAAATTAAATTAATGTTACTAACCTTGTTTGCTAAAATTTGAGAATCAATTGGTTGGTGCTAAAATTGTCTTAACTCAAGTGCTATCCAATTTAATATCCTCACATCAAGCATTTATTTTAACTTCTACCTTGCTTTATTTTCTAATATTTGTTATAAAAAAAATCATAAAACAAAATCTTGTTATCAATTCATCTAAATGCGTGTGCGTGTGTGTGACATTCTTTTGCTTTTGCCATAAATAAATTTCTCAGTGGACGACCTGGACTCATCCAGAAAATATAAATTTAAATTTGGACTACAACTGCACTCGTACACTGACGAGTATAAACCTCTCACCTAAATAAAAAAATATATATATAAAATTTTTATTGTGTTTTGTTTTGTATTTTAATTGCAGGGTGAGAGTGCAGCCATGCCGCCAATTCGATAATTGTTATTAATCAATTTCTCGAAACCGACTCTTGGGCTTCCTGGACCACCCGAGATCCTTTCAAAATAATAAAAAATTATTTATTTTCAATACCATGTAATATCGGGTATTACATTCCACCTCCCTTAAAGAATTTCATCCTCGAAATTCAGTATAGCTTATTTTCCTGCCCAAGACAATCACATTCTCAAGCTACCCTCCGAATCCCCTGCTCGAGAATCTCGTAGCCAAACCATTTCTTAGCCTTTACCACAGGTTATTCCCACATCAAGGCTTCACTTAGGCATTTGGTCCTCCACCTTTCGAGGACATTCACCAACCGATTACCGCCTTGGCCTCCAGCCAAATCGCACCACTGGTAGTGACCAGTGGTCATGCTTATTGCAACCATATCCATCTCCTGATGGATTTTCTCTACCTCGAACATCGCTTTGCAGTTTACCTCCCATTTTCCCATCAATCGAAACGAACTCTCACTAACGTTGCATCATTGATTAGTTTACCACGATTTTACGCCAATCACACACGACAACGTTTCCCACTGCTAATCACACATGGCCACGATTTTACGCTGGTCCAACCAGCAACGTCTTAACACTGATCATCCGTCGCAATGTCACTTCTAGTGCCAACAAAACACTCTGACACCTATGCCACCATGGCATACCGCCATTAATCACATGCATGCATAGCTTGAGTCGATCCTCATGGCAACCTCTCATTACCGATCAACTAACCATGATCACACTACATGGGAAGCAACTATTTGGCCCACCCAGCCAACTTCGACCATTTCATACATGGTCTACTACCTTGACTAGCCGACCCTCATTTATCGATATAATTATGCATAATCAACATACCTAACACCATGCCAAGTTATTTCTCATTTCACCATACATGGTCTACCCGAGATCACCTCGAGCTTGGCAATGCACGCACCATTACATTCTCACCTCGAGCTTAACCATGCTCGGACCATAACCTTCTCCCAACTAGGAGTTTTTCGCATAAGCACACAAACTACTCTGGCCTTCCTTTCTTATTGATATTACATGCTAGTAAAGGTCTCATATCCATACCAGGGACTCTTCATTGAGCAACCCCTCTTCAATTCTTCACCCCATTTCAGCTTTTACAATCACATTCCATGCTAGGCCTTACCTTGGCTGTTAACCATAACACGAGTTAGGGATCCTACCATTGCGCTTAAAGGTTTGGAACCATTAATCGGCCCTCGTCATCACCCACGATGCGTGGCACAAGTGATCGGCTCTTGATTAGTGATCAATTTTGTAAAAATTTTGTTATAATTTCACCTTTATTTTGATCTTAAAATGGTTTAAATTGAATATTATCATGCATTTTGTGATTTTGTGCACGTTTAAAAATATTAATATAAAAATATATATAAAATATATAAAATATAAAAAAATAATAAAAATACTATATATAATAATATAATAATATAAAAATATGGACGGCCCAAGCCCAAGCCCAAGACTAACACAAGGAAGGCCCAAGCCCAAGCCCAACACAAGGAAGGTCCAAGCCCAAGCCCAAAACAAGGAAAGCCCAGCCCAAAACAAGGAAGGCCCAAGCCCAACACAAGGAAGGCCCAAGCCCAAAAATATGAAAAACCCAAGTCCCACAAATTGATGACATCATCGCTTACATCATGGGTTGGAATGACATCATCGCTTACATCATGTATTAGATATTTTACTTATCTTTGTATTTTTAAATTAGTTATTTTGTTTTTCTTTAGATATTTTGTATTATTAAATTATATAATTGAGTGGTCTCTATTGCATCTTTTACCCTATAAATAGAGCACTTGGGATGCATTTATAACCATTCAATTTTCCTATAATGAAAGTATAGTTGTGTTCTTGAGATTTCTCTCTCAAATTTTTCACTTTAGTTTCAATATAGTTTCGTTCTTAGAATTTCTCTCTTAAATCTTCAACCTTTGTTTCCATATAGTTGTATTATGTTATTCATATTGTCTTTTCATTATATACCGCCTATATGGTCGGTTAAAAAATAGTCTTTCAATTACTGTCTTTCCATTATATACCGCCTATATGGTTGGTTAAAAAATAGTCTTTCATATTCTCTTTTCATTATATACCGCCTATATGGTCGGTTAAAAAATAGTCTTTCAATTACTGTCTTTCCATTATATACCGCCTATATGGTCGGTTAAAAAATAGTCTTTCATATTGTCTTTTCATTATATACCGCCTATATGGTTGGTTAAAAAATAGTCTTTCAATTACTGTCTTTCCATTATATACCGCTTATATGGTCGGTTAAAAAATAGTCTTTCAATTACTGTCTTTCCATTATATACCGCCTATATGGTCGGTTAAAATCTTTTAAATACTGTCTTTTAATTCCCGTCATTTAAATTCTTGCCAATTTATTTTCAAATGAAGATGAGTAGCTAAATCCAATCTTGGGTTAAGGCAAGGATAGCGTCCAACGCCAATGATTCCCAAAGAAAGCTGCGCTTCAATTGTGTAATATTAATCTGATTTAATTTGAGCAGTGTGCGTATAGTGTATCTTTGAGTTTGGATTGGAGCATAAGCCTAACTTAGAGTTTCCATGCCATGTATGGAGATTGCTAGACTTGGAAATGTTTTCATACCCATGCCCAAATGATTAATCTGTACCTATAAATTCTGTCTGTGGGATATAATTCAATTTATGATAATTGCTTAACTTAGAATTTCCATACCATGTATAGAGATTGCTTAAACAAGAATTATCATTATCTTGAACTAAAATTACTGACAGATTTGAAAAGCTTAATTCAGATGAATATTATTGATCTTTTCTATTAAATTGGGAATTAATTGGTTTTTACACTGAAATTGTCTTGACCCAAGCTACTTAAATTCATTATTAATTTAGTTTTAATCCTTTCCTTTAGATTATCTTAATCACCTCTTAAAATCAAATATTCAGTGATTTCTGTTTTCATCCAAAATAATCTCCCTGTGAACCGACTCGGACTCACCGAATTATAAATTTAAAATTATACTACACGCACACTCGCACACTGGCGAGTATAATCGCCCTATACCTGCTTTAACAAGAGGATTAATGTTTGATAAATTTGGTTGTTGTTTTGATAAATAAATGTGTAGGGTAGCGTAGTAGTCAGTTTTTGGCGCCGTTGCCGGGGAGATTAATTGGTAACTTAGTGTGTTATTTTTGTTGTTTTACTACTTAAAAAAAAAACAAAAAAAAAATAAAATCAAAAGTAAATATTTTAAAGATAAGAAAAAAATCTGTATACTTAAAAAAAATTGTTAGGTAACTTTTAGTTACTAAACAGTGTATGAGACTTAATCAGGTAGAGTGCTAGAACAAGAAGTCCATTCACAATCTCTAATGTCTCAACAAAATGATAACATGTCTGCTCAAGGGGGTGATCATGCTGATTAAGATCCCTTGGGAGCTGAAATGCTTCGACCTCTCAGGGACTATTTGCACCCTCTAAGGCAAACTACTCCCTCTTGCATTGTACTTCCAGTTAACCATCATAGATTCAACTTTAAACCGGGTACCATTTAGATGTTACCTACTTTTCACGGTATGGATTCGAAAAATCCGTACACTCACATGAGAGAATTTGAAGAGGTCTGCGGCACTTGTGTCGATCAGAATGTCAATGAGGATACTGTGAGGCTAAAATTGTTCCCATTTTCATTAAAGGACAAAGCTAAAATGTGGTTGAACACATTAGAGTCGAGATCAATAGGAACATGGAGAGAAATGCAAACTAAATTTTTAAAGAAATACTTCCCAGCCAATAGGACAGCATCCCTTAAAAGACAAATGATGAACTTTGCTTGTAAACCCACCGAGTCATTTGCTCAAGCCTGGGATCATTTCAAAGATCTACTTCTTACTTGCCCACATCATGCTTTTGAGCAGTGGCGGGTGGTTAGTTTTTTTCATGATGCCTTGACCCCCAACCTTAAGATGTTAGTGTCGACCATGTGCAATGGTGAATTTTACGAGAAGACACCTGAAGAAGCTTTTCATTTTTTCGACACTTTAGCTGAGAATACTAGGAATTGGGAGGTAAGTCCATTGTCTTTGGAAGACTCAAGAGAGCATGTCAGTCCACAGCCTCGAGGAAAATTTCAAATAAGTGAAAGTGATAACATCAATGCCCGGTTAACAGCATTAACAAAGAAGATGGAAGAATTAGAGTTAAAAAAAACCAAGGCCGTCCATGAAGTGGAAGTCCTTTACGTGGTCTGTGAGACGAATGGCCATATGACAGAAGATTGTCCTACCATTCCTGCTTTTAAAGAGGTCCTATATGGCCAAGCGTCTGGAGCATAACCACGTCACACAGAGGGTAGGCCTTATCAGAATCAGAGTGGGAACTACTCAGGGTACAATCCTAATTCCAATACATACCACCCCAACTCCCGTAATCACCTTAATTTTTCATGGAGAAATGATTCTGCCGCCTAACCCCATGCACCATTCCCCTCACAGCCACAGTCTTACCAACCAAACCAAGGATCATTTGGTGCATATCAACCTCCTCATAGGAGATCTCTAGAGGACACCCTACAACAATTCATGCAAGGTCAAATAGGAACTAATACCCAAGTAGCCAAGTTTCAAGAACAAACAAATAGGGCTCTAGAAGACATGAGAAGTCAGCTAACTAAGTTGACTCAGACCTTGAGTGTTAGAGAACCAGGGAAGTTTCCCTCACAACCAAGTCAGAACCCTGTAGGTCAAGCCCATAGGGCCGAAGGGTCATCTAGTGAGAATCATGAACAAGTCCAGTCTGTCACTGTCCTTGGGAGTGGGAAAGTAATTGAGAAACCTGAGGACCCTAGGACAGTGTGGCCTACCACTAGTAAAAAAGACCAAGGGCATGATGAAATGAATGATGAGGAAGTGAATGAAGGAAGTAAAGAGGGTAAGAAGAAAGTCGAGAAGGAAGAAAGAGAGCAAGAGAGAAAGCAAAAGGAAAAAGGGAAGAGTATTGAAGAGAGAACCAAATTTGAACCTCGACCACCCTTTCCTCAAAAATTAGCCCAATCAAAAAGAGATAAAACAAATGCAGACATGTACGAAGTATTCAAACAGGTAAGGATAAACATTCCTTTATTGGATGCAATTAAGCAAACACCTTCGTATGCTAAGTTTTTGAAGGATCTCTGTACAGTCAAAAGAAAAATCAATGTGCGGGAAAAAGCATTCTTGACAGAACAAGTAAGTGCTATCCTTCAATTCAAGACCCCTCCAAAGTACAAGGACCCAGGATGTCCTACCATTACTTGCATAATTGGAAGCCAACAAGTCAACCAAGCACTTCTTGACCTAGGGGCTAGTGTCAATCTGTTGCCTTTTAGTGTCTATCAGCAGTTAGGGTTGGGAGAACTCAAGCCCACTAGGGTCACTCTTCAATTGGCTGACCGATCAATAAAAGTTCCTCGTGGGATTGTGGAGGATGTCCTAATCCAAGTGGACAAATTCTATTTCCCAGTGGACTTTATTGTCTTAGATACCCAGCCCCACCAGGGTCCTCAGTCACCTATTCCTGTTATCCTAGGGAGACCATTCCTTGCTACTTCGAATGCAATCATCAATTGTAGGAATAGGATCATGAAACTATCATTTGGGAATATGACGGTGGAGATGAATGTTTTCAAGGTAGCTAAGCAACCAAATGACGAAATGGAATTGGAGGAAGTTGATTTAATCCAGACCTTAAGTGAAGAATACTTTGAGAAGGCTCTTTATGAGCAGGTTATTTATAAATTAGAGAAGCAAACTTCGGAAGGGATAGAGCCTGACGTTGAGTCAGCCAGGGTGATCACACAACTGATGCCTAGCCCAGAGCCATTGAAATTACCTGGAAATGAAACCCCACCATCTTTGGTCCACCCACCCCAACTTGAGAGAAAACCATTGCCGAATCACCTTAAGTATGCATTTTTAGGTGAAAGGGAGTCTTTGCCAGTAGTGATTTCATCAAGCCTAGAATTGCATCAAGAGGAAGCATTACTAGATCTCCTCAGAATGCACAAAAAAGCTATAGGATGGTCCATCTCTGACCCACATGGCATTAGCCCCCTCACCTGCACCCATAGGATCTTCTTAGAGGAAAATACGAAACCTGTAAGGCAAATGCAAAGGCGTTTGAACCCGAACATGAAAGAAGTTATTCGGGGAGAGGTTCTTAAACTGTTAGATGCAGGTATCATTTACCCCATCTCATATTCCAAATGGGTCAGTCCGACTCAAGTTGTACCTAAGAAGTCAGGAGTCACTGTGATAGAAAATGAGAACAATGAGCTCATCCCTACGTGCATCCAGACTGGATGGCGTATGTGCATTGATTATAGGAAGCTCAACTCTGTGACAAGTGACTGCTACACTACCCTGCACATTTATTTATCAAAACTACAACCAAATTCATCCGACGTCAATCCTCTTATTAAAGCAGGTGTAGGGCGATTATACTCGCCAGTGTGCGAGTGTGCGTGTAGTACAATTTTAAATTTATATTTCGGTGAGTCCGAGTCGATTCACAGGGAGATTATTTATTGATGAAAATGAAGATCACAAAATATTTGATTTTAAGAGGTAATTAAGATGATCTAAAGACAATAATTAAAGCTAAACTAATACTGAATTTAAGTAGCTTGGGTCAAGGCAATTTCAGTGTCAAAACCAATTAATTCCCAATTTGATAGAAAAGATCAGCAATATTCATCTGAATTAAGTTTTACAGCTCTGTTAGTAAATTTAGTTCAAGATAATGGTAATTCTTGTTTAAGCAATATCCATACATGGCATGGAAATTCTAAGTTAAGCAATTACCATAAATTGAACTATATTCCATAGACAGAATTTATAGATATAGATTAATCATTTAGGCTTGGGTATGAAAACGTTTCCAGATCTAGCAATCTCCATACGTGGCATGAAAATTCTAAGTTAGGCTTATGCTTCAATCCAAACTTAAAGATACATTATACGCACACTGCTCAAATTGAATTAGATTAATATTACATATTTTAAGCGCAGCTTTCTTTGGGAATCATTGGCGTTGGACACTGTCCTTGCCTTAACCCAAGAATGGATTTAGCTACTCATCTTCATTTTAAAATAAATTGGCAGGAATTTAAATAACGGGAATTAAAAGACAGTATTTAAAAGACTATTTTTTAACCGACCATATAGGCGGTATATAATGAAAAGACAATAATTGAAAGACTATTTTTTAACCGACCATATAGGCGGTATGTAATTGAAAGACAATAATTGAAAGACTATTTTGAACCGACCATATAGGCAGTATATAATAAAAAGACAATATGAATAACATAATACAACTATATGGAAACAAAGGTTAAAGATTTAAGAGAAAAATTCTAAGAACAAAACTATATAGAAACTAAAGTTGAAAATTTAAGAGAGAAATCTAAAGATCACAATTATACTTTCATTATAAGAAAATCCAATCCTTACAAATGCACCCTAAGTGCTCTATTTATAGGCTAGAAAATGTAATGGAAACTATTCAATTATATAATTTAATAATACAAAATATCTAATTAATGATGTAAGCGATGATGTCACTCCAACCCATGATGTAAGCGATGATGTCACTCCAACCCATGATGTAAGCGATGATGTCATCAATTTGTGAGACTTGGGCTTTTCATATTTTTGGGCTTGGGCCTTGCTTGTGTTGGGCTTGGGCTTGAACCTTCCTTGTGTTGGGCTTGGGCTTGGGCCTTCCTTGTGTTGGGCTTGGGCCTGGGCTTTCCATATTTTTATATTATTATATTATTATATATATTATATTTATTTTTTATATATTTTATATATATTTTTATATTAATATTTTAAACATGCACAAAATCACAAAATGCATAATAATATTCAATTTAAACTATTTTAAGATCAAAATAAGGGTGAAATTATAATAAAATTTTTACAAAATTGATCACTAATCAACAAGGAAGGATCATTTTTCGCTTCCATTTCTGGATCAGGTCTTAGAGAGAATAGCGGGACATGCCTTCTACTGCTTCTTGGATGGGTACTCTGGGTATAATCAAATTGAAATTGCGTTAGAGGATCAGGAGAAGACCACATTCACTTGTCCATTAGGGACTTTTGCTTACAGACGAATGCCATTCGGTCTGTGCAATGCCCCTACAACATTTCAAAGATGCGTGATGAGCATCTTCAATGAATTGGTAGAGAATGTGGTGGAAGTCTTCATGGATGACTTCTCAGTCTATGGAGACAGCTTTAACAGTTGTTTGAAAAATTTAGAGAAAGTCTTGGAAAGGTGCAAGAAAATGCATTTAGTGCTAAATTGGGAGAAGTGCCACTTCATGGTCACTCAAGGAAGTGTCTTGGGACACATTGTTTCTTCTAAGGGTATTGAGGTCGATCAGTTTAAGGTTGAATTAATTCAAAATTACCCCCCCAAAGAATGTGAGGGATGTTAGGTCTTTTCTTGGCCATGCTGGTTTTTATAGGTGCTTTATTGCTTCATTCAGTGCCATAGCCAGACCTTTATGTCGTCTTTTAGTCCTAGACATGCCCTTTGAGTGGACCAGTAAGTGTCAAACTGCTTTTGAGAAATTAAAAAACTCACTTGTTTCCGCACCCATCATTCAGTCCCCTGATTGGTCCCTACCAGTTGAGTTGATGTGTGACGCCAGTGATTACGCGATAGGAGCCGTGTTAGGGCAAAGGAAAGACAAGAAACCTTATGTGATATATTACGCTAGCAAAACTCTTAATGAGGCCCAAAAGAACTACACCACGATAGAGAAAGAGTTGCTAGCAGTTGTCTACGCCCTAGACAAATTTCGGTCTTCCCTTGTGGGGTCACTAGTGATTGTTTTTACTGACCATGCTGCTCTTAAATATTTATTAACAAAGCAGGATGCAAAACCCCATCTCCTTAGATGGATCTTATTGTTACAAGAATTCCATATTGAGATCAGAGACAAAAAAGGGGTAGAAAATGTGGTAGCCGATCACTTATCTCGTCTACCATGCCAAAATCTTACTCAATTTGAAAACCCAATCCAAGATTCCTTTCCTGACGAATAATTGTTTCAAACAAACACTCAAACTGAACCACCCACCTTTCCATGGTACGCTGATATAGCAAATTATCTAGTCACTAGACAGATCCCAGATTATTGGTCCAAACTAGATAAACAAAAATTTTTCAAGAAAGTGGTGACATTTTTCTGGGATGACCCGTATCTATTCAAATATTGTCCTGAACAAATCATTCGCAGATGCATCCCTAATCATGAACAACAAAGTGTCATAAATTTTTGTCACACTCTTGCTTGTGGAGGCCATTTTTCCATCAAGAAAACAGTTGCAAAAATTCTACAAAGTGGATTTTATTGGCCAACATTATTTAAGGATGTGTACAGATTTTGTTCAAGTTGTGATCGATGTCAAAAACTAGGCAGTCTATCCAAGAGAAACATGATGCCATTACAACCAATCCAGGTGTTAGAAGTCTTTGATTGCTGGGGTATAGACTTTATGGGTCCATTTGTTAGTTCGTTTGGGCATGAGTATATCTTACTTGCTGTTGACTATGTGTCCAAATGGGTCAAGGCAATCCCAACAAGGAGTAATGACCATAGGATTGTGGTGAAATTTTTAAGGGAGAACATTTTCAGTCGGTTTGGGATGCCACGAGCAATCATTAGTGATGGGGGTTCCCATTTTTGTAACAAGGTCGTGGCAGGTCTCATGAAAAAATATGGTGTGTTGCACAAGATTTTCACGACGTACCATCCCCAAACCAGTGGTCAGGCTGAGCTAGCTAATAGGGAGATTAAACATATCCTAGAAAAGACTGTTGCCACCAATCGCAAAGATTGGTCTTTGAGATTAGTGGATGCTCTTTGGGCATATAGGACTGCATATAAAACGATCTTGGGAATGTCTCCATATAGATTAGTGTATGGTAAACATTGTCATCTACCCGTGGAAATTGAACATAGAGCATATTGGGCAATTCAAAGAATCAACAAGAGTTTGACCGAAGCAAGCTTCTCTAGGAAGCTCCAATTAAATGAGCTTGATGAAATAAGAAACAATGCATTTGAAAATGCACGACTGGCCAAGCTTCGCATGAAAGATTTGCATGACCGACGCATCATTAGGAAAAGCTTTCATGTCGGGTAACAGGTACTTTTGTATGATTCTCGATTGCATTTATTCCTGGGAAAATTAAAGTCAAGATGGGTTGGCCCCTTCATAATCAAGTCCATCTCGGAATATGGGGCTTTCGAAATTGAAAATCCGGAGTCAGGGCAATGCCTTAAGGTCAATGGTCATAGGTTGAAACCTTATCAGTATAGTTATGAGGAAAACGAAGGAAGTGTGGATTTAAGGGATCCACCATCAAATGAGTAAAAGAGGTTTCGTATTGTCTGGGAATCTGACGTTAAAAGACCACCTTTCCATTTAGGTTAAATGGATGTCTTTAGGTCCAGGACATTAACAACAACCCCTGTAGCTATTCAGGGTGAAGAAAACATCACATATTCATGCATCAATGACCGCCAGGTATGCCTATCCTTTATCTTTTCTATTGTTATCGATTGAGGACAATGCGCAATTCAAGTTGGGGGGTAAGGTGTACTTAAAGAATTGTTTTGTGTGGTATATGTGATTTTGATTTTATTGGGCCCCTTAAAAAAATTTAAACAAATTATTAAAAAAATATTATAATAAAATAAAAACTTTACTTTTTTTTAAAAAATATATATATATATAACGATATAAGAGGGAGACAAACTCAACGTCGATGACAACTATTTATTTATTTATTTATTTATTTATTTTGGGCAGAGTAATCACACTGCCTTATAAAGGAAACGACACACTGCCCTATAAAGAAAAAGGAGACGCCGAACGTTGAAAAAGAAGACGCCAGACGTGACCTTGCACTTGTGGCATGCCTCGAGCCAAGTGTGGTTGTTGGAATGGTGACTTCCACAGCCCTATAAGAGACCCCGTATCTGCATGAGGCAAGCCACACTTCTTTGAGCTCAGTCTTCTCTCCTTTGTGTTGTTCTCCGATCAGGTACTCTCGTTCCTTTTGTAAGGTTCATTATTTTGTTTTACTTTTCTTTTACTATAGTTCTGTTCTACAAAAATGGATCTTCAGCTCTTGAAAATTCGCAAGTACTATCCATCTCTCCCACAAAATGATTTAAAAAAGATTTATGCCACTAGGTGTGAAAGACTTTGGATGTTGATGTATAAAAATATCCCTGAGGATATTCGCTGGTTAATTGAAGAAAAAGTTTGATTTCTTGGCGAAACCTCACCTAGTTTTAAGCATTTTTCAGGATTAGGAAAGAGTAGTTTTTCGAAAAAAAGAAGAGCAAAAAGATTAAATGGTTGTCACAAATGTGCTCGATGGACTTGTAACACACGATGCAAATCTGTGGGGTTTACTTCCATAAATCGAGATGATAAAATTTGTTTCATAAAGGATGGGCTGAGTAAGGAGTCTTTGGATGATATCCGATTGACTCTTGAGACACATCCGTGTGGAATAGTGCAGCGAGAAATTCTTGCTTTATGGACTCAATTTAGAAGTGACCACCAACGCTATAGTCTTGGGAATCTGACTATAATTGACCCTGTTTGCCAATCTATAAGAAAATTGGATGGGAAGCCTATCCCCGCTTCATAGAAGGTGTTTAAGCCATTTCTGGACGTAAAACCAGAGGAAGATGTGAGCCACAATCACAACTACTTGTATATACGCATGATTTTTGTTTATGTTTATTTATTATTGAATTTCTATGTAGTTACTTTTGATTGCCAAACCTTTTTAACCAGTTCTACTTTCAGGGTGTACATAAAGAACTAACATAAATGGAAGGCCAGCCAGTTCGTCGAATCAATACCATATGTGTACTATGTGGCTCTCAACCTAGGAGCGAGATTTGTTACACACTTGCAGCAAGCGAACTTGGCATAAAATTGGGAGAGAGAAAAATTAATTTGGTCTATGGAGGGGGAAGTCATGGATTGAATGGATGTGTTTCACAGGCTACACATCTTGGGCAATCATATGTGGTAGGTATTATGCCAATCCCTTTGGCTGATCCACAGATTTCCGGGTACACACGAGGTTAACTTATAAGAACGACTTCTATGTCTGAGCGCATGGCTTGTAAGATTTATCAGTCAGACACCTTCATTGCTTTGCCAGGAGGTTTTGGTACACTTGAAGAAATCTTTTGTATAATCTCATGGGCCAAGAGCAATCTCCATACCAAACCCATTGGACTTTTAAATATTAACCATTTTTTTGATGGGTTGCTCTCTTTTCTTGATCAGGCTGTGGAACAAAAGTTCATTTCTCTTTCTGCAAGAAATATTCTCATTTCCGCATCCACCATTGAGGAGCTACTAGAGAAATTACACACTTATGTTCCACAGCACGATCCTTACGAGCCTCGGATAGATTGGTCTAAGGCAATTGGAAGCAAGCGTCAAAGGGGTCCGATTAATTTAGATTTATCCCTCTAAGGAGGGCAAGTCTATGATAAGATGGCTGAGTAAGGAGCGCTTTTCTGTACTCTTGAGACACATCTTTTTATTTTGACTTGCATGAATTTTTCTTATGTTTTGTTTAAAAAAAAAATTGTGGAATGTTATTAAACGAGTCTATGATAAGATGGCTAAGTAAGGAGTACTTTTTGTACTCTTGAGACGCATCTCTTTATTATATGACTTGCATGAATTTTTCTTATTTCGATGTGAAAAAGAAAAAAATAAAAAAATATATATATATGTAGGGTATTCTCACTTGTTTGTTGAAGATTTAGCAGTTCACAGTAAACTTACAGACTCGTGGAGTTACAGGTATTCCTAACAACCCTATTTTATTATTGCAATTCAAGTTGGGGGGGATTAAGGTATATTTATGAACTATCTAGTCCATGTTTAACTGTGAATTTGTAACTGCATGCTTGTAGTTTTATGTGAATTATTTACTTTTATCTACTCCTATTAAAAATTAAAAACAAAATTGTGTGTGCTTTAAATAATGCTATCCCTCAAGCTTTGGAGTTATAATCTGATAGCCAGTTGAATTTGCAGTATGAATCATGAATGCATTAATTTCTTATTTGAAACCGTAGATGTATGGGATTAGAATAAGTGATTTGCATGCATCGGATGTTCAATAATTAGAAATTGGTTTGTCGGTCATAAAGTTAAAGGCAATGATAATTAGTTAATTAGCACACTGCACGATCCCTCAACAGAAGTGGAGACTATTACCCGAGTGAGTGTTTGAGCCTAATAATCATTAATTCTGAGTGAAATAACACTTATTCTAAATGCGCTTTATTGTTGATCTCATATTTTCAATAGCTTCAAAACATCAATTTGCTTTGAATGTCTAGTATGATAGCTGATGAATTTGGCTAGTTTCAAACTCTGAATTAGTTGATTGAGTAACATCGTTTTGTAGAAGCATGATAGGGGATCAATTTCTTTCAATTTGGGCCTATTAACCTTTTTTTTTTTTTTTTTTTCATTAACTCCCTTGCTAGCCCATTTGAGCTATTCTTAGCATAATTCCTTTCATTACCCTCATTTAACCAAGAACCATATGAAATTTGTCCAACTTGGTATGTTTTTAGGAATCAGTCTATCTCAGTACTTTCATATTAAAAGGAAAGAAAAAAAAAAAAAAAAAAGAAGGAAGTTCTCTTAGCTTTTCAGCATGAGTGTTTCAAAATAAATGCTGAAGAAAAAAATATGTCTAATTTGATATTAGTGTCAAAAAAAAAAAAAAAAGAGAAAAAAGATCCCAACACACCCTTTGCACACTTTACCCTTTTCTTTGACAACTCGTATTAACCTCATAGCCCCATTACAGCCTGGTCTGGTCCCTCTTGATGCTATAAATCATGTGATCTCAAGATTCGAGATCGGAGTAGGGAATTCTGTTTAAATTCAGAAGTTAGTTATCTATGGCATTATTCTAGTCATGAGGCTATGTCAAATTCCCTATTCTTTCATGAAAATACGTTCTTTGTATTTGAGATGACACTGATTTGAACTTGTTTTGCATTTACTCTTAAAATGGTGCACCCCTTTATGTGTACACCAGAGGAATCATTTTTTTTTTAGGGAAAATCCATAGTAAGGTTTGAAGTCAAAACTTCGAGGGAGTAAGGTAGAATGCTGGTCATCCTAATTGCCGTTCCTAAAATTGTATGACCTTTGACCAAAATCCGATTTAGAATATTCGACTGTATGACAGATAGCTTGTTCTGTTCTATGTATTTCGGTTTCGAATTTGAAAATTTTATATTCATGCGATTATTGTGAATAAATACTAGCTAGTGTAAAGTCTAATTGCTATGGGACTAGCAATGTTTAAGTTGGGGGGTGTGATTAGTGATCAATTTTGTAAAAATTTTATTATAATTTCACCCTTATTTTGATCTTAAAATGGTTTAAATTGAATATTATCATGCATTTTGTGATTTTGTGCATGTTTAAAAATATTAATATAAAAATATAAATAAATAATAAATATAATATATATAATAATATAATAATATAAAAATATGGACGGCCCAAGCCCAAGCCCAAGCCCAACACAAGGAAGGCCCAAGCCCAAGCCCAACACAAGGAAGGCCCAAGCTCAAGCCCAACACAAGGAAGGTCCAAGCCCAAGCCCAAAACAAGGAAGGCCCAGCCCAAAACAAGGAAGGCCCAAGCCCAACACAAGGAAGGCCCAAGCCCAAAAATATGAAAAGCCCAAGTCCCACAAATTGATGACATCATCGCTTACATCATGGGTTGGAATGACATCATCGCTTACATCATGTATTAGATATTTTACTTATCTTTGTAATTTTAAATTAGTTATTTTGTTTTTCTTTAGATATTTTGTATTATTAAATTATATAATTGAGTGGTCTCTATTGCATCTTTTACCCTATAAATAGAGCACTTGGGATGCATTTGTAACCATTCAATTTTCCTATAATGAAAGTATAGTTGTGTTCTTGAGATTTCTCTCTCAAATTTTTCACTTTAGTTTCAATATAGTTTCGTTCTTAGAATTTCTCTCTTAAATCTTCAGCCTTTGTTTCCATATAGTTGTATTATGTTATTCATATTGTCTTTTCATTATATACCGCCTATATGGCCGGTTAAAAAATAGTCTTTCAATTACTGTCTTTCCATTATATACTGCCTATATGGTCGGTTAAAAAATAGTCTTTCATATTGTCTTTTCATTATATACCACCTATATGGTCGGTTAAAAAATAGTCTTTCAATTACTGTCTTTCCATTATATACCGCCTATATGGTCGGTTAAAAAATAGTCTTTCATATTGTCTTTTCATTATATACCGCCTATATGGTCGGTTAAAAAATAGTCTTTCAATTACTGTCTTTCCATTATATACTACCTATATGGTCGGTTAAAAAATAGTCTTTCATATTGTCTTTTCATTATATACCACCTATATGGTCGGTTAAAAAATAGTCTTTCAATTACTGTCTTTCCATTATATACCGCCTATATGGTCGGTTAAAAAATTGTCTTTCATATTGTCTTTTCATTATATACCTCCTATATGGTCGGTTAAAAAATAGTCTTTCAATTACTGTCTTTCCATTATATACCGCCTATATGGTCAGTTAAAAAATAGTCTTTCAATTACTATCTTTCCATTATATACCGCCTATATGGTCGGTTAAAAAATAGTCTTTTAAATACTATCTTTTAATTCCCGTCATTTAAATTCTTGCCAATTTATTTTCAAATGAAGATGAGTAGCTAAATCCAATCTTGGGTTAAGGCAAGGATAGCGTCCAACGCCAATGATTACCAAAGAAAGCTACGCTTCAATTGTGTAATATTAATCTGATTTAATTTGAGCAGTGTGCGTATAGTGTATCTTTTAGTTTGGATTGGAGCATAAGCCTAACTTAGAGTTTCCATGCCACGTATGGAGATTGCTAGACCTGGAAATGTTTTCATACCCATGCCCAAATGATTAATCTGTACCTATAAATTCTGTCTGTGGGATATAATTCAATTTATGATAATTGCTTAACTTAGAATTTCCATGCCATGTATGGAGATTGCTTAAACAAGAATTATCATAATCTTGAACTAAAATTACTGACAGATCTGAAAAACTTAATTCAGATGAATATTATTGATCTTTTCTATTAAGTTGGGAATTAATTGGTTTTTACACTGAAATTGTCTTGACCCAAGCTACTTAAATTCATTGTTAATTTAGTTTTAATCCTTTCCTTTAGATTATCTTAATCACCTCTTAAAATCAAATATTCAGTGATTTCTGTTTTCATCCAAAATAATCTCCCTGTGAACTGACTCGGACTCACCGAATTATAAATTTAAAATTGTACTACACGCACACTCGCACACTGGCGAGTATAATTGCCCTATACCTGCTTTAACAAGAGGATTAATGTTTGATAAATTTGGTTGTTGTTTTGATAAATAAATGTGCAGGGTAGCGTAGCAGTTAGCTCTTTACCATCTACACAATCACTTATTGCATCGCACCTGTAGAATGACTCGTGCCTTTGGTCCCTTACCATAACAAGCTAACATGGTTACCCCTTACCCTTCTAGCGGTCTTCTAGCCAAATTCACTCGCCCTGCTTCAATTTCATTAGGACCCTTCAAATCCCGTGATTTCTCAATACGACCTCTTACTCTGGAGGTACGAAACTTTTAGCCATCCTAAATCAGGTTCATTATCAATCCACAATAGACACCTAACTCAAACCATGCATAATGGTTCCCCTTGTCCTCCTCAGCAAGGATAACACCATGACAGCAACGAATTTCCCTCCACGGTCGTTGCATCTCAAATTTCACAGGCACCCGCCTTTATGGCCATTCATACTCGGCTTCGAGGTCCTACCATGCACAATGGTTACCTTTGACTTTCCTGACAACATCTTTTCCCTGACAGCGACGATGACACCACCATGTCACCTCAAAAGACTTGTTACTCCATGAATCTCATTGGTCAATGCAACCAGCACGACCCCACTCTTAGGCCGCCTTCCTCATATCACTTTGTTATACTTATAGCAGCTAGCTAATTCCTTGAGAGACTTTGGCTTCTCTCGGACTTCTTATAGCTTTTGCTTCAATCAGCTCACACCACTCAGTGAGCAACCACATTGGCGCTAATGCCACCATCATCGGCTAGGACAACCTCCTGCCATCCCTTGGCGCCACATCCAATCGCAACCGCGACTCTAGAGCCACCCACGCCACCGGCTGACTACTCTCACGACACCGCACGACCATGGCTAGTCATTGCTAGTCGTTGCTGCTATCACCAGATGGCACCTTCGGTCACCACTGGCTACCCCAGTCGGTCACCAATTAGCTCCACTAGTTGCTTTCTTTCACACCATTAACCTTTAGCCACAGGGTTAATTTTTCCATCAATTTCCCACACTCCAAGGCATCCCTCTAGCTGTATCACTCACAGCTATCAGGTGATCTTATCACCTAATCACCATTCCTAGGAACCAATCTCGGCTGATTAGCTTTTCCTTCAAGCTCCCGACACCTGACGGTGGCATCTCAATTCGCTCTCAACTTCCGACTAACCAACCCGATTAGCTTTAGCCAGATCGCCTGGCTCACAACCATCACAACCTTTCCCCAAGCACTACACTTGCAATCATCTACTATGACTTTGATTTAAACTCCACCCACTAGAAATCACCCCAACCACTCCTATGGAACACACACTTCCACTCGATGGTGTAGGACTCACATTCCTACTCAGGCACTTGTCATCAGGCTGGCTTTCCCCGGGTGATCCATCATATTAGAGTTGTAGCGCCTTAGGAGGTTCATCTAGTGTTGTTTCCCCATGCTAAACTTTTCTTGGGAGAACATCTCAAGTTCTACCTAAGCCACATTTTAACACTACCATCTATAACCCTCGCTACGGAGTAACACTCCTTCAAGCGGCACAATTCTGCCCTGACTAACCATCTTTTATCACCTTAGATATCTTTCTCAAAATTTGCCTGGTCTAGCCACCAGGACCCGCTGAACCTTTATGTACACGGTTAATCAACAAGACTTTACATCATAGTCCTCAAGCCTCATGCTCCCATAATTGCCATCAGGTGCTACGACCTGGCAACTGATCCTGTGTCATCGACTGGAAATCCATCCAGTGCTACATGAGGATACTTCCTCATTTTCGCATCAACACATCAGGACTAACACTAGACTGTGTAATTACGAGCCTTTATGGATTTCAAACCATGCCTTTGCCACATGTTCCGCCTGCCTAAACTCACCTCACAGGATTAGAGATCCCTTTACTTGAAACTTTTGCACGCTTGATAGAGCACATATTCTCATATTATTTAGCCCTCAAATTTAGTCTTTTTTTGCACATTAGTTGTGTCCTTTTTATTCATCTTGGTTTTATTTTATAGAAATTGGGCTTCACACTATTTTACTTTATTTTTACAGGTTTAGGGCTATGGGAGCATGATATGGGGCATGAAACGTCTTGATGGCAATGAGATATCTTGGAAATTGGAGATAGAGAAGTGAGGGCCATTTTTAGCAGATTTAACCTCCTGCACTTCCTTTAGTATTTTGGCCTAGATAAAGTTCCAGAATGAAGATGATGTCTTCAGAGATATTGTAGAGGACTTCTAGGGCTTTCTGTAAAGGTATGGTTTGTCCAAATCCGAGTTCGTTTGGGCCTTCAAACATCACTCCAAAGTCGGGACTAGGAAGTTGGGTCAAATTAGGAAAGCTGCACAGATGCTGATTCCTTAAAAGGGCCATATCTTGGGCGTCCGATATCCAAATCAAGTGATTCAAAAGCCCAAATTAATATAATCTTCCTGATCTACAATTCTTATGAAGAGGCCGAAGCCCATAACGCGCTCTAACTTATCCGAAATCGGCTGTGAAGTGGCAGTAACCTAGGGTTTCCTCCTTAAGCCCTATTTAAGCACCTTAAGTGGCCGATTTTGAGAGGATTCTTTCGGAGGGCGTGAACAGTAGCGAGCTTTCCTTATCCCCATTGTTCTTGTCAAGATGGAAGGCTAAGGTTCTGTAATCAGTTGCAATACCATCCTTGTTCCCGGTTTGAGTCTTTGGTTTTAATGGAAATCATTTTTTAGTTTTAACTTTGTTGTTCTCTTGTTTCTGTTCTCTCTTAAATCTGTGTATGTGTTGATGCCGGTTGGATGAATGCATGCATTGTCTTTGTTTGAGAATCCAAGGTTTTTGTGCTCGGTTGAGGCTTTAACTAGAAACAAGAACAACCTGTTTGAATGGTATTTCAATCAATCTCAAATCTGTACAATAAGGGGAATCAAAATTGATAAATCGAACTAAGAGGTTTCTGAAATCTGTTTATTGGTTTTCTTTCCAATCTTTGGCGGTTGTTAAAGGATTATTCTGGTTTTTGGTTTGAGAATTGAAACTAAACAAATGGTTTATTGAGAAGGCGATGAAAACCAGGGATAGAAGGTTGGTTTGCAATTGATTGCATCTTGATTTCTTGTGTTCTTGCTTGTTTAGTTTTCTGTTTTCCATCAAAACTTTCCCCCCCCCCCCCCCGTTTAACCTTGTTTTGACAGATTCGTTGAAGGTTCGTTGGGAGACGACTTAGGGTTGCACTCTTGCTGCAAATCCAAATCATCATTTATCTAATCTATCGGTGTTCGACAGCCCCGATCAACGCTTCAATAATCCCTTCTCATGGTTGGCTTCCAACTCGTAAGTCTCGCCCTCCACAGCACTTACGTAACATTCCAGAGCCATTTACGGACTCCACTAATCAACCCATCTTCATGCATTACAGCAAGATCACATTGGGTCCATCATCCCAATTTGCCTGATCAACTACGATCAATTTAACCACAACTGCGTTAGCATCCTTTAGCAAGGAGCATCGTCGCACATCTTGTTTTCACACCACAAGATATTACCCAATCGATTCACAAACCTTCTATGTAACACCCCAAATTTTCCGGGCATGTTATAACTTAGGATTTCGGGAACATAAAAATTTTTCATACCACAATCGCTGCCATACATCACACAATTCCCCAAAACCCTAATTTTCACCTTCTCAGCGTAACAAACCCAATATTAAATAGCTAAGACAGGTGTTAAAATTTTAAATGCGAAAGCTAGATCGAACCTGATATGGTTCACAATCCTAACGCTTTATTTATCATACATAAAATCGTTCAAGACGTCTACAAAATATATTACATGGATATCATCTCTAGCAAGTGATAACTGACCATCTTAAACATATCCAAAATTACATAGGTTTGCACAAAAATATGCTAATCATGCTACATGCAGTAATTTAAGCTAATTCTTCAGCTACCTCCTTTCCCTTAAAGCCGCTCGTCAAACTTGGAACGTTTGAATATTCCAGGGACATAGTCCAATTAGAAGATGAATCTTCTAGTGAGAAACTCCAAAAACAGTTTATATCGATGCATGATCAGGTATAAAATGTATGAGAAGACAAGGAGAACTACTCTGAAGTGCCTCGTGAACACGTCAGCCTCCTCTAACGAGAGCTTTCTCAATGGCACACGCATAGCGCCTTTCTGGAGGTCCCTAACCATGTCACTTTGGGCCGACTTCATAGCACTCATGCAAGAACCACATCCGTTGTTCCTTAGGCTCACGGTCTTCCCCACGAGAGCTTTCTCGATGGCGCATGCATAGGTACAACAGTATGGCCACATGAATTTTATAAGTGCAACAGTTAAAAAGACAACAACATATATTTTTAGAAAAAAAATACATTTCATATATGCAACATGATTTCACGTAAGAAAATAACAAGAGTTTACGTATAAGAACTTCACGAAACACGTCTCATGCAATAGAAGTCTCTCATAAGAGAATAAAAATAGGATTTGAAGTATAGGAGTCTCACCTTGTTGGTTTATTGGCCAGCGATTGTCGAACCGCTCCAGAATTAGAGATCTATGAATCTCTTCTCTAGTTTGCAGCAAAGTGCACCCTAGGTCATCTCTCACAAGGAGCCTCACCTTCTTCTACCAACAAAGGAGAACCAATACAAATAACAGTTTGTTTAGGGGGGGGGTTGTTTTGACAGAAAATTAATTGGCAAAACAGAAAGATAAAGATGGATGAAAAAAATCAGTAAAAGATATGCAACCGGCTGTGTATTTGTCTCCTATGTGAAATCTTCCTCGTCCAACCTATATACCTTGGCTTGCTAGATGTTTTGATGTCCGGATAACAAACTCAAAGCATCCCCAACAACCGTCCAAGGATTAAACTGATTGGAACAACAAAATGAATACAGAAATCTCTTGTAAACAAAATGCAGCCATTCACTCTCTATTCAACCTATCCGAACCTATGCAAGAACAACCGTTCAAGCACATAATATTCACTTCCTAGATGTTATACCAACCGGCTATAACATTCTGCTCTCTTAAGCATTTAACAGAAAATGAAACCATGCAAATTCACACAAACCTGCCATGAACTCCATGCATTCATAAATCTGCCCAAACTAAACCAAATAGAAATGAATAAGAAACAAACAACAAACCAGATTCTTGTAGCTCATCCGGGACTCAAATTCCACATGGATTCAAGACACACAACCGGTTACAAATGCTCTAGCCTATCATTATAGCAAGGAAAACAAAATGGAACAAAAGATGTAGAAAACAGAAAAATGCTACAACAACAAAAACGGGCAGAATCCTCTCTATTTTCTCCTCTCTTTCTATCTCATGATCTTCTGAAAATTAATGCTAAGAGGCCTTAAATACATGGCTAAGAAAGGAAAGCTAGGAAGGCTAGGGTTGGTCCTGGCCCAACAGAAAACAAGTAAGCCCAAAAACAGCATAATTTGAGTAGCCCAAGTTTGCTCCTTGAAAGTAGGCCCAAGCTCCTAGAAAGTAGGCCCAAGCTCATCCAATATTCCCTAAAGCCTGGATCCATAGAGTAGAGGTAAGATAGAAAATAGTGTAAGGACAATTTGAAGCATAATAAAATAGAAACAATGAAATATCAGCAAAAATTACTTCAAATGGCCTAATAAGAATGAAGTGAAATGCCAAAATATGGTATAAATATGCATGCTATCATTTATCTCTTGGACAGTACGATTTCACTGCAACCGGCCTAGGTTTCTGTAGAAAACATGTGTTTCGGTAAACCTAACCTCAAATATTTTTACATAGGGTTTTGGGGCATTAAATTAGGGGTATAACTGGAAAATTTTATGGAAAAATGAGGTCTCATGCGCCCTGGGAAGGTGGCTCACGTGCCTTCACGCGCAGCCACTTCCGGCACGTGTATCTCACGCGCTGCCTACCAGATTCGGACAACATTGCATCGTTTTCGTATTTCGGCCATATCTCCCTCATTTTAACTCCTATTCGACCCCCGTTTGAACCTATGCGACCCTCTCTTCCCCCTCTACGAGATTATAAAAAAAGGACTTACCTCGCTTTTTTCTAACTGATTTTGGCAAACTCCGGCGAAGTCTCGTAACTCCGACGAGCCTTGTTCTCCCTGGCTTCTCCTTCGATTTCTTCCCACCTTTTTGTCGAACTTCCTCCTCTCTCTCTAGAGAAAGCTCGTCCTCTTAGAATGCCTCAACTCTCAAACTTGCTTGGAATGATTTAAGTGTAGGATCATAACGAGGATACATTGCATGCAACGAAAGCGTTTTTTAAATAAAATCTTTCCTCGTATTGATTAGAATCTAGGAAACTTACTTTTCCTACGGATTACCGGACGGAATGAAGCGACAGGCGGAGGATGGGCGGGAGCTTCTTCTCGTTGTGGAGACGACGGCTGTCCTGCAATCCTTCGGCTCCTTCACATCAGAACTTGAAGGCTCTCTTTCGATCTTCCAAGGTATGACTCAAAACTCGTGGCCTCTCTTTCGGTGAAGAAGAGTAAAAATCGACTTAGATGAAAAACAACCAAGGAGAGAATGTATAGGGAGAACCCTAGGGTTAAAACCCTAGTGGGCCCAACCCTAGTGGGCCAAGTCCATTTAATTAATTTTCTAATTGGGTTAGCCCAATTAATTAATTAAAAACTAATGAACTATTATTTTATTCTAGCCCAATTAATTATGGACCATTCTGAATAAAATAATTCTCTCTCAATGTAATTCACCCAACAAGCCAAATGTATTAAATAATACATGAGTTATATCGAGCTACCCCGGGGACCAAAAGACAAATTATTCACGGCTACTAAAATGACCAAAATATCCTTGCTACCTAGTAGCTATATTTTTATCATTCTAAGTGTTCCAACTATCACCATATGGTAACACTGACCCCACGAATAATTTTGCATATGCCATGTCTTTGACCTACTAGTGTAATGATGAAAATACCCCTCTGCGTAGCACCCATCATTTAGAAAGGAATAATGTACTAACACCTCTCTAAATGATTTCTACCATCCTTAGATCACTAGTCCAATAATCCGTGACTACTCGAATGTACTTGCTTATCACTGGGAGCTACCCAGAAGCACACACTCTTAAGTCACGTTCCCAGGGCCCTGGATTATTTGATTATTCTTGGACAATCACAAGCGGGTGAATCACAGAAACTATCTTGTATTAGTCTGTCTTAGCTAATTAGAAACCATACTCCCAACTCAAAAGGTTATTGATCTTTGATAGACCTCACCTACAGTGAATCTAAGAATATAGCTCTAGGTTCACTACACCACCAACTAATACTCAAGTATTAGAGTACTCGTCCACGTAGTAGCAGTGATAGACTAGCTCCATGATAATTAGTACTTTGTCATTAGCTTCTATCACAGGTCCACTCTACGCATTCCAAATGCGCTTGTACAATTAGAGTAAACGGACTATTTACTGGCTAAGGCAAGCCATCCTCCATTAGGATCTATTGCACAATGATCTTATCATGATAGAATGCCCAGTTCTATCAAAAGATCAAGAGTAATATTTTCTTGCTTTTTAAGTACCCATGATTCATGCCTAACTGTGAAGAACGACCCATCACATGAATCACTTACTTAATAGCATGGACACTTTTCCAACAATTAAATGCAAACAATATATGTGCCATAAACTGACTAAAAGAGACATCATTACCATAAATTAAACAAAACGTGTCTTTAGGGCATACAGTTCCAACATTAAGAACAATCCATGGTGCCTTTTTATAGATTTCTTCAACCAATCACATTATGCCACTTGTCACAATCTAAGCCATGGACTCCAAAGACTCAAAGATATATTTGAATGGCTTTTGAAATCCAAAACTAGAATGGATTTAACTTTTGAAATCCAAGCTAATTCCCTAACTTCTTCCAAATGACATTTTGACCCTTATTTCAAGTCCTCAACTTTAATATTTTACCACATAAGCTCTTAATTTTATCCTTATTTCGTTTGGATAATTCTCTAATTACAATTACACCCTCAAACATCAAATTTATCGAGATACTTAAAATCTCAAAATTAATAACTCAAAATTACTCGATATGTATGATTTCTGGGAAGCCCTTACCATCATTCGGTCTTTTTAGGCTACAACTTAACTTAACCAAAAATCATCTCTTATTTAATTTCTTTCAGCACCATAAGTCTCGCCTCGAGATGCTCGCCAAAAATATACCTTTGTCCTTAGGTATCTAAGCTCCAAGGCACTCCCTACAGTCGATTCGGTGACTTACTGCCCTCTCAAACCCATTTTTTTGGTATTTTAAACTCACTTAAAATACATGGCAACCTTACGAAAATATGGGGTATTACAATCTACCCCCCTTAAAAGAATTTCTTCCTCGAAATTGGCTCATACATGCAATCTCCAAAGATCAAAATAAGCCATTTCACAGCCCGAACATATCTCATAGTCCACAAAATTCCAAATTTTCATTCTAACTTTTTTGGTGGTGAGCAAACAAGAAAGGACAACAACCATACCTCAACAATCGAGAGCTAGCACCCATACATCTAGCATTCCCTCCGTCGGCCCGACGTGGGATCGCTCCTCCCCAAAGGAATCTAGCGCCCCTGCTGGAAGAGGCTTCCTCACCTCCAGCTATCCCGACATTCCTAGCCTGGGTATGGACTGCCATAAACCACATAAGAAGCAACAACAGTGTTATTCCACCATAAACCACATAAGAAGCAATCCCGATGTTGCTGTGGTAACATGAACTCAACCAACGGCAAGTGCTCCTCCCAAAATTTAGGCACGCACATCCTACCCCGAAACTTGAGAATGCTATCTCGCATCTCAAAAATCATAACCCTTAGGCTGGCCACACTCATATATCCATAGATGTATCTATCGGTCACCCCTACTAGTCTCTAGTATCTCGATCTCCAGATCCAGCCAAACTGTCAGGCTAGCTATCAAGACGGATGAACCCTTCGGCACTACACTCACCGACATCAGGCTAAAAGCCTCAATCAGCAGCCACCCTTGGGCCATCAACCCGGCCACCACATTGGCACGCCTCTGTGATACAAAAGGTGTAGTCGAAGTCGTCAGGAACTCCATCCACAGTAGCTGCCTCGTGTTCAGCTCTCTCTGCGAGAATACATACCTCAGACTTTTGTGGTCCATGAGTGTAACACCCGGTGTAACCGGTGTTAAGAGAATAGGAAAGGAAGTGAGTAAACTTTCAAAAATGCCCTTGAGAAGGAGATGGATCCTTGAGATTGAGAATGCCCGTGAGAAGGGTATTTTGGTAATTTGGATAGCAAAGTCCAATAAAGGGTATTTTGATAAATTAAAAAAAAATAATTCCTATGTGGGATTAGGTGTGTAAGTGAATAAAAATCCCAATTTGGTATTTATGTGGAGATATATGGAGATATATGGGATTAATAAATTCACCAAGAATATTTGGGAATTTTAGAATTTAATTCCATAAAGGAATTTAATTATGGAATATAGGGAAATGGTGGATATTAAATTATTTGAAGAGAATAATTATATTTTTCCCTAAATTGGTGAATTAATGTTGTAATGCCACATGGAGAGATGAGATTAAACTTGGAAGCCAAGATTAGTGTCTTGTTGTGACACTTGGCAAAATCTTATGGAATGAGATTTAATTAAATTTGGAGAACAAGGATTTATTTAATTAAGAGAATTTGGTGACACATGGCATGATCTTATGAATCAAGAGTGATATTTAAATAAATGCAAAAAAGAAAAAGAAATTAGTCTCTCAAGCATTAATGAGAGCCATGATGGAGGGAATTAAAAGAAAATCCATATTAAAAAGAAAATAGTCAAGCATTTATGTGGGAAAATGGTGGATTTAATTAAATGTTAAAGTAAATGGATTATGTCTTTCAAGAGCCTTTAAATTTAAATCAAAAAGAAATTATTTTAGTCACCATTAATTGCTTGAAAAGTTATGGATTTAAATTAAATGGAAAATTGGGAAATTAGTCAATCTTGAAAATAGTCATTATTTAATTATTTAGAAAATGGGAGAATTATGGAAATTAGGGATTGATCCAAGGGAAGAGATTTAGTCTCCAAAGAAAAGATCAATGGATGAGATTTAAGAAGACAAAGTCTCTTGGATTTGTGTTTTCTTTGAGTCTAGACAAGTGTTCTCCTAAAATCAATGGCTGGGATTTAAATTGGGAGAAGCACAAGGATTGTGCTAGTGTTTAAAGGTGGAGATTAAGTCTCTTGAATTAAGAAGAAATCTATGGCTAGGATGAAATCTTGAGATTTGGCATGGATTGAGAAGAAAGTTCTATAAATAGGGAATGGGGAAATTGATTCAAGGTTTTCCCCACATATGAAGTGAAAGAAGCAAGAAGGCAAGCAAGACTAAGAGAAGGAAGAGAAAGGCTAGCAAGGTAAACCTAGTTCCCTCTCTTGAAACAGTTTGAATGCATATGTATAAGGGCTAAAAATTCCTTTATTATTTTTCTTTAAGGGTGATTAAAGTCTAAGAGAGATTCTTAGCTTGTGGAAGTGTTGAAGCTTCAAAGTCTAAGAGAGATTCTTGGCTTGTGGAAGTATTAAAGCTCCAAAGAAAACACGGTAAGGGATAGCCCCAAGTGGTGGGGTTTGCTTGGATTTGTACATGGTTTGTATGAGTTGCATGTGATGGTTCTTTGCATGTTTTGTGCCCTAGTGGACCTATGGCCATAAGGAGGACTTGTGATGGGAGTGAGGGGTTGGTTGGTGCCTTAACCTAAGTGGTTATGAGGGCATGGAGAACTACCCTTAATGTGCATTGCATTTGCATTACATGTTATGTTTCTCATACTTCATTTACATTTGCATAGCACCCTTACTGAGCATTGGCTCATAAGGTCCTTTGACCTCTATGTAGGTGGAGAATCATCAAAGGGAAAGGGAGTTTTGCAAGGTTAAGTGTTGGAAGCAAGGAAGAAAGCAAGAGTAGTAGTGTTTATGTATTTTGTGCTTAAATGTTGTATTTATTTTGTTAATGTGTAATGAAGGCTAAATGTGGGTGAAAGGGGGCAAACTTGAATGTTTTGGAAGCCCCTTGGTATGACAAGTATTCTGGAAATGTGGGATTTAAATTAAAAAAAATATATATTTTTTTAAAAAAGAAGTTGTGGTAGTGTGCTGGCCAGGGGGGCGCACCTGGGTGCGCCTGGGCGCGGCCGGGTGCGAGCGCGGCCCGCGCTGGGGGGGGCGCAGCTGGCTGCCGCACAGCCCCCCCTTGCTGTTGTGGGTTTTTTTTTTCCTTTATTTTTTTATTTTAATTTAATTTCTGTTTATTTAAATATATGATATTATTTTGGAAATTATGAAATAATTTATATTTAAATAAATAAATAAATGAGTATTTACCCTCTAAATTAATTATTAAATTAATATAAATTTGAGGCAATTGTGGGAAAATTTTCTATATTTTGGAAAATTAAATAATGGAGTATTTTCCTTAAATTTTGAAATTGGATGAGGATGCCATGAGGTTTGTATTTCAAAAATTAATTTCCTAATGGTTGGAAAATTATGGAATTTTTGAAATAATTAAAGGGGAAAATCAATGGAGATTTATGAGGAAAATTTATTTAAATTTTTCCAAAGAAATATTAATCCAAATATTTTCCAAAGGAATTGGAAGTGAGATAAAGGGGTTAATGGTTGGGGCAAAGAAAAGAAAAATTATTTTTTTATAATTAAGGCGTTATGCCATAATTTATTTGAAACTAAAGAGTTATAGCTTATTTTCTTTCGATCCTGGGAGGTCACCCTTAGCCCTTCATTAAAGAGCTTGAGAAGGGGTGACGATTGCGAGGTTTCGGGTTTTAATAGGTCGTTTTGATAATTCCCAGACCCTCGAGCGGAACGAAGAGAGGGTAAAGCCTAGTTCCCACCTAGGTCGTTTCCCGTTGAAACGTAGCCGTCTCTTTATCTTTGCCCTAGCGTGTGAATGATAAGTTGGCTATTCGTGAGTAACACCCGTAGGTGGGAGCGGGGCGTTACAGTTTGGTATCAGAGCGATGGTTAGCGAATCAAGTGGAGGATGCTTGGAGAAATGTGTAACGACCCGTTAGAGGGCCTAGTATTATTTAGAATTAGTTAATTAATTATTGAAGTAATTAATTAAGAGGATTTGCCATTTAATTATTTAATATGGCAGTTTAGAGATTTAATTGAGAAAATAGCATTTAATTATATTTAATTATTGTGAAAATTAAATGCAAGGACGTGTTGGTCATATTACGGATTGGATGTTAATATTCAATTAGTAAATAGAATTATTTTGATTAAGGGATTAATTAATCCCAGCCGTGAGGAGGATTCAGATTGAAAGACTCCTAGTTATATTAGGAGAGAGAGATGGCATTAGGGTTTCTCTTAAGCATATGTATATATATAATAGTCATTAGCCATGTTGTCTTCGCCGTGTGAAGAACAACAGAGGGAAGAAGAAGCTTCAACAGCGAATTAAAGGCTTTGCGTTGGAGGCTTCTGTTAGATCATTGGATCGATCAGAGAGTTTGAAAGGCAAGTTCTTCTCCGTGTAAACCTTTCTTACAGGATCGTATTTAGCATTCGATCATCAGTTTCAGCAACTCTTTGTTTAAGTTTCAGATTTATGTTACAGTCAGTGTATATATATATATATATATAGGCACGAGCAGTGAGTTCAAGTCTTGCATAGGAGGCTCTCGTGAGATCATTAAGTCGATCAAGAAGATCATAAGGCAAGTATCCTTCCCCTGTAATCCTTTCTTACAGGTCTTGATTGAGTTGATATCATATTTCAGAATTTATATCAGTTCCAGTGCATGTATATATTCAAATATGTGCGTTACAGTGAGTTATATCAGATCAGTGCATGTTTATATATGTATTTACATGCTTACAGTGAGTATCAATCAGTTCAGGCATGTTTCTTGCAACGTTTTTCATTAGCTATGATCAGTAAATCATCCCTCAAGTTGTTTATATATCAATTGGGATTGTTCTCCCAAGATTTCTTTTGGAATGGTGTAGTGAAGATAAGTTTTGAATGAAAGATTTGCTCTCTGTTATCGTAAGCTGTATACCTGATAAGAATCCAGTCATTCGAATAAGCCTTGAGTCATTCGAATGAGTTTCAAAGCATCCGAATAAGTTTCAGTGTTATCGTAGGCTTTTCCCCTATAATATTCCAGTCATTCGAATGAGTTTTTGGGTCATTCGAATGAGTCATGTGATTATCATGTCATTCGTATGTATTTTTGAGGTTTTTGACTGTCATTCGAATGAGCCTTGTTGTCATTCGAATGAGCCCTTGAAGATGTGAGTAAGTTGTTGCTTTGTATAGCTTAGCATTCGAATGAGCCTTCTTGTCATTCGAATGACTTTCAAATTGATTCGAATAAGGTTACTGTTGCATTCGAATGAGTCAAGTTTTTCCAGTTCAAAAGTTGAAAATTTTCAAAATTCATTCGAATGAATTTGAGAGTCATTCGAATGAGTCCCAGATCAGATCCGAATAGCCTTGAAATATCATCAGTCATTCGAATGAGCCTTCTGTCATTCGAATGAGTCTCTGTCATTCGAATGAGTTTTTCTGCCATTCGAATGAGCTTGCTGAAATCCATTTTTTTCATTCGAATGAGCTGTTTTTCATTCAAATTTCCTCCTTAGACTTTCTCAATCATCCAAATAGTATCAAATGGCATCCAAATAGCTTCCAATAAATTCTTGATTCAAGTATTAAATTTAATATAAATATTCAATTATTCAAATATTGAATTTTTATGCCAAGATAAGACTAAATCCAATATGCCATGCCTATACTTAGAAATTTCAGAATATTTGAATCTCAACATTTCTAGTAAAAATCATATACCATGTTTAGCAGTTCATTATGACATGGTCAACATTATTTTGTGAGATTATGTGCATACACATTGTATGAGCATTGAGCATGACTTATGTGGAGCACTACATATCGTGTGCTAGCATTTATATGAGCATTGCATTATGCGCGCCAGGCGGCTTGTCCGCGGGGATCCCACTAGTATCAGTACAATTATATCTCAGTTATGAGTTGCTCGCCTGATGTCGACCAGGGAGCTAGGGGCATATTGCCCAAAGTATGTGCTTACAGTTTTTATGTTTGCAGGACTCAGATCAGTCAGGTATGTGTTACAGTTATGTGGGCCTATGGGCCAAAGTTGCATACCTGCATTTAGTTTACAGCTTATGTGCATTACATCTTATAAATGCCATCCAGTGATTATTATATCTCTCAGTACAAGTTCAGTAAGTATTTTTATCAGTATCGATATTCTTCGATTCAGTTTCAGTTATTCTTTCTAGTTTATTACTTGCTGAGCTTTGTAGCTCACCTTGTACTCTTCACCATTCCAGGTCCTAGTGGGGGAGTACCAGACGTGGGGCCTAGCAGCAGTGTCCAGTAGTGTGTGTACGTGGAGCCGCTCAAGACCAAAGATGTCTGGGAGTTATTAGTTATTAGTTATTAGTTATTAGTTATTAGTTATTAGTTGTTAGTTAGTGTTTGATCAGTTTAGATTCATTTTAATTTCGAGTTTAGGGAATTTCCCTTAGATGCAATTATGATTTCAGTTTTTGTTGACTCAGAGTCTTATTACAGTTAATCGATATATATACAGTATTGGTATCAGAATTCAGTTATCAGTTAGTTTATTTTATTTTCCCCGTAGCACCTCTTCTCGGGCAGTTCTAGGAGAGAGGGTGTTACAAAATGTGGTTGAAAGTCGATCAGAGGGCCTTGGAAGTGGAACCACGGGTGACCCGAGGACCCTAGGAGTTGGGTCGGGGCATTGAAGCTGGTGGCTATGCGAATGGAGTGCTCGGATATTCCTATCGTAGGGATAGAAAATTATCGTGGGGCGAGATGATATCCCGTAAGAGATATACGGATCGAGCAAAGAAGAGTCAAATGCCCAAGTGTGGGTATTGGAATCGAGAACCCGAATGTGAAAAATTTGGGAGTAAGTGAAGCATTTTAAGGATGAGATTTCCTTGAGATTGAGGTGCTGAGGCTCGTGTGGGGACACGAAGCCGAAGCATGACTAGTCCGGGAGGGGATTAGTGAAGCGTCCCTATGTCAAGGATTTGCCGAGCATGTTCCAGGGAATAGAGTTGTCCTTTGGAAGTAGTGCAGCAAAATGTGTGCGCTTGAGATAAAATGAGCTAAAGTGGGTGTTAGTTGGAGGCTCAAAGAAATGATTCGACATCAGGCGATGGGATCGTGTTGTTAAAATAATCTCGGAGGGGATGTGTCTAGGGTAGGAGTGGACCCTAGTTGGCTTCTTGATGAGACGAGGTCTATCATTGGTGATATGCCCGGGAGGGCGAAATGGATCTGTGATCGAATGCGGGCCCCAATAGAAGACAAATCCAAGTCAAAGGCCAAGGAAGACCCGCTCGGCCGTGCCGGGTGGGAGCCCACTCGGCACAACCGAGTGGATGAAACCACTCGGCACAACCGAGTGGCTGAGACCACTCGATTGCCGAGTGGTTTTCCCAACCACTCGGCCCAACCGAGTGGAGAGGGTCACTTGGTCGTACCGAGTGATCCCTCCCCAAACTCGGCTTCACCGAGTTGTGGTCACTCGGCATGACCGAGTGACCCTTTAAGATAGCCGATCCAGCCGAATTCCCTCTCTTCGCGCCAGACGATGAGCATTGCGATATTCCGGTATGGGCCGCGAGATTTCTGCCCAGAAAACCGCGACGCCTCTCTCTCTCCTTCATTATAAATATGAAACCCACCTTCATCACAAGGTACGCAATTTGGAGTTATTGAAGCACACTTTTCTCATTTTCTCTCGAGATCTGACTCAAGCATCGGAGGGTTTGCGCGGGGACCCCCACCCGCGTCCTAACGGTGCTCTCGTTTTGTAGGCCACTCGTCACTAAGGTCACTCGTCACCCTCAGGTCACTCGGTCGCCAAGGCCACTCGTCACCCTCAGATCACTCGGTCGCCAAGGCCACTCGTCATCCTCAGGTCACTCGGTCGCCAAGGCCACTCGTCACCCTCAGATCACTCGGTCGCCAAGGCCACTCGTCATCCTCAGGTCACTCGGTCGCCAAGGCCACTCGTCATCCCCAGGTCATTCGATCACCAAGGCCACTCGTCACCCTCAGGTCACTTGGTCACCAAGGCCACTCGGTCATAGGTCAACTGATCATTTTGGGTCACCTGATCATTTTAGGTCACCTGATCATTTTTGGCCACCAGATCATCAGTCCTATCAGACTATCAGATCTGGATCTTTATCAGATCCAATTGCTTGTCCAGATTTTCATCAGCAAAGATACGACTCCCAAGACTCTTGCGTCTCTCCTCAATTAAAAATAGATTGTTGTATTTTGGCAACAACAATTAGCGCCGTCTGTGGGAAATGCAAGACAAAAAAGTTCACTTAAGAATTGTAATGCCCCGCTCCCACTTACGGGTGTTACTCGTGAACAATTACCTGAACTGTTCATCTGCCCGGTGTGAGATGAAGGGCGGACTATGTTTCAAAAAGAAACGCCCTAGTTGGGAACTAGGCTTCGTCTGGCCCTTCGCTTACCCAGGATCCATAAACACCCTAGGACCTCGTGAGTTTCTTATGAATAAAGAAATAACCCGCTACACCGCTCAAGGGCTTCAAGATGCTTCTTAACACCGGGCTAGACTAAGGGAAAACTCGTACTCAGAAAAATCCTCCAAATTTTCCGCTATTTCATCGCTCGGGGACTCCTTCGGGGATTTTATAATTTTTCTATAGCCCAAAATCTCCCAAAATTGGGCCCTATTATTTCCCCTTTTGTTCCCCTAATTTTTTGAATTTTTCCCTTTTTTTTTTCTTTTTTTTTTCCGCGCGCGGGCCCCACGGCCGGCTGGGCCCCCCCTGGGCCCGACCGCGCGCTGCCTAGGGCGGCCGCGCGCCTGCGCGACCGTGCGCGCGCGCCTGCGCGGCCGCGCGCCCACCCGCGTGCGCCTGTGCCGCCGCACGCCCGCCCCCAGCTGCTGCCCGACCTGCTGCTCCCAAAAAAATTTCCAGCACCCATTTTTTTGAAAATTCCACTTTCCAACACCCCAAAAATACCCAAATTCTCCAGAAATTAAAATAAAAAAAATACCTTACTTTTCTTCAAATTTACCTTTATTTCTCCATAAATAAGGCTTAACAATATTTTTGATGCTTCCACAACATACAACAACCATTCACTAAATTGCAACAAGCTTACACAACCCCTTGATGCTTAAATCCCCCTTTATTAAGAATATAGCTTACACTATATTTGCTACATCATACATCCAAAAATAAAGGTAATTTACAACATGCTTAGGCTTCCAAAACCCAAGCTAAATTACATGAGTTCCTTAGGGTCTTCATTTCATCAAGCATGCTTACCCTTCCAAGATTCCTTCCTTCTTGCACGTGAGATACCTACATGGTGAGGATAAAACCTCATGAGCTATTAAGCTCAATAAGGGTGCAATAACAATAGTATGAACATGAAAATAAATGTGATGCCAATGCATGTATGCAACATGGTTAGGGCTTCCACATCCTCACAACCACCTTGGTTTGAGGCTTTAATCTACCCTACCCCACTCAACCTCATGGCCATAGGTCCTAGCTCAAACAACATGCCAATGCACACATAAAAATCATGCATCATACTTACAACTTGCAAGCCACCATCCCATGGGGCTATCCCTTACCTTTTTCCATTCTTTGAAGTTTCCACATGCTTTAACTTCAAGGCCTTCATTGCTTTCAACCTTTGCTCTTTCTCAAGAAACCCCTTAAAAAAAAAAAAACATAAGGTAGCTAAGCCACCATACAAGAAAGATAAATGATTTCTCTTTATTACTATAAGGTAGAGACCTTACCTTTGCATTCTTCATTTCCTTCTTCCTTTCTTCTCCATTCTTTCCTTTCTTCCTCTAAGCATTTGGCCAAAAAGCTTAGCCTTCTTCTTTACCTCCCTTTATATAGCCAAAATTCCCCTTTAATTCACTTATTTTATATCCATGGCAAGAATAAATCATAGCCCTAGGATTTCACTTAAGTTGGAAGAATACATCCTAGCCTTCCATAACAAGCACAATCCATGTGCTCTTGTCTTCTTTAATCTCCACCATTAGATTTCTTTTACTTTTGAAGACTAGATCTCAACCATTAAAATCCCTTTACATGTGGCAATCCATGCCACTTCTCTTGAATCATCTCAACCATTAGATTTTTAAGACTAAATCTCCACCCTTGGATCAAGTCTTCCTTTCCATAAATAGATTTTCTTTTCTATTTATTTAATTTGAGAAATTTTCATGCCATCAACCTTGAAAGACATAATTCAAGGCTTTTCCCATTTATTAAATCCCCATATTTCAAGGCTTGATCCCAACCATTGGATCATGTCTCCAAATCCCATAAAATATCCCATTTCTCATTTATTTAATTGGGACTAATTTCACCACATTAAATATGAAAGACAATTTAGAGAGACATAATGCTTTTCTTTCCCATTTATTTTAGTCTCCCATTTTCCCCCATTAATGCTTGACTATTTTCTTTTTCTTTTGCATTTTCCTTTTTATGCAACATAATTATGTCTCCCATTAATTGCAAGAATGACCATATTCCAATTTCTTTTGCAATTAATTTGATCTTCATTTATCTTGGACACCACTTTGCCAAGTGTCACTCTATGCCACCAACCTTGGCTTCCAAGACTAAATCTAAGCCATCCATGTGGCACCCCCATATAAATATACCAATTAATTATTTCCACTCCCATAATTAATTTCCTCCTTTTCTCATAATTAATTCCTTTATGGAATTTCTCTCCAAAATTACCAAAACACCCTTTGTGAATTTTCAATCCCATTTATTTCCACATAATGTAAAATGGGAACTAATTCACTTCCATATTCAATTCCACCTTGGAATTATCTCCAATGTACCAAATTACCCTTTATTGGACTTCGCTATCCAAATTACCAAAATGTCCCTCTCATAGGGCACCCTCAATCTCAAGGATTCAACACCTTCTCAAGGGCATTTTTGGAATTTTTCTCACTTTCTTTCCTATTCTTTTAACACCTGTAACACTGGGTGTTACAAGAATGGCAAACACTCGGGGGCACCGACGAACTCTCTCTCAAGGCGCAGAGACACGCCTGCCACCACGAAACTCTCAACAACAAGGAGCGCCTCCCACCATTCACAATTCTTAGCAACATCCTCCCACTCATAACGCTCAAACACAAGGAGGTGATCGCTCCCTTTCTCCAAACCGACAGACGGGAAGTCAACCAATCCCACCTCCACCTAACATCGGCTCAGGATCACTCCCTGCTGATCAAGCTGGAACCTCACGACAGCCACCACGTACGGTCCCATGGGAAGAGTATGAAGCATTGAGACAACAACATGTTGAAGGCATGCAAGCACTACGAGACTTGGCTGGGATACTCCGAAGTATGATGCCTGGAGGGACATTGCCGGATACTCTAAAAAAGTTTATGCTACCTCTTGAACCTCAGCCCGAGGCGGGAGCTGATTCCTATCAAGAGGCTACTCCTGATTCACAATCTCGATCTACGCCTCCACGGGAGGGTAAGCCCAGATCACCACCATCAAGAAAGATCCCTCATTCCGTGCCTCGAAAAAATGAAAACCCAAGAATGGAAAACAGGACCAGAAGCCCTCAACGGCGGAGGTATCATGAAACAGTGGCCAGTACACCAACAAGACATGACAACCAGACAACAGCAAGTATGCGTGATGACATGAAAAGAGTAGTAGAAGAGGTGCTTGAGAAGAAAAAATTAATCCCCGCAACAGAAGAACACCAGTGTAGAAAATGTCCTTTTACTGCAAATATATTGGAAAGACCTCTGCCCCGAAAATTCAAGATGCCTCAAATCACACTCTATTCAGGAAAAGACGACCCATACGATCATGTTTAGAATTACTAGTCACTAATGATATTGCACGGATGGACGACGACGTAATGTGTCGAGCATTTTCCTTAACACTATCAGGACATTCTCGAACATGGTTTAACAGCCTTCCAGAAGCCTCTATTTCATCATTTGGGCAGCTTAGAATAGAATTTACCAAGGCTTTCGTGATTAATAGTAGAAGAAAAAAGGATGCCACATATTTGCTCAGCATATGACAAGGGAATAAGGAATCCTTACGTCAATTTGTGGACAGATTTCGTAATGCTACTCTTGAAGTTCCAGACTTGCCGGCTCAAGTGGCGGTATCCGCTATGCTTCAAGGGACATGCCTCGCCTCTCTTCAAGAATCACTTTCTTTAGACCCTCCAATATCCCTGGCCAATTTATTTGTCAGAGCAAACCGATATATCCTTCACATTGAGATTATGAGGAACGTGGCGGGGAAAGAAGACAAAGAAAGGAAGAGAAAGGAACGTGAAGGGGAAGAAGAGCTTATTCGACGATAGGAAAGGAATAGAAGACCAGATGTACCAAAACCTCATTTTAATCATTATACTCGACTCTTACAACCCCGATCAACTATATTAGCTGCAATAGAGGGAGAATGACTTCTTAAACTACCCCACAGAGTTGACCGCCCCATGGGAAAAAATTAAGGAGAGTATTGCAGATACCATCGAACCAGAGGGCACTCCACTGACCAGTGTAGAGAATTGAAGAATCAGATTGAGATGCTCATTCGTGAGGGACATTTGCAAAGATATATTGAGACGCGAAGAAGAAGAAAACAGGGGACCCCAGCAAATGGGAGATAGGCGTGAAGGGCATGAAAGGCCAAATTCGAGACAACAAGAGAGAAGAGGAGATCATCGACAAGATACTCACGTAGACAATGAGCCGACTCAATAGGCCATTCACGTCATCTCAGGAGGGGAAACCCTAGGCGAGGACACATCAGCCTCCCGAAAAGCATACGCCCGTCAAACCTACCAAGTTAACTCAGTAATGGAGATAAGAGATGATGAAGAACCAATCACCTTCGCCCCAACCGATCGGGGTGATATAATACTCCCACATGATGATCCCATGGTTATTTCAGCAGTCGTAGCCAAGCACCCCATTAGTAGAATTCTGGTAGATAATGGAAGTTCTGTCAACTTGATCTATTGGAACTGTTTTGAACAAATGCATTTATCTCACGACCGGCTGAAGAAAGTATCCTCACCTCTATATAGCTTCACTGGAGAAGCAATTCCAGTTGCAGGATCAATTCAGCTGTCTATCACGTTAGGTGTGGACCCCCAGCTCGTAACTCAACAAGCGAATTTCATGGTGGTTAAAACCTCATCGGCAGCATATAATATGATCTTGGGACGCCCGTTACTCAATGATCTAAGGGCCGTGGTATCCTCGTGCTATTTATTGATGAAATTCCCCACATCCGCCAGAGTAGGACAAGTTCGAGGAGATCAAAAGAAAGCCCGAACTTGCTATGTGTCATCCACAAAAGGGAAAAGAACTGAAGAAACCTTATCCATAGCCGAGAAAGCCATACATAAGTCCTTGGAGGAAGGAGCCGCACGTAAACCTCAACCTGTTGAAGAATTGGAAATAGTATATCTCAGTGAATCAGATTCAGAGAAAGTAGCGTATGTGGGATCCCAGCTTCCAGAGCATACGAAAGAGGAAATTGCAAGATGCTTGAGAGAAAATTCAGACGTATTTGCTTGGAAACCAAAAGACATGCCAGGAATCAGTCCAGAAGTAATATGTCACCACCTGAATGTGGACCCCCAATTCAAGCCGGTCCGACAAAAGAAGCGAAACATTGCCCCTGATAGATTACACGCATTAGAAGAAGAAGTTGACAAATTGCTAAAAGCAGGTTTCATCCGAGAGGTATTATGCCCAGACTGGTTGGCCAATGTCGTTATGGTCCCAAAACCTAATGGAAAATGGCGTGTCTGTGTGGATTTCACCAATCTCAATAAGGCATGCCCCAAAGACTCATACCCACTACCACGGATCGACCGTCTTGTGGACGAAACGTCTGGATACCAGTTCCTGAGCTTTCTGGATGCTTTCTCAGGGTACCACCAAATAATGATGTACCCCCCGGACCAGGAGAAGATGTCATTCATCACTGAAAAGGGGACATATTGCAACCAAGTCATGCCTTTTGGACTCAAGAACGCCGGAGCCACTTATCAACGCATGGTGAACAAAGTCTTTAAAAAACTGCTGGGCGACACAATGGAAGCATATGTTGACGACATGATTGTGAAAATTCGAAAGGACGAATCCCATGTAGAAAAACTAGCGCAAGTGTTGGGAGTCTTTAGACAATACAAGATGCGGTTGAATCCAACAAAGTGTGCCTTTGGCGTACAGTCTGGAAAATTCTTGGGATACATGATCACGCAAAGAGGAATCGAAGCAAACCCTAAGAAAATATAGGCAATATTGGACATGGAACCACCAGCATCAACTAAGGAAGTCCAGCGATTGACGGGGCAAATGGCAGCTCTTGGACGTTTTCTCTCCAAGTCAGCCGAAAGAGAGTTACCCTTCTTACGAACATTAAGAGCGGGAAAAAAGTTTGAATGGACAGAACAATGCCAAAAGTCATTTGAAGCGTTAAAGGAGTATTTGAAAGAAGTTCCCCTATTAACACGACCAGAAACTGGAGAGACATTGTACTTATACTTGGGGATAAGTGATGAAGCCATAAGTGCAGTATTAATCAGGAAAGAAGGACAGGTGGATCGACCAATATATTATGTCAATGAGGTATTGCAGGGCCCCGAGACACGTTATCCAGTGGTAGAAAAATGGCATTCGCACTGGTAAATGCATCCAGAAAGTTGAGGCCATACTTCCAAGCTCATTCGATCATCATACTTACAGATCAGCCCTTGCGAAGTATTTTACAAAAGCCCGAATGTTTCGGTCGCCTTACCAAATAGTCCATCGAGTTAAGTGAATATGATATCCAGTATCAACCTCGACAAGCTATAAAAGGACAAGCGCTGGCTGACTTTATTGTGGAATGCACACATTCCGGTAAGGCAACAGAAAATAGGCAGAAAGAATGGTTGTTGTTTGTTGATGGGGCATCTGGTTCACAAGGGAGTGGCGCTGGGATAGTACTCGTATCCCCCGAGGGAGAAACGTTTGAGTATTCCCTACGGTTTGCTTTTCCGAGTACCAACAACGTAGCTGAATATGAAGCATTAATCGCTAGAATGAGGATAGCAAGAAAATTGGAAGTAGCATGATTGGTTGCTCATAGTGATTCTCAGTTGATTGTGCAGCAGTTTCAGGGACAATATGAGACCAGAGAGCAGATAATGGCCCGATACTTGTGTAAAGTGAAAGACCTAGCATAGACATTTCAGAGTTTTCAGTTAACACAAATAAACAGATCACTCAATGGACATGCTGATGCTTTATCTAAACTCGCGTCCACTAAAGAAACAACCGGAAGAGCAGTATTTGTTGAAATGCTTCATCAGCCAAGCATTGAAGAAAAAGAGACATCGTGTGTGAAGACAGGAGTGGATTGGAGATCGTCCTTTTATCATTATCTCACTAATAATGAATTACCAGATGATCCACAAGAAGCAAGAAGACTTAAGATGCGGGCTTCAAGGTTTACCATCATAGACAGGATATTATATAAGCGAGCTTACACTACACCTCTTCTCAAATGTTTAGGCCCTCAAGAGGCCGAATATGTCTTGGCAAAAGCTCATAGTGGAATATGTGGAGAGCACTTGGGAGCAAGAGCCCGAGCAACCAAAATCTTGAGAGCCGGTTTCTTTTGGCCCACATTAAGGTCCGACGCGTTAAAGAAAGTCAAATCATGTGACAAATGTCAACGACACGCTCTAGTCCAATCTGCCCCAATATCTCAGTTGCAACTTGCGTTCCAGCCTATACCATTCACTCAGTGGGGTTTGGATATTCTGGGACCTTTTCCTCAAGCGCCCGGGCTAAGAAAATTTTTAATAGTGGCCACTGACTATTTCACCAAATGGATTGAAGCTGAGGCATTGGCTACTATTACGGCATGAAAAGTGGAGGCAATGGTATGGAAAGACATTGTGTGCCGGTTTGGGATACCAAGAATTATCGTCACGGATCACGGAAAGCAATTTGACTATGACTCCTTTAGAAAATTCTGTAATGACCTAGGAATTCAACTAAGATTCGCTTCAGTAGCGTATCCCCAAGCTAATGGGCAAGCTGAGGTCAGTAACCGAACCATATTACATGGCCTAAAAACCCGACTTGAAGGAGCCAGAGGCACATGGGCCGACGAGCTGCCCACCATTTTATGGGCTTATCGAACAACTAGTCGGGTAGCTACGGGAGAAACTCCATTCAATCTGGTATATGGAACAGAGGCTTTAATTCCCATTGAAATTTCAGCTAAGTCCCCAAGACTGATGGCATATGAGGAAGAGGATGGCGCAAGGAATTCTGAAGCGTTGCGAGAAAATTTGGATATGATTGAAGAGCAGAGGGATAACACTGCCATGAAGATAGCTGCATATCAAAGAAGAGTAGCCAGTTATTTCAATTCTCGGGTAAAGAACAGACCCATGAAAGAAGGAGATTTAGTACTTCGAAGATCTGTTGTAACCAACACGCTAAGGGATGATGGAAAGTTACGAGCAAATTGGGAAGGGCTGTACCGCATTCTAAAACTGCTTGGCCCCAACACTTGCATTTTACCGACTCTTTCAGGAAACACTATGGGCAAAACATGGAATTTGAACTATCTGAAGTTGTATATGAACAATGTATCTGAGAAAATATCTGCAATAACATAAGTCCTAAATGGGACCGTGGACGTAGGCGCATTTGGCTGAACCACGTAAAAATGCTTGTGTGCGCATGGTTTGTCATTTTATTTTCGAAAAAGAAAAGATCGAGCCCGTTGTCCTGCCTATGGCCCGGCAACGAGGTAAAACTACGATCGAGCCCGTTATCCCGCCTATGGCCCGGCAACGAGGTAAAACTACGATCGAGCCCGTTGTCCCTCCTATGGCCCGGCAACGAGGTAAAATTACGATCGAGCCCGTTGTCCCGCCTATGGCCCGGCAACGAGGGAAAACTACGATCAAGCCCGTTGTCCCGCCTATGGCCCGACAACGAGGCAAAACTATGTTCGAGCCCGTTGTCTCGCCTATGGCCCGACAACGAGGCAAAACTACGATCGAGCCCGTTGTCCCGCCTATGGCCCCGGCAACGAGGTAAAACTACGATCGAGCCCGTTGTCCCGCCTATGGCCCGGCAACGAGGTAAAACTACGATCGAGCCCGTTGTCCCTTCTATGGCCCCACAACGAGGTAAAACTACGATCGAGCCCGTTGTCCCACCTATGGCCCGGCAACGAGGTAAAACTACGATCGAGCCCGTTGTCCCGCCTATGGCCCGGCAACGAGGTAAAACTAAGATCGAGCCCGTTGTCCCGCCTATGGCCCGACAACGAGGTAAAACTGCGATCGAGCCCGTTACCCCGGTAACAAGGAAAATACGCTCAAGCTCGCCACATCGTGCATGATCCGGTAGCGAAAGAAAAGTGTTGGCCTTGCATCACTAAAGACAACAATAAAAGGATGAATCAAGCAGTAAATAGCGAAACACATTGGGCAGGACAAAAAAAAAAACATTCATTGATAAAACCAACAAACAAACTACAACGAGAAGAGCACATTCGCCCGACAACAGCTGAAATCAAACCACAGTGAAGGTCTACTCGCGGGAGCGAGACTTGCGAGAGGAACGCTTAGAAGATCCCAACGATGCAACAGGAATCCCAGGAGGATCCGCGGGGAATTCCCCTTCTTCAACCTCAACCGCTTGAGGGATATCTTCAACGGCCGCACTAGGATCTTCTCCAATGGCTCCGAGGTAGACCACCATGCCTTCTTTGAAAAGAAATGGGTTCCAAGGGCCCGCCAAATTCTCCAAATCATCCACCAAGTAAGAATCCAAATAAGAAGAAGGACTCATGGGCTCATTCGGTTCATACTGGCGCCAATCTACTTGATGAGACTCCTCAACCTCTGGAGTAAGGAAAAGTTCAGGAAAAGTCTCTCCCAGACGTTGAGATTCCAAATGGGCGCGTGCCAGATAAAACCCATATTTCAAAAAACCTGAAGCATATTTTCCTTTCCTATCTTGACAGTCGATTGAGAGACGATATTCTTTCACTGCTTCAGCCCGAATATCCCGAGCATCCTTCCGACTTATCTTCAACTCTGACAAGCGTAGAGAATGTTCCTGCAAAAGTGCCTCATGTTGCGCCATCAAACCAACACTCTTGCGCTCTTCAGCTTCTAGCTGAGAGCGTAAGTCTGAAATTTCCCCATGAAGACCCGAGGTACCAACAGAAGCCTCGGACAGTCGATCCTCCATGCGCCCAATCTCTGCCTCTGCATTCTTCTTCCCGAGCTCTGCCCGACGAGCACGACCCTTTAACTCTTGACGCTCCTCATTCCAAGAAAATTGGCGCTTCCTCCAGTCTGACATTTGGGCCTCTACTTGTTCACGATAGGCCCTGTCCCTAGCATTAGAGGCAACTATCCCTTGAACCCCTTGCACCAGAAGTTGCTCCACTTCATCCCTAGTCTGGGCATAATTGCCACCGATAAGTCGTCGTTCATCTCGAGGGAGAATGGTGGAGTAAATGAGGTGAGCGCCAATCCTTGGTTCAGTGACAGAGTCTGTTTCCAATACCCTGGGGGAAACTTCATAGTCTCGACCAGTAAGCTTTGTACCATCCCCGAGAATCACAGTGTGCTTCACCTCGCCCGGAAGAGGAAGTACAGGAGGTGGTCTCAATGCTTTCTCCCCCCCAAGACGGTGACGATCTTTCCTGTTAGGAACTACAGGGTGGCGACATTCTTCTTCCACCCGAGCCATATCGCCAGCAAACCGAGAGGAGGAGGTTTGCCCCCCTTGCGAATTGGGAGTAGGAGATGGAGGGTTGACGGCCTCTTCATGAGGAAGAGGAAGAGATGGACTTTCTGTGTGAGAAGGAGCTTCGACACTCGATTGGTCACTTCTGGGACGACATCGCCTTTCTACTCCAATGGGAGAAACACCGGCAGGCCTACGTGACCGAGGAGGGCGAGAGCTTGTAGATCCCTCGGCACCATGTGTAGAAGTCCCAGCTGTTGTTACAACACGTGCCTCCTCCTCACGCTGGCGTCTACGTAACTCCATCAGCCTATTCAACCCAGCCATTTCTGCGAAAATCAATACAAAGTAGTTAATACGGAAAAAAGTAATAATGGGAAAAGAAAAAAGGAAGGCAATGTCAAAAGATATTCTACCCCCAGGAGTGTTTTCCTCCTGAGGATCAAAAGGAGGATGCGAAGACGATTCAGGCATTTCCATCTCCTCCTCCTCGACTCCTTCCATTTCCTGGTTAGATAGTGTAGAAGACTGAGGAGGAGCAGTTGGCGTCACGACCCCCCAGCCCACGATTCTAAAATTCTCCACCGTCAAGAGGCTCATCAAGTTAACGGGGCCTTGTGCCGTTAACATTTCTACTAGGTGACGATACACGCCCCGAACTTCTTTGCAGGGAGGGAACCCTTGGCTGGCGTCTTGATGATTCCAAAATAAAGGAGCATCCCAATTAGGTGGAGGTTCTATCACTAACCACCGTTCTTCAAATCGATTAATCTTGTTTGGAAGAGCAACGAACAGCTCTAAGCCCGACACCTTCTGGAACGTGTAAAGAGCACGATCCTTGCTGGCTTTTCGCAGTCGATAGAAACAACTGAAAAGTCTCAAGGAGGGGACGACGTCCCTCAGTCGACAAAGTATAGAAAAGCAGACCATCTGAGCCCAACCATTAGGATGAAGTTGAGCGGGAACAATCTTGTAGTGACGCAACCACGCCCTTGAAAAGGGCGGAAGAGGAAAATGGAGTCCCACCTCAAATGAAGCAAAGTGAAGACCAAGGGAGCCCTCGTCTACCCAAGAGGGGTCCGCCTCATCAAGACGGGGGTACCTCACCATAAATCCAGAAGGCGTGGCGTCATAAACTTGCTCGTAGGCCCCGTATCGAAGCCTGGAACTCGAAGTTGTAGGAATGCGCGCGGGGCCGGGGGGTGATGCCGGTCTTCTCCTCGACATGTTAAAGAAATACGAGACCGTTACCTTGTTACAACAGGAAAGATGGAAGGTCACATGGAGCAAAACACCTGCACAAAAGACAAAGAACATCAGTACAAGGAAAAAGAAAGAAACAATTGAAGGAAATCAAGTGACTAAAGGCATAAAAGGTCGAGGGAAGGCCGGAGCCACTCGACCACAACCCAGTGAGGGGCCACTCGGTCATGACCGAATGGCCTCCGTCGAGAACAAGGCCACTCGGTCATGACCGAGTGGCCACTCGTCACTCGCCATAGCCACTCGGTCATGACCGAGTGGCCTCCAGTCGCACGCACGGCCACTCGGTCATGACCGAGTGGCCTCCCAATCGCACCCTTCGAATGATGAAAATGAGATGTGGCCCAGAAACGCGCTGAGACCTGAGAGAATTTTAGTTTTGAAGCACCTCAGCTGATCCTTGTGAAAATTAAATGAAGACTTGAAGCCCTATTTATAGAGGTTTGAAAGGCAAAAAGTCGAAAGCTGTGGAGCAAATACAGAAAATGAAGAGCAAATGCGCAAAAATGATCTCCCGAGAGATACACAAAATGCGGTAAAAGCAACGCCCATTTTTCCAGGATCATATGCTCTTTTACCCGACTCCTCAACTAAAAAAGCAGGGAGCAATTGATATGCCCGGGAGGGCGAAATGGATCTGTGATCGAATACGGGCCCCAATACAAGACAAATCCAAGTCAAAGGCCAAGGAAGACCCGCTCGGCCGTGCCGGGTGGGAGCCCACTCGGCACAACCGAGTGGATGAAACCACTCGACTGAGCCGAGTGGCTAAAGCCACTCGGCACAACCGAGTGGCTGAGACCACTCGGCTAGGCCGAGTGGCCGTGACCACTCGATTGCCGAGTGGTTTTCCCAACCACTCGGCCCAACCGAGTGGAGAGGGTCACTCGGTCGTACCGAGTGATCCCTCCCTGAACTCGGCTTCACCGAGTTGTGGTCACTCGGCATGACCGAGTGACCCTTCAAGATAGCCGATCCAGCCGAATTCCCTCTCTTCGTGCCAGAAGATGAGCATTGCGATATTTCCGTAATGGGCCGCGAGATTTATGCCGAGAAAATCGCCACTCCTCTCTCTCTCCTTCACTATAAATACAAAACCCACCTTCATCAGGAGGTACGCAATTTGGAGTTATTGAAGCACACTTTTCTCATTTTCTCTCGAGATCTGACTCAAGCATCGGAGGGTTTGCGCGGGGACCCCCACTCGCGTCCTAACGGTGCTCTCGTTTTGTAGGCCACTCATCACCAAGGTCACTCGTCACCCTCAGGTCACTCGGTCGCCAAGGCCACTCGTCACCCTCAGATCACTCGATCGCCAAGGCCACTCGTCATCCTCAGGTCACTCGGTCGCCAAGGCCACTCGTCACCCTCAGATCACTCGGTCGCCAAGGCCACTCGTCACCCTCAGGTCACTCGGTTGCCAAGGCCACTCGTCATCCCTAGGTCATTCGGTCACCAAGGCCACTCGTCACCCTCAGGTCACTCGGTCACCAAGGCCACTCGTCACCCTCAAGTCACTCGGTCACCAAGGCCAGTCGTCACCCTCAGGTCACTCGATCACCAAGGCCACTCGGTCATAGGTCACCTGATCATTTTGGGTCACCTGATCATTTTAGGTCACCAGATCATTTTGGGCCACCAGATCATCAGCCCTATCAGACTATCAGATCTGGATCTTTATCAGATCCAATTGCTTGTCCAGATTTTCATCAGCAAAGATACGACTCCCAAGACTCTTGCGTCTCTCCTCAATTAAAAATAGATTGTTGTATTTTGGCAACAACAATTGGAAATGATAGGCGTGTGGCAAGTGGACCCAACGAGTGTTTGCATGAGATGGGAAATCCCAAGTGAGTTGAGCTGGAATCCAGATTTGGGATTAAGGAGTTGGGCGTGCATTGAAAGGCGTGTAAAAGCCATGGGGTTAGAAGTCCTAGTTGTAAAAGGGGCCAAAGGACCGTTCATGTGATTGATGGATGAGGGGCCAATCAAAACACTCATTATGACGCTTGGGGTCAGGTGGGACGCCTAAGGTTGGGAGATGAGAGGTGAATAGACCCTCATTGTGATGCCTGGGGTTGAGATGACGCCTAAGATCACGAGACCCTTGATGGGAGATGCGGAGGTCACCCAATGAAGGGTATGAACGGTGTGTGATCCGAGGGCGATGAGTTTGTGGCAATCGGACATCCGTGGGCTATGCGCGCGCAAGAAATGCCAACTTGGATGCCAAGTGGGCAGGGGCATGGTAAGCGATGTGGAAGCCCAGGAATTTTAGTTCCAAGTCAAGGAAGCCCGATCGAGGTGTGCAGGAAGGCCAGGCTGGGCGCAGTGACTGAATGCATACGTGAGTGTGCAAGGAGAGATGAGAGGTCTCAATTTACTTGAGGGTAATGGAAGGCACTCCATGGATATGGACGATAGAGCTTGAGGTAGGCTCAACGTGTCGGTTGTGGATTGAGATAGTTGATAACCAAGATTTTGGGATGAGCTAGGTGGTGAAATGAATCATGATGGGTTTGGATCCATTGTCATGGAAAGTTGGAGCTTCCAAATGTGAATGAGAGCCGTGAGATATGATCTTATGGGGTAAGATCATGAGGCCTCAAGATGCGAAGTGGTATGAGAGTCTCTTAAGCGATAAGAGATGTAGAGTCCTGAGGAGTGGGGCTCATGGTACGAGCTTGAGGTTATCAAGGCAAGGATAACCAAGTGAGATGGCTCGGGTAAGGTGGTGGCGGAACCATCGTAGCTCGGGAGGCTTTAAATAGCTTTGATGCTATGGGTGCAAGGCTCGGTGTGACGGATCTGATACTATGGACCGTGTGGCAGAGGACTAATGAGTTGGCTCGCGTTGAGGGCAAGTGGCCCATAAGCCTAAGCAATTTAGTGAACTGCAAGTGACGGTCAAATGTCGAAGATCTAGAGCAGCGCCCTAAGAAATTTGGTCAGGTGAGACCGAAATCTCCTATAAAGGATACGACATTTAGAGTAGTCCTAAGGAGGAATCGCGGAGCACGTTAGGGAATCCGATAGATTGCTGTCGAGTAGGACGCCTAGTTAGGAAAATGGCTGCGAGCGTGGTGTAGTAGTCATGCCGTGTTCGATATTAGAGGTGTGACTGGAAAGCTAAAAGTCACACTACGGGGTGCGAATAGATCAGAGTGGGACCTGAGTCATGCTGTTGGAAGCTGTTGTTGGGCCAGTGTAAGGGAGCAACACAGTGATAATGGTTAGGTGTTGACTCTCTGAAGCACAGGGCAACACGATGGGGAACCAGTGTTGGGCCAGTGTATGGGAGTGACACGATGATGGTGACAAGGTGTTGGCTCGCCTAAAGCACAGGGCAACATAGTGACTATACAGATGGTCAGGGACTAAAGATCTATGAGGTGTTTGAGAAATAAACCTGGGGAAAAAAAACGGGTCTAACGTGGGAATAACGCTACGGTTGATGCCTATTGTTGACGGGTCTAATTCTAAGGACCACTGGATATAGACGGTTAGTTCACGGAAGGGACTACAACCCTCTATGTAGAGTAACCTGTCTACGGTGGAGATGATTAGACGTCGAAGACTTGAGGTATGCCATAGGTTATACCTGGGCCAGACCTAAAATTCCGTAAGGGTTGAAGTATGGTGGTAGTGCTTTTGGTGTCAAAGCAGCAAGAAGGTTTGTGAATTGAGGGGGGGTGATATCTTGTGGTGTGATAACAAGATGTGTGGTGATGCTCCTTGTTAAAGGATGCTAACGCGGTGGTGGTTAATTTGATCGAAGTTGATCAGGTAAATCGAGATGATGAACCCTGTGAGACCTTGTGGTGATGCAAGAAGAAGGATCGATTGGTGGAGTCGGTAAATGGCTCGAGAATGATACGTAAGTGCCGTGGAGGGCGAGACTTACGAAATGGAAGCCAACCATCAGATGGGGAAATTGAAGCGTGTGAAGGCTTCGAATAAAGGGATCTTTAATCCAGTGAAGTGAGTTGTGGCAGGCCGAACGCGTGGCTAAGGCACGGTTCGAAATTCGCGAAGGCTCGCGAATGCACAGTCTGGTGTTAGTCCTGGGTGTGTCGATGCGAAATGAGGAAGTATCCTCATGTAGCACTGGATGGGTTTCCAGTAGGGGACACAGGATAAGTTGCCAGGTGGTAGCACCTGATGGCAATGATGGAGCGTGAGGCTCGAGGACTGTGAAGTAAAGCCTTGTTGGTGAAAGTAAAGCAAGATCGCTACGGGGTAAACAGCGTAGTTCAAAATTTTGAACTTACCCCGATCTCGACGATTGGATCAACGTCGAAATTAAATCATTCACAAACAAATAAATAAATCTAACCTTTAGATTATCAAGTCGTTCGTGGATTCGAGCCGTCCAAGCGTCCGACCTCTAACTCGTGATACGCGGCACGCGTCCGTTGGCAAGGAGAGCGGAATAGGAGTGCTAGCTCCTTCTCCTTTGCGCGGCTTGTGTATGGACGGTAAAAGAACACCCACGTTTCAAATCGATGCCAAAAGAAACGGGAAGAGTGAACGGCAACACGTTTTTCAACTCTTGAAAAACGACACCAAAAATCACTATAATAATGGGCAACCTATAAAAGGATATTTATAGTGAAATATCCTAGGGTTTCCAAAACCCTAATGGATTGGGCTAGTCCATTAATTCTAATTTAATTAGAATCTTAAGTGGGCTTATTCTAGTCCAACTAGAAATATAATTAAATGGCCCAATCCTTTTATAGGTTAAATAAAATATTATGACCCAAATCTAATTCAAGCCCAAATATATTTTATTTAATATTTAGCCCAAATCTAATTTGGTCCAAATATAATATTTAATATTTGGCCCAAATCTAATTTAGTCCAAATATAATATTTATTTTAATATTTGGCCCAAATCCAATTTAGTCCAAATATAATATTTAATTTAATATTTGGCCCAAATCTAATTTAGTCCAAATATTAACTTAAGCCCAAAAATATTTTATTTCCTATTTGCCACTCCAACAAATAGAAAATCATTAAATTAGAAACTCCTTCCTAATTTAATCAATTGCCATTTTAGGAAACTCTTTCTATTATAACGACTCCTCGTCATATCGACGTCATTTACGTCTATTTGTTCTTTTTCCGTGAGAACCTACGACGGCACAACTTCTTGCCGAAGTGTCCCACTTAACCATACGTCCACTCTCCTGGTTTAAGCCAGGGACCGTGCCTATTGCGTATGACTCATTAGGCTTCCGAATATGTTGGCAATGTGTCAGTACGAACACATAAGACAAGATTGGCCTCTAGCAAGGCATCATGCCTACCCAATTATTCAGAAGGATTCATAATCCGCAAATAACCTTTCACGAGCATGGTTACCGTGTAATTCGATCCTCTCGTCAATGTATCCTATGTGATCTCAAGTTGGCAATGTGTTGCTTGATTATGATCACATAAATCTTTCTTCGGTTATCCGGATATCTTCACTTAATAGAAAGTGAATCAATAACTCCTTATTGATCTCTTTCACCATGGCCATGGATTTAAAGTGAATATCCACCGAAGGCGCCTTAGATACATCATCCTCTATCAAGGGATAGACGAGTCCCATCTTGGTTATGCACCCATCTCCATAAGCCTCACAATATGCCCAACGATCGCCCACGTGCAGCCTTTATTTAGGCTCATCGAAACGATGTCAAAGCATATCGGTCTTCTTATGAGATGACAGTGACAACCTCAGGTCCAAGGATTAATTACACCCATCTCGTATGAGAATTCCATCAACATATAACCAAAATGGATTCTCATGGAGAGTCATGTCCAGTGATACGTTCTCCAACATTGGTCACCTATGTACTTGTCTAGGCATCCTCATGCCTATGCGTGTGAGACCCCCATTGCTATCACATAGCAAAAACATAGCACATACAAGTCTTACCGCAATTGTCAATGTCCATTCTTGACATTGCTACGACTTGGGACGTTTAATGATGTCTAGAAACTGTGATGCATCATCTCACATCTTTATAGATTATTCACAGTATACATCATATGGACTTCTATCTAGTTTCATTCGGTTATTACAATAATAACAAGAAACTAATAGAATGACTTCTTGTGAATTTGAATAACTCCTTATTCAAATAATAACATGATTACAATTGTCAGTGTACAACATGCCCAATCTGATTGGGTCTAGAGCACCTACACTAACAACCTACACTAACAGTTGGGTGTCGTGTATGCCTTTAATATAAAGGTTCGGCGAGTCCTGGTGGTTAGACCAGGTGAATTTTGAGAAAGAGACCCAAGGTGGTAAAAGATGGTTGGTCAGGGCAGAATTGTGCCGCTTAAGGGAATGTGGCTTCGGAGTGAGAGCTATCAATGGTAGTCGAAATTTGATCAGGGTAGAACTTGAGAGCTTCTCCCAAGAGAAGTTGAGCATGAGGCAACAGTGTGGGATGAACTCCCTAAGGCACTACAATTTTATCGGGAGAGATCACCCAGGAAAAAGCCAACGAAATGGTGAGTGCCTGAGTAGGAAGGTGAGTCCTACAGTATCAAGTGGAAGCGTGAATTCCACAGGAGTAGCAGGGGTGATTTCCAATGGGTGTAGTTTATATTGAAGTGGTAGTCGATAATTGCAAGTGTAGTGCCTGGAAGAAGGTTGTGTTGGTTGCAAGCTGGCGATCCGGCAAATGCTAATCTAGTTGGTTAGTCGAAAGTTGAGGGTGAAGTTAAGATGTCGCCAAAGAGTGGCGAGAGCTCGAAGGAAGAGCTTATGGGACGAGATTGATTTATAGGAATGGTGTTAGGGTGATGAAATCACCTAATGGCTGTGAGTGAAACAGCCAGAGGGATGCCTTGGAGTGTGGGCAAATGAGGAGGAATTAACCTCGTGTCTAAGGTTAATGATTGTGAAAGGAAATTGGCTAGTGAAGCTATGGTGGCGTTTAAGCCAAGGTGGTCGCTCACCGAGTGGTGTGAGCTGGTTGTAGCAAAAGCTATATGAAATTCGGGAAAAGCCAGGGTCTCTCAGGGATTTAGCTAGCGGCTATAAGTATAAAAAGTGATATGAGGAAGGCGACCTAAGAGTGGGGTCGTGCTGGTTGTGGTGACCAATGAGATTCAAAGAACAACAAGTCTTTTGAGATGGCATGGTGGTGTCATCGTCGCGGTTAGGGAAAAGAAGTTATCAGGAAGGTCAAAGGTAACCATTGTGTATGGTAAGACCTTGAAGCCGAGTGTGAATGGCCATGAAGGCTGGTATCGGTGAATTTTGAGATGCAACGATCGTGGGGGAGAAATTCGTTGCTATGATGGTGTTGTCCTTGCCAAGGAGGACAAGAGGAACCATTATGCATGGTTTAAATCAGGTGTCTATTGCGGGTTGAGAATGAACCTGATGTAGGATGGCTGAAAGTTCGTGCCTCAAGATTAAGAGGCTTTGTTGAGAAATGGTGAGATTTAAAAGGTCCCAATGAAAGTGAAGCTGGGCGAGAAAATTTGGCCAGAAGACCGCTACAAGAGTGGGGGTGTAACCATGATGGCTTGTTGTGGTATGAACCAAAGGCACGAGTCATCCTACAAGTGCGATGCATAAGTGATTGTGCAGATGGTAATAAGCCAATCACTTGTGCCACGCACCATGGGTGATGACGAGGGCTGATTAAAGGTTCCACGACCTTAAGCGCAATGGTAGGATCCTGGACTCGTGGTAGGGTAAATAGCCAAGGTAAGGCCTAGCATGGGAACATGATTGTAAAAGTTGAAATGGGGTGAAGAATTGAAGAGGGGTTGCTCAGTGAAGAGTTCCCTGGTATGGGTATGAGACCCTACTAGCATGTGATATCGGCTAGTAAGTATAGTTGTGTGCTTAATGCGAAGAACTCCTGGTTGAGGAGAAGGATGTGGCCCGAGCATGGTTAAGCTCGAGGTGAGATTGTAATGGTGCGTGCATCGTCAAGCTCGAGTTGGACTCGGGTAATACACGTATGGTTGAAATGTGTAATTACCTTGCATGGTGTTAGGTATATCGATTTTGCGTAATCGTCTAGATGAATGAGGGTCAGCTGGTCAAGGTAAAAGACCAGGTATTAAATGGTCGAAGTTGGCTAGGTAAGCCAAATGGGTGCTTTCCATGTAGTGCTAGCACGATAAGTTAATCGGTAATGAGAGGCTGCCATGAGGATCAACTTAAGCTATGCATGCGTGTGATCAATGGTGGTATGTCATGGTGAATAGGTGTCAGAGTGTCTTGTGGGCACTAAAAGAGACATTGCGGTCGATGATCAATGCTAAAACGTTGCTGGTTGACCAGCGTAAAATCGTGGCCATGTGTGATTGGCAGTGCAAAACATTGCCGTGTGTGATCGGCGTAAAACCATGGTAGACTAATCAGTTAAGCAATGTTAGTGAGAGTTGTTTAATTGATGGAAAATGGGAAGTGGACAGCAAAGTGATGCTACGTGGCAGAGAAAAATCCATTTGTGGATGGACAGCATTGCAATAAGCGAGACCAGCGACCAAAGGTGCGGTTTGGCGGGAGGCCAAAGCGGTATTCAATTGGTGAATGTCCTCGAGAGTAGGAGGATCAAAAGCCTAAAGCGAAGCCTTGAGGTAGGTGTAACCCAAGGTAAATGTGAGAAATGAATAGGCTATGAGGTTCTCGAGCACGAGAATTTGCCATGTAGCCTGAGAATGCGATTATCTTGGGCAGGAGATTATGGTAAGGTGAATTTCGAGGACGAAATTCTTTTAAGGAGGGTGGAATGTAACACCCGGTGTAACCGGTGTTAAGAGAATAGGAAAGGAAGTGAGTAAACTTCCAAAAATGCCCTTGAGAAGGAGATGGATCCTTGAGATTGAGAATGCCCATGAGAAGGGTATTTTGATAATTTGGATAGCAAAGTCCAATAAAGGGTATTTTGATAAATTAAAAAAAATAATAATTCCTATGTGGGATTAGGTGTGTAAGTGAATAAAAATCCCAATTTGGTATTTATGTGGAGATATATGGGATTAATAAATTCACCAAGAATATTTGGGAATTTTAGAATTTAATTCCATAAAGGAATTTAATTATGGAATATAGGGAAATAGTGGATATTAAATTATTTGAGGAGAATAATTATATTTTTCCCTAAGTTGGTGAATTAATGTGGTAATGCCACATGGAGAGATGAGATTAAACTTGGAAGCCAAGGTTAGTGTCTTGTTGTGACACTTGGCAAAATCTTATGGAATGAGATTTAATTAAATTTGGAGAACAAGGATTTATTTAATTAAGAGAATTTGGTGACACATGGCATGATCTTATGAATCAAGAGTGATATTTAAATAAATGCAAAAAGGAAAAAGAAATTAGTCTCTCAAGCATTAATGAGAGCCATGATGGAGGGAATTAAAAGAAAATCCATATTAAAAAGAAAATAGTCAAGCATTTATGTGGGAAAATCGTGGATTTAATTAAATGTTAAAGTAAATGGATTATGTCTTTCAAGAGCCTTTAAATTTAAATCAAAAAGAAATTATTTTAGTCACCATTAATTGCTTGAAAAGTTATGGATTTAAATTAAATGGAAAATTGGGAAATTAGTCAATCTTGAAAATAATCATTATTTAATTATTTGGAAAATGGGAGAATTATGGAAATTAGGGATTGATCCAAGGGAGGAGATTTAGTCTCCAAAGAAAAGATCAATGGATGAGATTTAAGAAGACAAAGTCTCTTGGATTTGTGTTTTCTTTGAGTCTAGACAAGTGTTCTCCTAAAATCAATGGCTAGGATTTAAATTGGGAGAAGCTCAAGGATTGTGCTAGTGTTTAAAGGTGGAGATTAAGTCTCTTGAAATAAGAAGAAATCTATGGCTAGGATGAAATCTTGAGATTTGACATGGATTGAGAAGAAAGTTCTATAAATAGGGAATGGGGAAATTGATTCAAGGTTTTCCCCACATGTGAAGTGAAAGAAGCAAGAAGGCAAGCAAGACTAAGAGAAGGAAGAGAAAGGCTAGCAAGGTAAACCTAGTTCCCTCTCTTGAAATAGTTTGAATGCATATGTATAAGGATTAAAAATTCCTTTATTATTTTTCTTTAAGGGTGATTAAAGTCTAAGAGAGATTCTTAGCTTGTGGAAGTGTTGAAGCTTCAAAGTCTAAGAGAGATTCTTGGCTTGTGGAAGTATTAAAGCTTCAAAGAAAACAAGGTAAGGGATAGCCCCAAGTGGTGGGGTTTGCTTGCATTTGTACATGGTTCGTATGAGTTGCATGTGATAGTTCTTTGCATGTTTTGTGCCCTAGTGGACCTATGGCCATAAGGAGGACTTGTGATGGGAGTGAGGGGTTGGTTGGTGCCTTAACCTAAGTGGTTATGAGGGCATGGAGAACTACCCTTAATGTGCATTGCATTTGCATTACATGTTATGTTTCTCATACTTCATTTACATTTGCATAGCACCCTTACTGAGCATTGGCTCATAAGGTCCTTTGACCTCTATGTAGGTGGAGAATCATCAAATGGAAAGGGAGTTTTGCAAGGTTAAGTGTTGGAAGCAAGGAAGAAAGCAAGAGTAGTAGTGTTTATGTATTTTGTGCTTAAATGTTGTATTTATTTTGTTAATGTGTAATGAAGGCTAAATATGGGTGAAAGGGGGCAAACCTGAATGTTTTGGAAGCCCCTTGGTATGAGAAAGTATTCTGGAAATGTGGGATTTAAATTAAAAAAATATATATATTTTTTTAAAAAAGAAGTTGTGGCAGTGTGCTGGCCAGGGGGGCGCGCCTGGGCGCGGCCGGGTGCGGCCGCGCGCGCGCAGCCCGCGCTGGGGGGGGGCGCGGCTGGCTGCCGCACAGCCCCCGCCTTGCTGCTGGGTTTTTTTTTCCTTTATTTTTTTATTTTAATTTATTTTCTGTTTATTTAAATATATGATATTATTTTGGAAATTATGAAATAATTTATATTTAAATAAATGAGTATTTACCCTCTAAATTAATTATTAAATTAATATAAATTTGAGGCAATTGTGGGAAAATTTTCTATATTTTGGGAAATTAAATAATGGAGTATTTTCCTAACATTTTGAAATTGGATGAGGATGCCTTGAGGTTTGTATTTCAAAAATTAATTTCCTAATGGTTGGAAAATTATGGAATTTTTGAAATAATTAAAGGGGAAAATCAATGGAGATTTATGAGGAAAATTTATTTAAATTTTTCCAAAGAAATATTAATCCAAATATTTTCCAAAGGAATTGGAAGTGAGATAAATGGGTTAATGGTTGGGGCAAAGAAAAGAAAAATTATTTTCTTGTAATTAAGGTGTTATGCCATAATTTATTTGAAGCTAAAGAGTTATAGCTTATTTTCTTTCGATCCTGGGAGATCACCCTTAGCCCTTCATTAAAGAGCTTGAGAAGGGGTGACGATTGAGAGGTTTCGGGTTTTAATAGGTCGTTTTGATAATTCCCGGACCCTCGAGCGGAGCAAAGAGAGGGCAAAGCCTAGTTCCCACCTAGGTCATTTCCCGTTGAAACGTAGCTGTCTCTTCATCTTTGCCCTAGCGTGTGAATAATAAGTTGGCTATTCGTGAGTAACACCCGTAGGTGGGAGCGGGGCATTACAATGAGCACCTCAAACATCTCATTACATTGGTAGTGCTTCCATAACCTCAATAGCACATACCTCAACTGCCAGCTCCAAGTCATACATAGGGTAGTTCACCTTGTGCCTTGACATGATCCAAATACGATCACCATTCACGTTGCATTATCACATAACCTAAACCTTTGAGCTATCGCAAGCTCTCATTGCATCTGAAAGACCATTCTCACTTTACTCTCATCACGAGTCCTAACATGGATACAACTATTCCATAAATTCTCTTCACGAATCTCTGATAAAAGCTTGCCAATCTTAACATACTTTTAATCTTTCCACAGACAGGTTTGGGATCCTATCACAAAGCTCTGGTCTCTTCCTCCGTCACTTCTGGCACTACTTCCTATACCAGACTTAACTCCAAACCTCTTGGATCCTCGGGTCACTCACCTCTGAGGACTCCATATTCCTTCCCATAGGTGTTGAAACCACCATCAGACATCTCATAGGTTTGATTTCAACTCCTAACAAAATTTCACTATGGTCTTGAGCTATACACCTCAAACCATTACATAAATCTTCCAAAGATCTGCCTTTCGGTTGATAATGATTTGGGTCCCATGCGATTGCCTAAAGCATAACCTATCCACATGTCCCATCTCACAGATCGTACCCAGACTTTTGATCCTCTTACATGTATATACTATCATCTCAATGACTTTATACATCAAATCATCACGTCCCAAATCGTAAACAATCAAAATTTTCAACTCGAAACCTTTATAAGGCCCAAGACTTGACTTGGCCACTTCATCAGCTAAGTTGACACCAAACTTTCATGACCCGATCCCACGAGTCGCTTTCTCAAGGTAACCTTACCTTAATTCCAAAATCCAAGGCACTATAGAAACATCCTCCCTCAACTACTTCGGGCAGCATTCACATCTCCCTTACCCCCATTCAGAGCTAGCGGTCACACACACCCATTTCCAATAATGAACCTAGGGTTACCCACCTTGCCTATAGGAGTTTTGATTAGGTCATCGCACCTCCCTCACCTTATCATGGCTAAGGATCTGGGCCTACCAGACTTTTGGGCAGGTCATCGCAGCTCCTTCACCCCATCACACAGCCAAGGTTCTCGCATGGGTGACCATAAAGCTAGGGTCACCCTTCAGCCTATTGTAAGTCAGCTCTAAGGCGTGCCTCCATCGCATGCTCTTAGCATTTTTCAAATCCTCGAACTTGCTAGACTGCTCGAAATTCTTAGCCTAAATCCCAAGATTCACGGTGGCTTCGCACATCTAGCCACGTTCAACTTTCTGATCATCTATCAAGTTCTAACAACGTTAACCTCTACGGTACTCCTCATGCAAACCTTCCCTTAGGTTTACTTAGAGTCCACGATCTCTAAATTTCCAAGCCCACTTGACACATTGAATCGTAGTCACCAATTCTGTTGACTAGGTATCTCATCATTCCTTTTTCGTTGCTACAACCTATCAAGCAACTCTGACCTTCTTTTTGGCACCTGATCTCTTCCTTGAACCGAGATTTCCACAACTTATCATCAAGGTTTTAGACTAGCCATGCTCTACTACCTGAAATCTCACTCACCGAGATTCCATTCTTCAGATCCAACTGACTATCAACCTGCGACTATCAAATTAGTTTCTCCTAGGTGAAAGTAAAGCAAGATCGCTACAGGGCAAACAGCGTAGTTCAAAATTTTTGAACTTACCCCGATCCCGGCGATTGGATCAATGTCGAAATTAAATCATTCACAATCAAATAAATAAATCTAACCTTTAGATTATCGAGTCGTTCGCGGATTTGAGCCGTCCAAGCGTCCGGCCTCTAACTCGTGATACGCGGCACGCGTCCGTTGGCAAGGAGAGCGGAATAGGAGTACTAGCTCCTTCTCCTTTGCGCGACTTGTGTATAGACGGTAAAAGAACGCCCTCGTTTTGTATTGATGCCAAAAGAAACGAAGAAGAGTGAGCGACAATACGTTTTTCAACTCTTGAAAAACGACACCAAAAACCCCTTAATTTTGGGCAACCCATAAAGGGATATTTATAAGGAAATATCCTAGGGTTTCTAAAACCCTAATAGATTGGGCTAGCCCATTAATTTTAATTTAACTAGAATCTTAAGTGGGCTTATTCTAGTCCAACTAGAAATATAATTAAATGGCCCAATCTTTTTATAGGTTAAATAAAATATTATGGCCCAAATCTAATTCAAGCCCAAATATATTTTATTTAATATTTGGCCCAAATCTAATTTGGTCCAAATATAATATTTAATATTTGGCCCAAATCTAATTTAGTCCAAATATAATATTTATTTTAATATTTGGCCCAAATCCAATTTAGTCCAAATATAATATTTAATTTAATATTTGGCCCAAATCTAATTTAGTTCAAATATTAACTTAAGCCCAAATATATTTTATTTCCTATTTGCCACTCCAACAAATAGAAAATTATTAAATTAGAAACTCCTTCCTAATTTAATCAATTGTCGTTTTAGGAAACTCTTTCCATTATGATGACCCATCGCCATATCGACGTCATTACGTCTATTTGTTCTTTTTCCGTGAGAACCTATAACGGCACAACTTCTTGCCGAAGTGTCCCACTTAACCATACGTCCACTCTCCTGGTTTAAGCCAGGGACCGTGCCTATTGCGTATGACTCATTAGGCTTCCGAATATGTTGGCAATGTGTCGGTACAAACACATAAGACAAGATTGGCCTCTAGCAAGGCATCATGCCTACCCAATTATTCAGAAGGATTCATAATCCCCAAATAACCTTTCACGAGCATGGTTACCGTGTAATTCAATCCTCTCGTCAATATATCTTATGTGATCTCAAGTATGGCGATGTGTTGCTTGATAACGATCACATGAGTTTTCTTCGGTCTTCCAAATATCTTCACTTAATTAGAAAGTAAATCAATAACTCCTTATTGATCTCTTTCACCATGGCCATGGATTTAAAGTGAATATCCACCGAAGGCAACTTAGATACATCATCCTCTATCAAGGGATAGACGAGTCCCATCTTGGTTATGCACCCATCTCCATAAGCCTCACGATATGCCCAACGATCGCCCACGTGCAGCCTTTATCTAGGCCCATCGAAACGATGTCAAAGCATACCAGTCTTCTTATGAGATGACCGTGACAACCTCAGGTCCAAGGATTAGTTACACCCATCTCGTATAAGAATTCCATCAACATATAACCAAAATAGATTCTCATGGCGAGTCATGTCCAATGATACGTTCTCTAACATTGGTCACCTATGTACTTGTCTAGGTGTAACGACCCGCTCCCACTTATGGGTGCCACTGGTAAATAATCGACCAGATTACTCACCTATCAAACCACAACTAAAGGGTTGGACTATGTGTCAACAGGAAACGCCCTAGGTGGGAACTAGGCTTCGTCCTTCCCTTCGCTCCAATCAGGAATCGGTCCTAACTCAATCAAGAAGACACAGCGGACTGAGACCCGAAACCCGAGTGAGCTTCACCTCTCTTCAGCTCGCCTCATAGCAAGCCAGAGGTGACCCAGGCACAAGCTAGCATACAAACACTTCGCTGAGTATTGGGGATTTATGAGAACATACCTCGCTGATCTTTACTCGATCCGAACTTGGCTTCAATAACCCAAGCCATATATATAATGAACAATTTCACAATCATTTATCACTCTACGATGATTACAACAATTAGATACAACCAACTCTCAACAAGTATACATTTACTCACAAGGGTATACACACATCACATTACATGACTACGTACAAGAGGTAATAAAATACAAAACTCGGGCAACACAGCTAGTTGCCACAACAGCCTCCTGGCGCCATCCCTGCTTGTATCCGGACTTGCATCATCTACACATGAGGTAAAACCTCATGAGTCATAAAGACTCAGTAAGGGTGCAATGCATGTAAATATGAGTATAATCATGTTTATGTATGCCAAATGCATGCAAATGAGGCTAGGCTCACACATCCTCACAACCCACTAAGGTTTGAGGCATCAACCTATCAGCCCCCACCACTAGTCCTCCATATGGCCACAGGTCCACTAGTTCTTGCATCACACAAGATATAACCACTACATGCCAATGCAACATAAAAACCTTATCAAACACATTTACCAACTTGCAAGGCCACCTCCACATGGGGCCGTCCCTTACCTGGCTCGAAGCTTCATCTCCGCCTCGGCACGAATTCCAGCCTGAATCTCAAGTTCTTCTAGGATCACCGTCCCTCCGGTCGAACCTCATTCAATTGGAAGGAAAAATCGGCCAATCGCCCATGCCGACGTTGCTTCCCGAGCTACCATCACATGCCCGAAATCCCATTCTCGAGCTTCCGATATGCTCTACGATCCTCAATATAATTTCCAGGACTTTTCCCCAATTTTCTGGAATTTTTCGGGATTTTTCATCTATTTTTCAGAATTTCCATTTTTCTTTTTCTTTTCTATTTTTTTTTCTTCTTTATTTTCTTTCCTCCTCTCCCGCGCAGCTACTGTTCATTGTCTTCAACCTTCCGTGCCTTCTTCTCCATTTGCTCTTCTTCTCTTTCACTTCTTCTCACGCACGAGCAGCTTCTTCTTCTTCCCCATCGCGCGCCTACCTGCGTGCACCACCGGCCACCCGCTGCCTGGCCTCCTTGTCGCCCCGCAACAGCTGCTCGTCGCCCACTTCGCTGCTGCAACTGCTGCGCGCTGCCATGGCTGCTGCAACGGCAGCTTCGCAGCTGCCATGGCCGCGCTCCCGGCCCTCTCCGACACTTCCTTGCGCCCCTAAGCTTGCTGATGGGCTCCAGCGTGCGTCCCCTGACGCTGACCAGCGGCTGGAACAACAGCGAAGCTGCTGCCATGGCTGTTCGCCTTTGCTGCACCAGCCATCATCGGCTCTTCCAACGTCGCTGGTCACCGCGGCCACCACAGGCTGCCTCCACGCGAGCCATCGCTGCCATCAATCTCTCCTCGAGCTCCATCATCGCTGCCATGGCTGCGTCTTCTCCAAGCAGCCCCTGCAACCAGCCAGCAACACCGCCATTCTTGGCCGGCCAGCTACCATCTCCCACAATCTCTCTCTCTATTTCACTCTCATTCGCAAGCTCTCTCTCATTTCTTCTCTGATCTCACTCTCCTCTGCATCTCCCTCTCTCATCCTGCTCCTCTCGGCCATTTCCAATGCCAGAGATGATAACATAGGAAGCTTCCTTGAAGCTTCCTCTCGTACGGGAGATACATACATATATATATATATTTATACTAATTACATAATAGCCCCTCAATTTCCTAATTCCACTTAAGAGAATTGATAATTACACTTGGGGGATTTTATAATTACACTTGGACCCTCCCAAGATTTTAATTAATTTCCCACAAGCCACTAAAACATTAATTCTCCAAAATTAATAATTTGACTTTTACTCGATAAAGCCAATTTCGTCCCTACGCCTGCACGGGACCTTAATTTGACCCGAAAACACTTAAGGGTTGCCTTACTCAGAAAACCGAACCACCCCTAGGGTCCCCTTAGCTTCCAGGAGGTCCCCTTCAATTATTCGGTAATGGCACCCACTCGGGCTTATACAAAATTTATTCCAAAATTTATTCCCGATCGAACTGCTTCCAGCGTCATTAATCTCATCTCAAGACGCTCATCAATCTCTTGCCCTCTTCCCTGGACATCGAAGTCTCGAGGCATTCCCAGCCGCCAATTCGGTAAATTTCATTAATAAATTACTCGAAATTGACTTTTGGCCTTCCCGGACCACCCGAGGCCCTGTCGAAATAGTCAAAACTTATTTATCTACAATACTATGTAATATTGGGTATTACACTAGGCATCCCCATGCCTATGGGTGTGAGACCCCCATTGCTATCACATAGCAAAAACATAGCACATACAAGTCTTACCACAATTGTTAATGTCCATTCTTGACATTGCTACGACTTGGGACGTTTAATGATGTCTAGGAACAGTGATGCATCATCTCACATCTTTATAAATTCATCACAGTATACATCATATGGACTTCTATCTAGTTTCATTTGGTTATTACAATAATAATAAGAAACTAATAGAATGACTTCTTGTAAATTTGAACAACTGCTTATTCAAATAATAAACATGATTACAGTTGTTAGTGTACAACATGCCCAATCTGATTGGGTCTAGAGCACCTACATTAACATTCTCCCACTTGCACTAGAGCCAATCACTCATGTATTTTATAGCTGATGATCGAACATGACTTTCATGTTTCTCCTGGGATAGAGCTTTAGTCAAGGGATCTACGACGTTATCATCCGTCGACACTTTCTCTATATATGTCACCTCAGCTGATAATCTCCATTATCATATGGTGATGTCGCAACACAAATTTGGTCTGTTGATGAGACCGTGGTTCCTTCGCTTACGCGATGGCTCCATTGTTGTCCCAATAACTGTTATTGGATCAACAATGCTGGACACCACTTTAAGTTCATCAGTGAACTTACGGATCCATATGTAACACCCAGTGTAACCGGTGTTAAGAGAATAGGAAAGGAAGTAAGTAAACTTCCAAAAATGCCCTTGAGAAGGAGATGGATCCTTGAGATTGAGAATGCCTATGAAAAGGGTATTTTGGTAATTTGGAAAGAGAAATCCAATAAAAGGGTATTTTGATAAATTAAAAATAATTCCTATGTGGAATTAGGTGTGTAAGTGAATAAAAATCCCAATTTGGTATTTATGAGGAGATATGTGGGATTAATAAATTCACAAATGGTATTTGGGAATTTTGGAGTGATTCCATGAAGGAAATTAATTTTGGAAATAGGGAAAATGGTGGATATTAAATTATTTGAGGAGAATAATAAAATTTTCCCTAAGTTAGTGAATTAATGTGGTAATGCCACATGGATGACCAAGATAAAGAATTGGAAGCCAAGTTTGTGTCTTAGAGTGACACTTGGCATAATCTTGGAAATTTGAGAGAAATTATATATGTGGATTTATGAGTTGGAGAAGGATTTAATTAAAAGCAAAAAGAAATGCTAATTGGTCTTTCAATCATTTAATGAGAAGCATAATGGTGTTGGATTAAAAGAAAAATCCAAAAGAAAAGTAAATGGTCACCATTAATGGTTGAAATTATGGTGAATTAAATAAATCTAATGAAAAATGGGAAAATGGTCACCCATTAATGCTTGGAAAATTGTGGGATTTATTTAAATGAGAAGAAAAGCATTTATGTCTTTCAAGTGGTCTCTCATGTGATGGTGGAAATTAGTCCCATTAAATTTAAATGGGAAAGAAATATAAATTCAAGGGATGAGATTAATTCTTGAATTTGGAAAGTGATCAAAGGGCCACCATTAAATCTTAGAAGTTGGCATGGATTGCCAAATGGGTGGAGAGATTTTTAAAAAGAGATGATTGGAAGGTGGAGATTTAATCTCCAAATTTAATCAAAGGCTAGGATTAAAACCTAGCAAAGCACATGGATTGTGTTTCCTTGGGATGGCTAAGATTTTGTCTTGTAAAGTGAGAAAAGATCCAATGGTGGATTTTAAGCAACACTTAATGCCATGGATTGTGTTAGTTTGGAGGGTGAGGATTTATTCTCACCAAATAAATCCAATGGCTAGGATTTATTCTTGAAATATGGAAATCTAGTATAAAAAGGCAAGTGTGGGAGACTTGTCTCCCTTTTGGCCATTTGTAGAAATGAAGAGGGAAGAAAAGAAAGAAAGAGAAAGAAGTCTCCATGGAGGGAAAAGTGAAGAAAGAAAGAAGATGATGAAGAAAATCAAGGCAAGTATTCTTTCTCCTCTTAATTTTTATGTGCTTGTATGCAAAAATTAAGTGGCTTGTTGAAATGCCCTTTTAGGTGGGAGAAAGTGATGTTGGAAGGTCTCTTGAAGTGAAGATTTAATTATTCAAGAAGAGGTAAGGGATGGCCCATGGGAGGGTGGCCTTGCAATGGGCTTTAAATATGTTTCATAAAGGTATATGTTGCATTTGGCATGTTCTTTTATGTTCATGAGACTTATGGCCATAGGTTAGTTTGAGAACATGGTTGAAATGGTGGGTTGATGCCTCTAACCTTGGAGGGTTGTGAGAGCAAAGAAACCTAGCCACACTTGCATACATTTGGCATCATTTAACTTGTTATGTTCATATTTATTTGGCATTGCACCCTTATTGAGCTTAATAGCTCATGATGTTTTTACCCTCACATGTAGGTTGTGAAAGCATGGTAAAGTAAAGGAAATGGTGGAATGGCATGTGGAAGAATGGAAAGAAGATTCAAGTGCATGTTATGGCTTATGGAAGCCTATCTTATTATCTTTAATTTATGAGATGTAATTTTATTTGTATGGTGATGGCTTGTTAAAGCCCAAGAGCATGTGTGTATTTTATATTTTGGGAATGTATGTTTCCATTTAGAAATGAGGTATTGCATTATGGCCTATGGCATGTTGAAGTCTAAGCTTTGGTGAAGTTTTATTTTTTTTTTGAGATGTTGAAGTATGTTGTAATAAATAAAATAAGAGGGATTTTATTTATGAAATGAGGCTTTGGAAGGAGATAAGTGAAGGATTTGAGGCAAATTGAGGGTGTTTATTTTTCTGGAAATTATGGGTTTTAAAAGCCCAAAGAAAAAAAAAAAAGAAGAAGTGAAAAGGGCAGCAAGCAGTAGCCGCCCGTGCGCAGGTAGGGTCGCGCGCGCACGGCATGCGCGGCCAGCGCCCAGCGGGGCCCCGAGCGGGCCCCGGCGTGCCAGCAGGCCTCGCCGGCCAAAGTTTTTTTAAAAATTTGGAATTTTGGGAAATTAAGGGGCATTTCTAAATTGATTTTGGGCCCCGGAGGAATTTTCAAAATAAATGGATTTTTCGGGCATTTTTGGAGAAAATGCCGAAATTTTGGAAAATTGAAAATTTGAGTTTTTCCTCCAAATTTGATAATCAATCAATGGATTGATTTGAAGGGTGATTTTATGGAGCCCGGAAAAAAAAAATTCTTGAATGGGAAAAGAATTGAAATAATTGAGGAAATTGCGATTGGGCGTCTTAACGAGTTTTCTTTTCACCCAAATACGATGTGGTTGAAGCCCAATAATGCTAGGGAATCCTGGGTTTAAGTGAAGGGAAGGACGAGCCTAGTTCCTACCTAGGGAGTTTCTTCTTGAAACATGGTCCGCCCTTCACCAAAGGCCGGGCAGGTGGATAATTTGGGTAATTGTTCACGAGTAACACCCGTAAGTGGGAGCGGGGCGTTATAGTTTGGTATCCGAGCGTGGTTGGAGCATCAAGTAGAGGATGCTTGGAGAAATGTGGTTGAAGGTTGATCGGAAAGCCTTGGAAGTAGAACCACAAGTGACCGAGGACCCTAGGAGTTGGGTCGGGACATTAAAGCTGGTGGCTATGTGAAAGGAGTGCTCGGATATTCCTGCAATAGGAATAGGAAAATATCATGGGCCGAGATGATATACCGTAAGAGATATACGGGTGGAGCAAAGAAGAGTCAAATGCCCAAGTGTGGGATTGGTATCGAGGACCCGAATGTAGAAATTTGGGGGTTCATGAAGCGTTTTAAGGATAAGATTTCCTTGTGAGCAAAGTGTTGAGGCTCGTGTGGGGACATGAAGCCGAATCATGACAAGAGTCATGAAAGGGCCTGGAGGGCTCGAGGTATATCTAATCCATAAATGGGTTAGCAGAGTATCCCTATGTTGGGGATATGGTCAAGCATGTGTAAGGGAATGGAGTTGTACCCGTATGGGTGGTGTGCTAAGAGTTGTGTGCTTGAATTAGGGTGAGCTAAGGCTGAGATTAGCTCGAAGCCCAAACAAAGAAGTCGTCAACAGGATTGTGTGACGAGCTCCGAGAAGGGAGTAAGCTAAAGTTGCTTGTAAAGAGGCTCTAGGCGAAGCAAGCATGTGAGGTATATGCTAGTCATGGCCAGAGTAGGCGTGACGTTGGTGGCTTGCAAAAAGACTCCGAGGGGAGTCGGGTGTGTGTTATGCATGAGGGATGCATATGGTTCGAGGTGATCGTATGGTTATGGAGATCCTGGATGGGACGTGCCTAGGGTGTGAGTGGACCCTAGTTGGTTTCATGATGAAACAGTATATATCCTAAGAAAGGATAGGTGTGTGGCAAATGGACCCTAATGGGTGTTTGTATGAGATGGAAATCCTAAGTGAGTCGAGCTGGAATCTAGGATTGGGATAAAGGAGTTGGGCTTGCGTAGATGTGCGTGTGGAAGCCATGGGATTGGAAGTCCTGATTGGGAAAGGCCAAGTAACCATTCATGTGATTGAGGGATGATGGGCCAATCTAAACTCTCATTGACACGTGGGGTCAGGCGAGATGCCTAAAGTCGAGAGATGAGAGGTGAATAGACCCTCATTTTGAAGCCTGGGGTCGAGATGACGCCTAAGGTTATGAGACCCTTGATGGGAGACGCGGAGGTCACCCAATGAAGGGTATGAACGGTGTGTGGGCCGAGGGTAGTAAATTGTGGCAACAGGACATCCATGGGCTATGCGCGCACAAGACATGCCAACTTTGGATGCCAAGTGGGCAGGGGCATAATGAGCAATGTGAAAGCTCGAGAATTTTAGTTCCAAGTTAAGGAAGCCCGATCGAGGCGTGCGGGAAGGCCAGGCCGGGCGTAGTGACTGAATACATACGTGAGTGTGCAAGGAGAGACGAGAGGTCTCAATTTACCTAGAGGGTAATGCAAGGCGCTGTTGGAAATGTATGCCCTAAAGACACGTTTTGTTTAATTTATGGTAGTGATGTTTCTTTTATTCAGTTTATGGCACATATATTATTTGCATTTAATTGTTGGAAAGGTGTCCATGCTATTAAGTAAGTGATTCATGTGATGGGTCGTTCTTCACAGTTAGGCATGAATCATGGGTACTTAATAAGCAAGAAAATATTACTCTTGATCTTTTGATAGAACTGGGCATTCTATCATGATAAGATCATTGTGCAATAGCTCCTAATGGAGGATGGCTTACCTTAGCCAGTAAACAGTCCGTTTACTCTAATTGTACAAGCGCATTTGGAATGCGTAGAGTGGACCTGTGATAGAAGCTAATGACAAAGTACTAATTATCATGGAGTTAGTCTATCACTGCTACTACGTGGACGAGTACTCTAATACTTGAGTATTAGTTGGTGGTCTAGTGAACCTAGAGCTGTATTCTTAGATTCATTGTAGGTGAGGTCTATCAAAGATTAATATCCTTTTGAGTTGGGAGTATGGTTTCTAATTAGCTAAGACAGACTAATATAAGATAGTTTCTGTGATTCACCCCCTTGTGATTGTCCAAGAATAATCAAATAATCTAGGGCCCTGGGAACGTGACTTAAGAGTGTGCGCTTCTGGGTAGCTCCCAGTGATAAGCAAGTACATTCGAGTAGTCACAGATTATTGAACTAGTGATCTAAGGATGGTAGAAATCATTTAGAGAGGTGTTAGTACATTATTCCTTTCTAAATGATGGGTGTTACGCAGAAGGGTATTTTCATCATTACACTAGTAGGTCAAAGACATGGCGTATGCAAAATTATTCGTGGGGTTAGTGTTACCATATGGTGATAGTTGGGACACTTAGAATGACAAAATATAGCTACTGGGTAGCAGGGATATTTTGGTCATTTTAGTAGCCGTGAATAATTTGTCTTTTGGTCCCCGGGGTAGCTCGATGTAACTCATGTATTTTTTAATACATTTGGCTTGTTGGGTGAATTACATTAAGAGAGAATTATTTTATTCAGGATGGTCCATAATTAATTGGGCTAGAATAAAATAATAGTTCATTAGTTTAATTAATTAAATTGGGCTAACCCAATTAGAAAATTAATTAAATGGACTTGGCCCATTAGGGTTTGGCCCACTAGGGTTTTAACCCTAGGGTTCTCCCTATATATATCTCTCTTTGGTTGTTTTTTCACCTAAGGTCGTTTTTGCTCTTCTTCACCGAAGGGAGGCCACGAGTTCGAGTCATATTTCAGAAGATCGAAGAGAGCCTCCATGTTCTGATGCGAAGGAGCCGAAGGATGGCAGGACAGCCGTCGTCTCCACCACGCGCCGTAGCTCCCGCTCATCCTGCTCCTATCACTCCATTCCGACCGGTAATCCGCCGTAAAAGTAAGTCTCCTAGATTCTAATCAATACGAGGAACGGTTTTTGATATTAAAACGCTTCCGTTGCATGCTTTTGTATCCTCGTTCATGATCCTTCAGGCGCTCCATGGTTATGGGTGCAGGAGCTTGAGGTAGGCTCAGCGTGTCGGTTGTGGACTGAGAGATCATTGATAACCAAGCTTTTGGGATGAGCTAGGTGATGAAATAAATCATGATGGTTTGAGTTCATTGTCATGGAAAGTTTGAGCTTCCAAATGTTGAATGAGAGCCATGAGATATGATCTTGTGGGGTAAGATCATGAGGCCTCAAGATACGAAGTGGTCTGAGAGTCTCTTAGGTGATAAGAGATGTAGAGTCTTGACGAGCGGGGCTCATGGTACGAGCTTGAGGTTATCAATGCGAGGATAACCAAGTGAGATGGCTCGGGTAAGGTGGTGGCGAAGCCATCGTAGCTCGGGAGGCTTTAAATAGCTTTGATGCTATGGGTGCAAAGCTCGGTGTGATGGATCTGATGCTATGGACCGTGTGGCAGAGGACTAATGAGTTGGCTTGCGTTGAGGGCAAGTGGCCCATGAGCCTGAGCAATTTAGTGAACTGCAAATGACGGTCAAATGCAGAAGATTTGGAGCAGCACCTTAGGAAATTTGGTCAGGTGAGACCGAGAATCTCTTGTAAGGGATAGGACATCTAGAGTAGTCCTAAGGAAAAAAAAATATACGGAACGTGGTAATGATCCGATAGATTTTTATCGAGTAGGAAGCCTGGTAAGGATAGTGGCTGCGAGCGTGGCGAGGTAGTCATGTCGGGTTCGATATCAGAAGTGTGACTGGAAGACTGAAAGTCACACTACGGGATGCGAAACAGATCGGAGTGGGACTTGAGCCATGTTGTAGGAAACTGTTGTTGGGCCAGTGTAAGGGACAACACGGTAATAATGATTAGGTGTTGACTCTCTGAAGCACAGGGCAATACGATGGGGAACCAGTGTTGGGCCAGTGTATGGGAGTGACACGTGATTGGGTGTTGACTCTCCGAAGCATAGGGCAATACAATGGGGAACTAGTGTTGGGCCAGTGTATGGGAGTGACACGATGATGGTGACCAGGTGTTGGTGCACCTGAAGCACAGGGCAACACAGTGACTATGCAGATGGCCAAGGACTAAAGATCTATGAGATGTTTGAGAAAGAAACCCGGGGAAAAGAAACGGGTCTAGCGTGGGAATAATGCTATGGTTGACGCCTATCACTGACGGGTCTAATGCTAGGGACCACTGGATGCAGACGGTTAGTCCACAGGAGGGACTGCATCCCTCTACGTGGAGTAACTAGTCTGTAGTGGAGACGATTAGACGCCGAAGACCTGGGGTATGCTGTAGGTTATGCCTGAGCCAGACCTAAAATTCCGTAAGGGTTGATGTATGGTGGTAGTGCTTTTGGTGTCAAAGCAGCAAGAAGGTTTGTGAATTGAGGGGGGTGATATCTTGTGGTGTGATAACAAGATGTGTGGTGATGCTCCTTATTAAAGGATACTAACGCGATGGTGGTTAATTTGATCGAAGTTGATCGGGTAAATCGAGATGATGAACCCTGTGAGACCTTGCGGTGATGCGAGAAGAAGGATCGATTGGTGGAGTCAGTAAATGGCTCGAGAATATTACGTAAGTGCCGTGGAGGGCAAGACTTACGAGTTGGAGGCTAACCATAAGATGGGCATATTGAAGCGTGTGGAAGCTTCGAATAAAAAAAAAAGGGATCTCTAATCCAGTGAAGTGAGTTGTGGCAGGATGAACGCATGGCTAAGGCACGGTTCGCAATTCGCAAAGGCTTGCAAATGCACGGTCTGGTGTTAGTCCTGGTTGTGTCGATGTGAAAGTGAGGAAGTATCCTCATGTGGCACTGGATGGGTTTCCAGTTGGAGACACCAGATAAGTTGCCAGGTGGTAGCACCTGATGGCAATGACAGGAGCGTGAGGCTCAGGGACTGTGAGGTAAAGCCTTGATAGTTGCCGTGTATGCAATATAAAGGTTCAGCGGGCCCTGGTGGTTAGACCAGGCGAGAAAGAGATCTGAGGTGACAAAAGATGGTTCGTCAGGGCAGAATTGTGCTTCTTAAAGGAATGTTGCTCCGTAATGAGGACTATAGGTGGTAGTGTTAAAATGTGACCTGGGTAGAACTTGAGATGTTCTCCCAAGAAAAGTTGCGCATGAGGCAATAGTGTGGGAGGAACTTCTTAAGGCGCTATAACTTCATCAGGAAAGATCACCCGGGGAAAAGCTATCGAAATGGCGAGTTCCTGAGTAGGAAGGTGAGTCCTACGGCATCAAGTGGAAGCGTGAATTCCATAGGAGTAGCGGGGGTGATTTCCAATGGGTGTAGTTTATATCGAAGCGATAGTCGATTAGTGCAAGTGTAGTGCCTGGAGGAAGGTTGTGCTGGTTGTAAGTTGGGCGATCCGGCAGATGCTAATCTGGTTGGTTAGTCGAAAGATGAGGGTGAATTTAAGATGTCGCCAATGGGTGACGAGAGCTCGAAGGAAGAGCTTATGGGACGAGATTGATATCCAGGAATGGTGTTAAGGTGATGAAATCACCTAATGGCTGTGAGTGATACAGCTAGAGGGATGCCTTAGTGTGTGGGCAATTGATGAGAGTTAACCTCGTGTCTAAGGTTAACAGTTGTGAAAGGAAATCGGCTAGTGAAGTTGTTGAGGTATTAGAGCCATGTGGTCGCTGGCCGAGTGGTGTGAGCTGGCTGTAACAAAGTGTATAAGAAATCCGAGAGAAGCCAGAGTCTCTCAGGGATTTAGCTAGCAGCTATAAGTATAGAAAGTGATATGAGAAAGGCGACCTAAGACTGGCGTCGTGCTGGTTGCGATGACCAGTGAGATTCATGGAGCAGCGAGTCTTTTGAGATGACATGGTGGTGTCATCGACGTGATTAGGGAAAAGATGTTGTCAGGAAGGTCAAAGGTAGCCATTGTGCATGGTAGGACCTCAAGGCCGAGTGTGAATTGCCATGAAGACTGGTGCCTGAGAAGTTTGAGATGCAACAACCATGGGGGGAATTCGTTGATGTCGTGGTGTTGTCCTTACTGAGGAGGACAAAAGGGAACCATTATGAATGGTGAAATCAGTTGCGGATTGAAAATGAACCTGATTTAGGAGGGCTGGAAGTGTCATACCTCAAGAGTAAGAGGCTCTATTGAGAAATGGTGAGGTTTGTAAGTCCCAATGAAATTGAGGCTGGGTGAGTGAGTGTGGCTGAATACCGCTACAAGAGTGGGGGTGTAACCATGATAGCTTGTTGTGGTGTGGACCAAAGGCACGAGTCATCCTATAGGTGCGATGCATAAGTGATTGTGCAGATGGTAACAAGCCATTCACTTGTGCCACGCACCGTGAGTGATGACGAGGGCCGATTAATGGTCCTGCGACCTAAAGCACCATGGTAGGATCCTGGACTCGTGGTAGGGTAAATAGCCATGGTAAGGCCTAGCATGGGGACATAATTGTAAAAGCTGAAATGGGGTGAAGAATTGAAGAGGGGTTGCTCAGTGAAGAGTTCCCTTGTATGGGTAAGAGACCCCTACTAGCATGTGATATCGACTAGTAAGTACCTTTGTGTGCTTAATGCGAAGAACTCCTGGTTGGGAAAAGGATGTGGCCCGAGCATAGTTAAGCTCGAGGTGAGATAGTAATGGTGCGTGCATCGCCAAGCTCGAGTTGGACTCGGGAAATGCACGTATGGTTGAAATGTGTAATTACCTGGCATGGTGTTAGGTATGTTGATTTTGCGTAATCATATCGATAAATGAGGGTCGGCTGGTCAAGGTAGAAGACCATGTATAAAATGGTCGAAGTTGGCAAGGTAGGCCAAATGGGTGCTTCCCGTGTAGTGCTAGCACGATAAGTTGATCAGTAATGAGAGGTTGCCATGACGATTAACTTAAGCTATGCATGCGTGTGATTAATGGCGGTATGCCATGGCGAATGGGTGTCTGAGTGTCTTATGGGCACCAAAGGAAACATTGCAGTGGATGATCAGTGCTAAGACATTGCTGGTTGGACCAGCGTAAAATCATGGCTATGTGTGTTTGGTAGTGTGAAACGTTGCCGTGTGTGATCGGCGTAAAATCGTGGTAGACTGATCAGTGATGCAATATTAGCGAGAATTGTTTGATTGATGGAAAATGGGAAGTGGACAGCAAGGTGATGCTTCGAGGCAGAGAAAATCCATCTGTAGATAGACAGCATTGCAATAAGCGAGACCAGCGACCAAAGGTGCGGTTTGGCGGGAGGCCAAAGAGGTATTCGATTGGTGAATGTCCTCGAGAGTAGGAGGATCAAACGCCTAAAGTGAAGCCTTGAGGTAGGTGTAACCCAAGGTAAATGTGAGAAATGAATAGGCTATGAGGTTCTCGAGCACGAGAATTTGCCATATAGCCTGAGAATGCGATTATCTTGGGCAGGAGATTATGGTAAGGTGAATTTCAAGGACGAAATTCATTTAAGGAGGGTGGAATGTAACACCCGGTGTAACCGGTGTTAAGAGAATAGGAAAGGAAGTAAGTAAACTTCCAAAAATGCCCTTGAGAAGGAGATGGATCCTTGAGATTGAGAATGCCCATGAAAAGGGTATTTTGGTAATTTGGAAAGAGAAATCCAATAAAAGGGTATTTTGATAAATTAAAAATAATTCCTATGTGGAATTAGGTGTGTAAGTGAATAAAAATCCCAATTTGGTATTTATGAGGAGATATGTGGGATTAATAAATTCACAAATGGTATTTGAGAATTTTGGAGTGATTCCATGAAGGAAATTAATTTTGGAAATAGGGAAAATGGTGGATATTAAATTATTTGAGGAGAATAATTAAATTTTCCCTAAGTTAGTGAATTAATGTGGTAATGCCACATGGATGACCAAGATAAAGAATTGGATGCCAAGTTTGTGTCTTAGAGTGACACTTGGCATAATCTTGGAAATTTGAGAGAAATTATATTTGTGGATTTATGAGTTGGAGAAGGATTTAATTAAATGCAAAAAGAAATGCTAATTGGTCTTTCAAGCATTTAATGAGAAGCATAATGGTGTTGGATTAAAAGAAAAATCCAAAAGAAAAGTAAATGGTCACCATTAATGCTTGAAATTATGGTGAATTAAATAAATCTAATGAAAAATGGGAAAATGGTCACCCATTAATGCTTGGAAAATTATGGGATTTATTTAAATGAGAAGAAAAGCATTTATGTCTTTCAAGTGGTCTCTCATGTGATAGTGGAAATTAGTCCCATTAAATTTAAATGGGAAAGAAATATAAATTCAAGGGATGAGATTAATTCTTGAATTTGGAAAGTGATCAAAGGGCCACCATTAAATCTTAGAAGTTGGCATGGATTGCCAAATGGGTGGAGAGATTTTTAAAAAGAGATGATTGGAAGGTGGAGATTTAATCTCCAAATTTAATCAAAGGCTAGGATTAAAACCTAGCAAAGCACATGGATTGTGTTTCCTTGGGATGGCTAAGTATAAAAAGGCAAGTGTGGGAGACTTGTCTCCCTTTTGGCCATTTGTAGAAATGAAGAGGGAAGAAAAGAAAGAAAGAGAAAGAAGTCTCCATGGAGGGAAAAGTGAAGAAAGAAAGAAGATGATGAAGAAAATCAAGGCAAGTATTCTTTCTCTTCTTTATTTTTGGTGTGCTTGTATGCAAAAATTAAGTGGCTTGTTGAAATGCCCTTTTAGGTGGGAGAAAGTGATGTTGGAAGTTCTCTTGAAGTGAAGATTTAATTATTCAAAAAGAGGTAAGGGATGGCCCATGGGAGGGTGGCCTTGCAATGGGCTTTAAATATGTTTCATAAATGTATATGTTGCATTTGACATGTTCTTTTATATTCATGAGACTTATGGCCATAGGTTAGTTTGAGAACATGGTTGAAATGGTGGGTTGATGCCTCTAACCTTGGAGGGTTGTGAGGGCAAAGAAACCTAGCCACACTTGCATGCATTTGACATCATATAACTTGTTATGTTCATATTTATTTGGCATTGCACCCTTATTGAGCTTAATAGCTCATGAGGTTTTTACCCTCACATGTAGGTTGTGAAAGCATGGTAAAGTAAAGGAAATGGTGGAATGGCTTATGGAAGCCTATCTTGTTATGTTTAATTTATGAGATGTAATTTTATTTGTATGGTGATGGCTTGTTAAAGCCCAAGAGCATGTGTGTATTTTATATTTTGGGAATGTATGTTTCCATTTAGAAATGAGGTATTGCATTATGGCCTATGGCATGTTGAAGCCTAAGCTTTGGTGAAGTTTTATTTTTTTTTTTGAGATGTTGAAGTATGTTGTAATAAATAAAATAAGAGGGATTTTATTTATGAAATGAGGCTTTGGAAGGAGATAAGTGAAGGATTTGAGGCAAATTGAGGGTGTTTATTTTTCTGGAAATTATGGGTTTTAAAAACCCAAAGAAAAAAAAAAAAAAAAAGAGAAGTGAGAGGGGCAGCAAGCAGCAGCCCCCTGTGAACAGGCAGGGCCACGCCCGTGGGCGCGCGCGAGGGCGGGAGGCCGCGCCCGGGCGGCAGCGCGCGGCATGCGCGGCCAGCCTGCGTGGCCAGTGCCCAGCGAGGCCCCGCGGGCCAAATTTTTTTAAAAAATTTGAAATTTTGGGAAATTAAGGGGCATTTCTAAATTGATTTTGGGCCCGGGAGGAATTTTCAAAATAATGTCGAAATTTTAGAAAATTGAAAATTTGAGTTTTTCCTCCAAATTTGGTAATCAATCAATGGATTGATTTGAAGGGTGATTTTATGGAGCCCGAAAAAAAAAATTCTTGAATGGGAAAAGAATTGAAATAATTGAGGAAATTGCGATTGGGCGTCTTAACGAGTTTTCTTTTCAACCGAATGCGATGTGGTTGAAGCCCAATAATGCTAGGGAATCTTGGGTTTAAGTGAAGGGAAGGACGAGCCTAGTTCCCACCTAGGGCGTTTGTTCTTGAAACATGGTCCGCCCTTCACCAAAGGCCGGGCAGGTGGACAATTTGGGTAATTGTTCATGAGTAACACCCATAAGAGGGAGCGGGGCGTTACACCATACAACCTCCTTAGCTGCTTCGAAGGTTGTTATGTATTCGATTTCAGTTGTTGAATCTGCCACTATCTCTTGTTGGAAGTCTTCCAACTCATGGCCCAGCCATATAGGCAGAATATGAATTTCGACTGTACATAATTTAAAATCATCATGGTCGAATTGGAAACTGGCATCCATGAACCCCTTCATGGTATGCTCTCATTCTCCATTATGGCAAAAAACATCTCTTTAGTGCTTCACAAGTACTTAAGAATGTTTTTCATAGCAATCCAGTGTTTCTCACCTGGATCAGCTTGATATCTACTATATATGCTCAAAGTATATGCGATATCAGGCCTCGTACATAACATGGCATACATGATCGAGCCAATAGCCAAGGCATATGGTGCTCGACTCATCCTATCTCTCTCATCTTGTGTCTTCGAACACATAGCCTTGGAGAGATGTATTCCATGTGACATGAGAAGACTTCTCCTCCTAGAATCTTCCATGCTAAACCTCTTTAGCACCCTGTCAATGTATGCGCTATGGGAGAGTGCTAGCAACCTCCTGGATCTATCTCTATAGATCCGTATTCCAAGAATATAGGCTGCTTCTCCCAAATTCTTCATGGAGAAAATATTTTGAAAGCCATATTTTAACTAATTGCATCATGGGAACACCATTCCCTATGAGTAATATATTGTCCACAGATAGGACTAAAAGGACCACCACGCTTCCACTAACCTTCTTGTAAACACAAGGATCAACTTCCTTTTTGTGAAAAATCAAACTTTTTGATCTTTTCATCAAAACATTGATCTAACTCCGGGATGCTTGCCTTAGTCCATAAATGGACCTTTGCAAGTTGCAAATCTTATTTGCATGTTTATGAGTAACAAAACTGTCAGGCTGTGTCATATACACATCCTCGACCAGGTTTCCTTTAAGAAAAGCTGTTTTGTCATCCATTTGCCATAACCCAGAGTCAATGTCAGACATTGCCTCATCATAGGTAGTAGGGTCATCGTTCACAACCAGAAGCACATCTCCATGTACCGAGATGAGAAATCCATATCTCTCTTGCTCGCGATGAACCCTCATCGACTTACGAGGTTCTTGTGTAGAAGCTTGGGGAGTTGACACAACTTCTTGTGTCTGATCTTTCTCGGGTTCCTGGAAGGGAGTATTTGTTTGTGGTTTGCCTCGAATCTTATTCGAGCTTAAAATTCCTCCCACTAGCCACAGCATCTAAGAATTCCTTCTCAAGGAATACCACATGCTTGGCAACAAAACACCTTTTGTTCACATGGGTGGTAAAAATAATATCCATTTGGATATCCCACAAACAGATATCTCGTCGATTTGGGTTGTAGCTTATTACTGTCAACACGTTTAACATAAATTTGACAACCCCAAATCTTAAGGAAAGACAAATTTGGCTTCTTTCCTTTCCATATCTTATATGGAGTCTGAGTAACTGATTTACTTGGAACCCTGTTCAAAACAAAGATCGCGGTGAGGAGTGCGTATCCCCAAAATGAAATAGGGAGTTCAGCACGACTCATCATGGACCAGACCATGTTCAACAAGGTCCTATTCCTCCTTTAGACACACCATTCATCTCTGATGTTCCCGGTGGAGTCCATTGTGAGAGAATCATATTCTGCTTCAGATGATCTAAAAACTCACTGTTCAAGTATTCACCACCTCGATCTGATCGAAGTACTTTGATACTTTTCTCAGTTTGTTTCTCTACTTCAAATCTGAATTCTTTTGAACTTTTCAAAAGTCTCAGATTTGTGTCTCATAAGATACACATAACCAAAACATGATCTATCATCAATAAAGGTTATGAAGTAGACATACCCATCTCGAGCTTGGGTGGATATGGGCCCACACACATCAATGTGCACAAGCCCTAGCAAATGGGAGATAGGCGTGAAGGGCATGAAAGGCCAAATCCGAGACAACAAGAGAGAAGAGGAGATCATCGACAAGATACTCACGTAGACAATGAGCCGACTCAACAGGCCATTCACGTCATCTAAGGAGGGGAAACCCTAGGCGGGGACACATCAGCCTCCCGAAAAGCATACGCCCGTCAAGCCTACCAAGTTAACTCAGTAATGGAGATAAGAGATGATGAAGAACCAATCACCTTCGCCCCAACCGATCGGGGTGATATAATACTCCCACATGATGATCCCATGGTTATTTCAGCAGTCGTAGCCAAGCACCCCATCAGTAGAATTCTGGTAGATAATGGAAGTTTTGTCAACTTGATCTATTGGAACTGTTTTGAACAAATGCATTTATCTCACGACCGGCTGAAGAAAGTATCCTCACCTCTATATAGCTTCACTGGAGAAGCAGTTCCAGTTGCAGGATCAATTCAGCTGCCTATCACGTTAGGTGTGGACCCCCAGCTCGTAACTTGACAAGCGAATTTTATGGTGGTTAAAACCTCATCGGTAGCATATAATATGATCTTGGGACGCCCGTTACTCAATGATCTAAGGGCCGTGGTATCCTCGTGCTATTTATTGATGAAATTCCCCACATCCGCCGGAGTAGGACAAGTTCGAGGAGATCAGAAGAAAGCCCGAACTTGCTATGTGTCATCCACAAAAGGGAAAAGAACTGAAGAAACCTTATCCATAGCCGAGAAAGCCATACATAAGTCCTTGGAGGAAGGAACCGCACGTAAACCTCAACCTGTTGAAGAATTGGAAACAGTATATCTCAGTGAATCAGATTTAGAGAAAGTAGCGTATGTGGGATCCTAGCTTCCAGAGCATACGAAAGAGGAAATTGCAAGATGCTTGAGAGAAAATTCAGACGTATTTGCTTGGAAACCAAAAGACATGCCAGGAATCAGTCCAGAAGTAATATGTCACCACCTGAATGTGGACCCCCAATTCAAGCCGGTCCGACAAAAGAAGCGAAACATTGCCCCTGATAGATTACACGCATTAGAAGAAGAAGTCGACAAATTGCTAAAAGCAGGCTTCATCCGAGAGGTATTATACCCAGACTGGTTGGCCAATGTCGTTATGGTCCCAAAACCTAATGGAAAATGGCGTGTCTGTGTGGATTTCACCAATCTCAATAAGGCATGCCCCAAAGACTCAATAAGGCATGCCTCAAAGACTCATACCCACTACCACGGATCGACCGTCTTGTGGACGAAACGTCTGGGTACCAGTTCCTGAGCTTTCTGGATGCTTTCTCAAGGTACCACCAAATAATGATGTACCCCTCGAACTAGGAGAAGACGTCATTCATCACTGAAAAGGGGACATATTGCTACCAAGTCATGCCTTTTGGACTCAAGAACGCCGGAGCCACTTATCAACGCATGGTGAACAAAGTCTTTAAAAAACTGCTGGGTGACACAATGGAAGCATATGTTGACGACATGATTGTGAAAAGTCGAAAGGACGAATCCCATGTAGAAAAACTAGCGCAAGTGTTGGGAGTCTTTAGACAATACAAGATGCGGTTGAATCCAACAAAGTGTGCCTTTGGCGTACAGTTTGGAAAATTCTTGGGATACATGATCACGCAAAGAGGAATCGAAGCAAACCCTGAGAAAATATAGGCAATATTGGACAGGAACCACCAGCATCAACTAAGGAAGTCTAGCGATTGACGGGGCAAATGGCAGCTCTTGGACGTTTTCTCTCCAAGTCAGCCGAAAGAGAGTTACCCTTCTTACAAACATTAAGAGCGGGAAAAAAGTTTGAATGGACAGAACAATGCCAAAAGTCATTTGAAGCGTTAAAGGAGTATTTGAAAGAAGTTCCCCTATTAACACGACCAGAAACTGGAGAGACATTGTACTTATACTTGGGGATAAGTGATGAAGCCATAAGTGCAGTATTAATCAGGAAAGAATGACAGGTGGATCGACCAATATATTATGTCAGTAAGGTATTACAGGGCCCCGAGACACGTTATCCAGTGGCAAAAGAAATGGCATTAGCACTGGTAAACGCATCCAGAAAGTTGAGGCCATACTTCCAAGCTCATTCAATCATCGTACTTACAGATCAGCCCTTGCGAAGTATTTTACAAAAGCCCGAATGTTCCGGTCGCCTTACCAAATGGTCCATCGAGTTAAGTGAATATGATATCCAGTATCAACCTCGACAAGTTATAAAAGGACAAGCGCTGGCTGACTTTATTATGGAATGCACACATTCCGGTAAGGCAACAGAAAATAGGCAGAAAGAATGGTTGTTGTTTGTTGATGGGGCATCTGGTTCACAAGGGAGTGGCGCTGGGATAGTACTCGTATCCCCCGAGGGAGAAACGTTTGAGTATTCCCTACGGTTTGTTTTTCTGAGTACCAACAACGTAGCTGAATATGAAGCATTAATCGCTAGAATGAGGATAGCAAGAAAATTGGAAGTAGCACGATTGGTTGCTCATAGTGATTCTCAGTTGATTGTGCAACAGTTTCAGGGACAATATGAGACCAGAGAGCAGATAATGGCCCGATACTTGTGCAAAGTGAAAGACCTAGCACAGACATTTCAGAGTTTTCAGTTAACACAAATAAACAGATCACTCAATGGACATGCTGATGCTTGATAGAGCACATATTCTCATATTATTTAGCCCTCAAATTTAGTCTTTTTTGCACATTAGTTGTGTCCTTTTTATTCATCTTGGTTTTATTTTATAGAAATTGGGCTTCACACTATTTTACTTTATTTTTCCAGGTTTAGGGCTATGGGAGCATGATATGGGGCATGAAACGTCTTGATGGCAATGAGATATCTTGGAAATTGGAGATAGAAAAGTGAGGGCCATTTTTAGCAGATTTAACCTCCTGCACTTCCTTCAGTATTTTGGCCTAGATAAAGTTCCAGAATGAAGATGATGTCTTCATAGATATTGTAGAGGACTTCTAGGGCTTTCTGTAAAGGTATGGTTTGTCCAAATCCGAGTTCGTTTGGGCCTTCAAACAGCACTCCAAAGTCGGGACTAGGAAGTTGGGTCAAATTAGGAAAGCTGCACAGATGCTGATTCCTTAAAAGGGCCATATCTTGGGCGTCCGATATCCAAATCAAGTGATTCAAAAGCCCAAATTAATCTAATCTTCCTGAGCTACAATTATTATGAAGAGGCCGAAGCCCATAACGCGCTCTAACTTATCCGAAATCGGCTGTGAAGTGGCAGTAACCTAGGGTTTCCTCCTTAAGCCCTATTTAAGCACCTTAAGTGGCCGATTTTGAGAGGATTCTTTCGAAGGGCGTGAACAGTAGCCAGCTTTCATTCTCCCCATTGTTCTTGTCATGATGGAAGGCTAAGGTTCTGTAATCAGTTGCAATACCATCCTTGTTCCCGGTTTGAGTCTTTGGTTTTAATGGAAATCTATTTTTTTAGTTTTAACTTCATTGTTCTCTTGTTTCTGTTCTCTCTTAAATCTGTGTATGTGTTGATGCCGGTTGGATGAATGCATGCATTGTCTTTGTTTGAGAATCCAAGGTTTTTGTGCTCGGTTGAGGCTTTAACTAGAAACAAGAACAACCTGTTTGAATGGTATTTCAATCAATCTCAAATCTGTACAATAAGGGGAATCAAAACTGATAAATCGAACTAAGAGGTTTCTGAAATCTGTTTATTGGTTTTCTTTCCAATCTTTGGCGGTTGTTAAAGGATTATTCTGGTTTTTGATTTGAGAATCGAAACTAAACAAATGGTTTATTGAGAAGGCGATGAAAACTGGGATAGAAGGTTGGTTTGCAATTGATTGCATCTTGATTTCTTGTGTTCTTGCTTGTTTAGTTTTCTGTTTTTCATCAAAACTTTCCCCCCCCCCCCGTTTAACCTTGTTTTGACAGATTCGTTGAAGGTTCGTTGGGAGACGACTTAGGGTTGCACTCTTGCTGCAAATCCAAATCATCATTTATCTAATCTATCGGTGTTCGACAGCCTCGATCAATGCTTTATCTAAACTCACGTCCACTAAAGAAACAACTGGAAGAGCAGTATTTGTTGAAATGCTTCATCAGCCGAGCATTGAAGAAAAAGAGATATCGTGTGTGAAGAGAGGAGTGGATTGGAGATCGTCCTTCTATCGTTATCTCACTAATAATGAATTACCAGATGATCCATAAGAAGCAAGAAGACTTAAGATGCGGGCTTCAAGGTTTACCATCATAGACAGGATATTATATAAGCGAGCTTACACTACACCTCTTCTCAAATGTTTAGGCCCTCAAGAGGCCGAATATGTCTTGGCAGAAGCTCATAGTGGAATATGTGGAGAGCACTTGGGAGCAAGAGCCCTAGCAACCAAAATCTTGAGAGCCAGTTTCTTTTGGCCCACATTAAGGTCCGACGGGTTAAAGAAAGTCAAATCATGTGACAAATGTCAACGACACACTCCAGTCCAATCTGCCCCAATATCTCAGTTGCAACCTGCGTTCCAGCCTATACCATTTGCTCAGTGGGGTTTGGATATTCTGGGACCTTTTCCTCAAGCGCCCGGGCAAAGAAAATTTTTAATAGTGGCCACCGACTGTTTCACCAAATGGATTGAAGCTGAGGCATTGGCTACTATTACGGCACGAAAAGTGGAGGCAATGGTATGGAAAGACATTATGTGTCGGTTTGGGATACCAAGAATTATCCTCACGGATCACGGGAAGCAATTTGACTGTGACTCCTTTAGAAAATTCTGTAACGACCTAGGAATTCAACTAAGATTCGCTTCAGTAGCGTATCCCCAAGCTAATGGGCAAGCTGAGGTCAGTAACCGAACCATATTACATGGCCTAAAAACCCGACTTGAAGGAGCCAGAGGCACATGGGCCGACGAGCTGCCCACCATTTTATGGGCTTATCGAACAACTAGTCGGGTAGCTACGGGAGAAACTCCATTCAATCTGGTATATGGAACAGAGGCTTTAATTCCCATTGAAATTTCAGCTAAGTCCCCAAGACTGATGGCATATGAGGAAGAGGATGGCGCAAGGAATTCTGAAGCGTTGCGAGAAAATTTTGATCTGATTGAAGAGCAGAAGGATAACACTGCCATGAAGATAGCTGCATATCAAAGAAGAGTAGCCAGTTATTTCAATTCTCGGGTAAAGAACAGACCTATGAAAGAAGGAGATTTAGTACTTCGAAGATCTGTTGTAACCAACACGCTAAGGGATGATGGAAAGTTACGAGCAAATTGGGAAGGGCCGTACCGCATTCTAAAACTGTTTGGCCCCAACACTTGCATTTTACAGACTCTTTCAGGAAACACTATGGGGAAAACATGGAATTTGAACTATCTGAAGTTGTATATGAACAATGTATCTGAGAAAATATCTGCAATAACATAAGTCCTAAATGGGACCGTGGACGTAGGCGCATTTGGCTGAACCACGTAAAAATGCTTGTGTGCGCATGGTTTGTCATTTTATTTTCAGAAAAGAAAAGATCGAGCCCGTTGTCACGCCTATGGCCCGGCAACGAGGTAAAATTACGATCGAGCCCGTTGTCCCGCCTATGGCCCGGCAATGAGGTAAAATTACGATCGAGCCCGTTGTCCCGCCTATGGCCCGGCAACGAGGTAAAACTACGATCGAGCCCGTTGTCCCGCCTATGGCCCGGCAACGAGGTAAAACTACGATCGAGCCCGTTGTCCCGCCTATGGCCCGACAACGAGACAAAACTACGATCGAGCCCGTTGTCCCGCCTATGGCCCAGCAACGAGGTAAAACTACGACCGAGCCCGTTGTCCCGCCTATGGCCCAGCAACGAGGTAAAACTACGATCGAGCCCGTTGTCCTGCCTATGGCCCGACAACGAGGTAAAACTACGATCGAGCCCGTTGTCCCGCCTATGGCCCGGCAACGAGGTAAAACTAAGATCGAGCCCGTTGTCCCACCTATGGCCCGACAACGAGGTAAAACTACGATCGAGCCCGTTACCCCGATAACAAGGAAAATACGCTCAAGCTCGCCACATCGTGCATGATCCGGTAGCGAAAGAAAAGTGTTGGCCTTGCATTACTAAAGACAACAATAAAAGGATGAATCAAGCAGTAAATAGCGAAACACATTGGGCAGGACAAAAAAAAAACATTCATTGATAAAACCAACAAACAAACTACAACGAGAAGAGCACATTCGCCCGACAACAGCTGAAATCAAACCACAATGAAGGTCTACTCGCGGGAGCGAGACTTGCGAGAGGAACGCTTAGAAAATCCCAACGATGCAACAGGAATCCTAGGAGGATCCGCGGGGAATTCCCCTTCTTCAACCTCAACCACTTGAGGGATATCTTCAACGGCCGCACTAGGATCTTCTCCAATGGCTCCGAGGTAGACCACCATGCCTTCTTTGAAAAGAAATGGGTTCCAAGGGCCCGCCAAATTCTCCAAATCATCCACCAAGTAAGAATCCAAATAAGAAGAAGGACTCATGGGCTCGTTCGGTTCATACTGGCGCCAATCTACTTGATGAGACTCCTCAACCTCTGGAGTAAGGAAAAGTTCAGGAAAAGTCTCTCCCAGACGTTGAGATTCCAGATGGGTGCGTGCCAGATAAAACCCATATTTCAAAAAACCTGAAGCATATTTTCCTTTCCTATCTTGACAGTCGGTTGAGAGACGATATTCTTTCACTACTTCAGCCCGAATATCCCGAGTATCCTTCCGACTTATCTTCAACTCTGACAGGCGTAGAGAATGTTCCTGCAAAAGTGCCTCATGTTGTGCCATCAAACCAACACTCTTGCACTCTTCAGCTTCTAGCTGAGAGCGTAAGTCTGAAATTTCCCCATGAAGACCCGAGGTACCAACAGAAGCCTCGGACAGTCGATCCTCCATGCGCCCAATCTCTGCCTCTGCATTCTTCTTCCCGAGCTCTGCCCGACGAGCACGACCCTTTAACTCTTGACGCTCCTCATTCCAAGAAAATTGGCCCTTCCTCCAGTCTGACATTTGGGCCTCTACTTGTGCATGTAATATCCAGTATTACATGGTATTGAGAAAAAAAAAAAAATTTGGATTATTTTGTCAGGGCCTCGGGTGGTCCGGAAAGCCCAAGGGTCAATCCCGATAAATTAATTAATAAAATTCCTGAATTGGCGGCTGGGAATGCCTCGGGACTTGGATGTCGAGAGAAGAGGGCAAGGGATTGGTGAGCGTCTCGAGATGATGATAGTGATGCTGAAAGCAGTCCGACCGAGAATAATTTTTGAAATAAATTCTGTATAAGCCCGAGAGGGTGCAAGTATCGAATGGCTGCAAGGGACTTCCGGGAAGCTGAGGGGACCCTAAGGGTGGTCCGATTTTGCGAGTAAAGCAGCCCTGAGACGCTTTCGAGTCGAATTGAGGTCCTGTGTAGGCGTAGGGATAAGGTCGGTATTCCTGAGTAGCGGTTGGTTATTAATTTTGAATAAACCGAGATTTTGAGTGGCTTAATTATAATTAATTTAAGCATTGGGAGGGCCCAAGTGTAATTATAAAAATCTTCAAGAGCAATTATTAATTGCTTAATGGAATTTTATGAAATTGGAGGGTTTATTGTGTAATTATATAAGTATATATATATATATGTGGGCGTGAGCTTGGGGAGCAAGCTTGCTACAGTTCCAATTTTCTCTGAAAATTTAAACAGAGAGAGAGTGGGAGATGGAGAAGCCGAGGCAGAGCAATGGGAGAGAGAGGAAGTCGGGCCGAGAGATCGAGAGATTGAGAGATAGGGCTCGCGATCGAGAGAGAGGGAGAGAGAATGATGGCCGATCGGCCATGGCAGCAGCCGCCATGGCCGATGAAGAAGCTCGACAGCAACGAGCCGTGCTATTCACTGGCCGATTGCAGCGGCTTGTGGAAGAGAACTCGAGGGAGGCTGAATTTAGACGAGAGAGCTTGAGAGAAAATGAGACCGCGAGAGAGAGGCGGTGATGGCTGATAGAGGGCGGCCATGGCAGACGCGGTGGAAGCAACTGGGGCCAACGGCAATGGGGTAGCAGCAGCGGTGGCGTACGATGGAGCTTGCGGAGGCAGCTGGCGAGGTCGCGATGGACTGAGGCGATTGCGTCGACATCTGGAGGCGCTTGAAAAGCCAATTGCAGCGGCCATGGAGGTTGTGGCCGTTGCAGCGAGCTCGATGGAGAAGGCCAGCCGCGGTGGAGGCAATGCAGGCTGATGGTGGCGCGGTGCAGGCCGGTGGTGGCGCGACCGTGGGGTGCGGCTGGTGATGGCCGCGAGCGAGCAATGGCTGCTGGCCGGTGGCGCGCGCACAGGACAGCTGTGCGAAGAAGATGCAGGAACAGTGGCCGCGCGGGAGAAGCCAGGGAGGAAGAAAGAAGAATAAAAGAAAAAGAAAAATTGGAAAAGAAAAGAAAAAAATAAAAGAAAAGAAATAATAGAAAAATCTGAAATTTGGGGAAAAATAGGAGAAAAATCCTAGAAAATTTCAGAAAGGTTTTGGAAATTATTTCGAGACTCGTGGAGCATAATGGAAGCTCGAGAATGGGATTTTGAGCGCAAGTGGCAGCTCGAGAGGCAATGCCGGTGTGAGCGGTTGGCCGATTTTCGTTTCCAAATTGTCCGAGGTAAATTAATATTTCTTCCCAAATTATTTACATTAAGCGAGTTAATGTAGAATAATTAACTTTTGGATTAAACCCTGTGTTGGGATTATTTGAAATCTTGTTGATGTATGATTTTGGCAATGTGCGGCGTAGTTGAGGGCATTGGTTGAATGCCGGATGTTAATGGAGTTGGGGTTTTGTGTGTTTTGCCTCTAGGTTCGACTGGGAAGGCAGTGATCCTAGAGGAACTTGCGGTTCAGGCTGGAATTCGTGCCGAGGCAGAGAAGAGGCTTCGAGCCAGGTAAGGGATGGCCCCATGTGGAGGTGGCCTTGCAAGTCGGTAAATGTGTTTGATAATGTTTTTATGTTGCATTGGCATGTAGTGGTTATATCTTGTGTGATGCAAGCTCTAGTGGACCTATGGCCATAAGGAGGACTAGTGGTGGGGGTTGATAGGTTGATGCCTCAAACCTTAGTGGGTTGTGAGGATGTGTGAGCCTAGCCTCATTTGCATGCATTTGGCATACATAAACATGTTTATATTCATATTTACATACATTGCACCCTTACTGAGTCTTTATGACTCATGAGGTTTTACCTCATGTGTAGATATTGCAAGTCCAGAGGCAAGCAGGGATGGCGCCGGGAGGCTGTTGTGGCAATTAAATTTGTTACCTGAGATGTGTTGTTGTGTATTCTCTTGTAAATTTTTATGCGTATTCATGTAATTGAGTGTATGTGTTATTGAGCGTAGATGTATCTAATTGTGTAATCATCATAGTGTGATAGATGATTGTGAGATTGTTTGTTGAATGTGGCATAGTTGGTAAAGCCAAGTTTCGGACCGAGTCAAGATCAGCAAGGTATGTTCTCATAAATCCCTAATACTCAGCGAAGTGTTTGTATGCTAGCTTTGTGCCTGGGTCACCTCTGACTTGCTATGGGGCGAGCCTAAGAGAGGTGAAGCTCACTCAGGTTTCGGGTCTTGGTCTGCTGGATTTTTCTTATTTGAGTTGGGACCGATTCCTGAGTGGAGCGAAGGGAAGGACGAAGCCTAGTTCCCACCTAGGGCGTTTCCTGTTGAAACATAGTCCAACCCTTCAGTTGTGGTTGTCGGGTGAGTAATCTGGTCGATTATTTACCGGTGGCGCCCGTAAGTGGGAGCGGGTCGTTACAGTTCACGATAGGCCCTGTCCCTAGCATTAGAGGCAACTATCCCTTGAACCCCTTGCACCAGAAGTTGCTCCACTTCATCCCTAGTCTGGGCATAATTGCCACCGATAAGTCGTCGTTCATCTCAAAGGAGAATGGTGGAGTAAATGAGGCGAGCGCCAATCCCTGGTTCAGTGACGGAGTCTGTTTCCAATACCCTGGGGGAAACTTCATAGTCTCGACCAGTAAGCTTTGTACCATCCCCGAGAATCACAGTGTGCTTCACCTCGCCCGGAAGAGGAAGTATAGGAGGTGGTCTCAATGCTTTCTCCCCCCCAAGACGGTGACGATCTTTCCTGTTAGGAACTACAGGGTGGCGACATTCTTCTTCCACCCGAGCCATATCGCCAGCAAACCGAGAAGACGAGGTTCGCCCCCCTTGCGAATTGGGAGCAGGAGATGGAGGGTTGACGGCCTCTTCATGAGGAAGAGGAAGAGATGGACTTTCTGTGTGAGAAGGAGCTTCGACACTCGATTGGTCACTTCTGGGACGACGTCGCCTTTCTACTCCAATGGGAGAAACACCGGCAGGCCTACGTGACCGAGGAGGGCGAGAGCTTGTAGATCCCTAGGCACCATGTGTAGAAGTCCCAGCTGTTGTTACAACACGTGCCTCCTCCTCACGCTGGCGTCTACGTAACTCCATCAGCCTATTCAACCCAGCCATTTCTGCGAAAATCAATACAAAGCAGTTAATACGGAAAAAAGCAATAATGGGAAAAGAAAAAAGGAAGGCAATGTCAAAAGATATTCTACCCCCAGGAGTGTTTTCCTCCTGAGGATTAAAAGGAGGATGCGAAGACGATTCAGGCATTTCCATCTCCTCCTCCTCGACTCCTTCCATTTCCTGGTTAGATAGCGTAGAAGACTGAGGAGGAGCAGTTGGCGTCACGACCCCCCAGCCCACGATTCTGAAATTCTCCACCGTCAAGAGGCTCATCAAGTTAACGGGGCCTTGTGCCATTAACATTTCTACTAGGTGACGATACATGCCCCGAACTTCCTTGTAGGGAGGGAACCCTTGGCTGGCGTCTTGATGATTCCAAAATAAAGGAGCATCCCAATTAGATGGAGGTTCTATCACTAACCACCGTTCTTCAAATCGATTAATCTTGTTTGGAAGAGCAATGAACAGCTCTATGCCCGACACCTTCTGGAGCGTGTAAAGAGCACGATCCTTGCTGGCTTTTCGCAGTCGATAGAAACAACTGAAAAGTCTCAAGGAGGGGACGACGTCCCTCAGTCGACAAAGTATAGAAAAGCCGACCATCTGAGCCCAACCATTAGGATGAAGTTGAGCGGGAACAATCTTGTAGTGACGCAACCACGCCCTTGCAAAGGGCGGAAAAGGAAAACGGAGTCCCACCTCAAATGAAGCAAAGTGAAGACCAAGGGAGCCCTCGTCTACCCGAGAGGGGTCCGGCTCATCAAGACGGGGGTACCTCACTATAAATCCAGAAGGCGTGGCGTCATAAACTTGCTCGTAGGCCCCGTATCGAAGCCTGGAACTCGAAGTTGTAGGAATGCGCGCAGGGCCGGGGGGTGATGCCGGTCTTCTCCTCGACATGTTAAAGAAATACGAGACCGCTACCTTGTTACAACAGGAAAGATGGAAGGTCACAGGGAGCAAAACACCTGCACAAAAGACAAAGAACATCAGTACAAGGAAAAAGAAAGAAACAATTGAAGGAAATCAAGTGACTAAAGGCATAAAAGGACGAGGAAAGGCCGGAGCCACTCGACCACAACCCAGTGAGGGGCCACTCGGTCATGACCGAATGGCCTCCGTCGAGAACAAGGCCACTCGGTCATGACCGAGTGGCCACTCGTCACTCGCCATAGCCACTAGGTCATGACCGAGTGGCCTCCAGTCGCACGGCCACTCGTCACTCGCCATAGCCACTCGGCCACTCGGTCATGACCGAGTGGCCTCCCAATCGCACCCTTCGAATGATGAAAATGAGATGTGGCCCAGAAACGCGCTGAGACCTGAGAGAATTTTAGTTTTGAATCACCTCAGCTGATCCTTGTGAAAATTAAATGAAGACTTGAAGCCCTATTTATAGAGGTTTGAAAGGCAAAAAGTCGAAAGTTGTGGAGCAAATACAGAAAATGAAGAGCAAATGCGCAAAAATGATCTCCCGAGAGATACACAAAATGCGGCAAAAGCGACGCCCATTTTTCCAGGATCATATGCTCTTTTACCCGACTCCTCAACTAAAAAAGCAGGGAGCAATTGATATGCCCGGGAGGGCGAAATGGATCTGTGATCGAATGCGGGCCCCAATAGAAGACAAATCCAAGTCAAAGGCCAAGGAAGACCCGCTCGGCCGTGTCGGGTGGGAGCCCACTCGACACAACCGAGTGGATGAAACCACTCGGCTGAGCCGAGTGGCTAAAGCTGTAACACCCCCTCTCCTAGAACTGCCCGAGAAGAGGTGCTACGGGAAAAATAAAATAAACTAGCTGATAAACTGAAATCTGATATCATGACTGAACATCTTAATCAACTGGAATAAAAACTCTGAGTCAATACAGACTAAAAACCATAAACTCTGAGTAAGGGACAATCCCTCAACTGAAATATAAAATAGATCTAAACTGACAAACACTATAAACTAACAAACTCCCAGACATCTTTAATCTTGAGCGGCTCCACGTACACACACTACTGAACACTGCTGCTAGGCCCCACATCTGATACTCCCCTGCTAGAACCTGGAGGGGTGAAGAGTACAAGGTGAGCTACAAAAGCTCAGCAAGTAATAAGCTGGAAAGAATACTGAAGCTGAATCGAAGAATATCGATACTGATAAATAACTGACTAAACTTGTACTGTATAATCACTGTCTGATTGCATTCATAAAAATGTAATGCACATAAACTGTAAACTAAATGCAGGTATGCAACTTTGGCTCATAGGCGCCCACATAATCTGATAATACATACCTGTCTGATCTGAAACCTGCATACATAAAAACTGTAAGCACATACTGTGGGCAAAGCCCCTAGCCCCCTGGTTGCCATCAGGTGAGCAACTCATAAACTGAGCTGAAACTGAAACTGATGGGATCCCCGCGGACAAGCCGCCTAGCGCGCATAATGCAATGCAATGCTCACATAAATGCTGGCACACGATATGTAGTGCTCCATATAAAGTCATGCTCAATGCTCATACCAAAATGTATGCACATAATCTCACAAAATAATGCTGATCATGTCAAAATAAAATAATGCTGAACATGATATGATCTTCATCTATATATTGGAATATAAAGATTCTATGAATTATGATTTATGGTATGGGTATGATTAACTTGTCATGTTCTGGCTTATGAATTCAATGTTGGAAGGTATTGAATACATTGATTGAATTAAACTTGAATTAGGACTCACTGGAAGCTAAATTAGATTTCTGGAAAAGTCATCCGGATATCAGAAAGGATATCAGGATAAGAAGAAAGACATCCAGATATGAAGAAGGCTCATCCGGATACACTGACATTCAAAGAAGAAGCTATTCGGATATGCTGGGAAGTATTCGGATATGAACTAGGACATCCGGATATGATTTTGGTCCTCCGGATATCTCACTGATGCATTCAGATATAACTGGGGACTATTCGAATGAAAAATTCAACTTTTGAGGGAGGCATCCGGATATCAGGCAAGACATCTGGATATTATCTTGACCTTTTCGGATGTATAAACAAGCCATTCGGATATCATACTTGAAGAACTTTAGATACATCCGGATACGATACAAGGTATCCGGATATTAGAACTTAGAGTAATAGAACTTGCAATCCAAAATGGATAAGGATTAATAGAACTTGCAATCCAAAATGGATAAGGATTACTGGAACATGCAATCCAAAATGGATGAGGATTAATAGAACTTGCAATCCAAAATGGATAAGGATTACTGGAACTTGCAATCCAAAATGATGAGGATTAATAGAACTTGCAATCCAAAAAGGATAAGGATTTATAGAACTTGCAATCCAAAATGGATAAGGATTATTGGAACTTGCAATCCAAAATGGATGAGGATTACTGGATCTTGCAATCCAAAATGGATGAGGATTAATAGAACTTGCAATCCAAAATGGATTAGGATTACTGGAACTTGCAATCCAAAATGGATAAGGATTAATGGAACTTGCTCATAACTTCACTGTTATACGCATATATATATATACGTCTCTGCTTACTGATATAAAATCTAAGAACTCAATGAAGAACTAGAATAATCTGAAAAACTGATATGAACCTGTAATGGAAGGGATTACAGGAAGAATACTTGCCTGATAGAACTCTCTGATCGAACCCTGGAGCGATCCTGAAAACTCTAGCAAGCCTCTGCTATCTGTTGGCCTTTCTGTTCTTCACATAATGTGAAGAAAAGCTAAGCTATGGGCTCTATATATAGACATAAAGTCCTAGATCCCTTTCCTTTTATAACTTGGAATCCCTCTCCCAATTGAACTTGGAGACTCTCAAACCTTCTCCTATTGGGACTAGGAGACTCTTAATCCAATTCCATCTCATACATGGATTCTCATTCTTCTTTAAATACATAGCCCCACTTAACTAATAATAATACAAAGATTATTATTAAAATTCTCAAATAATAATAAAACTCCAAAATTACCTTCATGCCCTTGCATTTAATTTCTACAAAATAAATGCCATTTAAATGCTATTTAAATGCTATTTAAATACTATTCTCTCCATTAAAATCTAAATTGCCAGCTTGGCAAATTCCTTTAACTCCAACATTAAAAAGAAATAAATGCTATTCTTTTCCTTTAAAATCTCTAAATTGCCACATTAAATAATTAATTGACAAAATCTCTTAATCAATGCTTCAATAATTAATTAAATAATTCCTGAATAAATACTGGGCCCTCTAATGGGTCGTTACAAAAGCCACTCGGCACAACCGAGTGGCTGAGACCACTCGGCTAGGCCGAGTGGCCGTGACCACTCGATTGCCGAGTGGTTTTCCCAACCACTGGGCCCAACCGAGTGGAGAGGGTCACTCGGTCGTACCGAGTGATCCCTCCCTGAACTCGGCTTCACCGAGTTGTGGTCACTTGGCATGACCGAGTGACCCTTCAAGATAGCCGATCCAGCCGAATTCCCTCTCTTCGCGTCAGACGATGAGCATTGCGATATTTCCGTAATGAGCCGCGAGATTTGGCGGGAGGCCAAAGCGGTATTCAATTGGTGAATGTCCTCGAGAGTAGGAGGATCAAAAGCCTAAAGCGAAGCCTTGAGGTAGGTGTAACCCAAGGTAAATGTGAGAAATGAATAGGCTATGAGGTTCTCGAGCACGAGAATTTGCCATGTAGCCTGAGAATGCGATTATCTTGGGCAGGAGATTATGGTAAGGTGAATTTCGAGGACGAAATTCTTTTAAGGAGGGTGGAATGTAACACCCGGTGTAACCGGTGTTAAGAGAATAGGAAAGGAAGTGAGTAAACTTCCAAAAATGCCCTTGAGAAGGAGATGGATCCTTGAGATTGAGAATGCCCATGAGAAGGGTATTTTGATAATTTGGATAGCAAAGTCCAATAAAGGGTATTTTGATAAATTAAAAAAAAAAATAATTCCTATGTGGGATTAGGTGTGTAAGTGAATAAAAATCCCAATTTGGTATTTATGTGGAGATATATGGGATTAATAAATTCACCAAGAATATTTGGGAATTTTAGAATTTAATTCCATAAAGGAATTTAATTATGGAATATAGGGAAATGGTGTATATTAAATTATTTGAGGAGAATAATTATATTTTTCCCTAAGTTGGTGAATTAATGTGGTAATGCCACATGGAGAGATGAGATTAAACTTGGAAGCCAAGGTTAGTGTCTTGTTGTGACACTTGGCAAAATCTTATGGAATGAGATTTAATTAAATTTGGAGAACAAGGATTTATTTAATTAAGAGAATTTGGTGACACATGGCATGATCTTATGAATCAAGAGTGATATTTAAATAAATGCAAAAAGGAAAAAGAAATTAGTCTCTCAAGCATTAATGAGAGCCATGATGGAGGGAATTAAAAGAAAATCCATATTAAAAAGAAAATAGTCAAGCATTTATGTGGGAAAATGGTGGATTTAATTAAATGTTAAAGTAAATGGATTATGTCTTTCAAGAGCCTTTAAATTTAAATCAAAAAGAAATTATTTTAGTCACCATTAATTGCTTGAAAAGTTATGGATTTAAATTAAATGGAAAATTGGGAAATTAGTCAATCTTGAAAATAATCATTATTTAATTATGGAAAATGGGAGATTTAGTCTCCAAAGAAAAGATCAATGGATGAGATTTAAGAAGACAAAGTCTCTTGGATTTATGTTTTCTTTGAGTCTAGACAAGTGTTCTCCTAAAATCAATGGCTAGGATTTAAATTGGGAGAAGCACAAGGATTGTGCTAGTGTTTAAAGATGGAGATTAAGTCTCTTGAATTAAGAAGAAATCTATGGCTAGGATGAAATCTTGAGATTTGGCATGGATTGAGAAGAAAGTTCTATAAATAGGGAATGGGGAAATTGATTCAAGGTTTTCCCCACATGTGAAGTGAAAGAAGCAAGAAGGCAAGCAAGACTAAGAGAAGGAAGAGAAAGGCTAGCAAGGTAAACCTAGTTCCCTCTCTTGAAATAGTTTGAATGCATATGTATAAGGGCTAAAAATTCCTTTATTATTTTTCTTTAAGGGTGATTAAAGTCTAAGAGAGATTCTTATCTTGTGGAAGTGTTGAAGCTTCAAAGTCTAAGAGAGATTCTTGGCTTGTGGAAGTATTAAAGCTTCAAAGAAAACAAGGTAAGGGATAGCCCCAAGTGGTGGGGTTTGCTTGCATTTGTACATGGTTTGTATGAGTTGCATGTGATGGTTCTTTGCATGTTTTGTGCCCTAGTGGACCTATGGCCATAAGGAGGACTTGTGATGGGAGTGAGGGGTTGGTTGGTGCCTTAACCTAAGTGGTTATGAGGGCATGGAGAACTACCCTTAATGTGCATTGCATTTGCATTACATGTTATGTTTCTCATACTTCATTTACATTTGCATAGCACCCTTACTGAGCATTGGCTCATAAGGTCCTTTGACCTCTATGTAGGTGGAGAATCATCAAAGGGAAAGGGAGTTTTGCAAGGTTAAGTGTTGGAAGCAAGGAAGAAAGCACGAGTAGTAGTGTTTATGTATTTTGTGCTTAAATGTTGTATTTTTTTTGTTAATGTGTAATGAAGGCTAAATGTGGGTGAAAGGGGGAAAACTTGAATGTTTTGGAAGCCCCTTGGTATGAGAAAGTATTCTGGAAATGTGGGATTTAAATTAAAAAAAATATATATTTTTTTAAAAAAGAAGTTGTGGCAGTGTGCTGGCCAGGGGGGCGCGCCTGGGTGCGGCCGCGCGCCAGCATGCGCGCGCGCGCGCGGGCATGGCATGCCGCCAGCGCGCGCGCGGCCCATGCGCGTGCGCGGCCCGCGTGGTCGTGCGCACGCAACCCGCGCTGGGGGGGGGGGCGCGGCTGGCTGCCGCACAGCCCCCCCTTGCTGCTGTGGGTTTTTTTTTTCCTTTATTTTTTATTTTAATTTAATTTCTGTTTATTTAAATATATGATATTATTTTGGAAATTATGAAATAATTTATATTTAAATAAATAAATAAATGAGTATTTACCCTCTAAATTAATTATTAAATTAATATTAATTTGAGGCAATTGTGGGAAATTTTTCTATATTTTGGGAAATTAAATAATGGAGTATTTTCCTTACATTTTGAAATTGGATGAGGATGCCTTGAGGTTTGTATTTCAAAAATTAATTTCCTAATGGTTGGAAAATTATGGAATTTTTGAAATAATTAAAGGGGAAAATCAATGGAGATTTATGAGGAAAATTTATTTAAATTTTTCCAAAGAAATATTAATCCAAATATTTTCCAAAGGAATTGGAAGTAAGATAAATGGGTTAATGGTTGGGGTAAAGAAAAGAAAAATTATTTTCTTATAATTAAGGTGTTATGCCATAATTTATTTGAAGCTAAAGAGTTATAGCTTATTTTCTTTCGATCCTGGGAGATCACCCTTAGCCCTTCATTAAAGAGCTTGAGAAGGGGTGACGATTGCGAGGTTTCGAGTTTTAATATGTCGTTTTGATAATTCCCGGACCCTCAAGCGGAGCAAAGAGAGGGCAAAGCCTAGTTCCCACCTAGGTCGTTTCCCGTTGAAACGTAGCTGTCTCTTCATCTTTGCCCTAGTGTGTGAATAATAAGTTGGCTATTCGTGAGTAACACCCGTAGGTGGGAGCGGGGCGTTACAATGAGCACCTCAAACATCTCATTACATCGGTAGTGCTTCCATAACCTCAATAGCACATACCTCAACTGCCAGCTCCAAGTCATACATAGGGTAGTTCACCTTGTGCCTTGACATGATCCAAATACGATCACCATTCACGTTGCATTATCACGTAACCTAAACCTTTGAGCTATCGCAAGCTCTCATTGCATCTGACAGACCATTCTCACTTTACTCTCATCACGAGTCCTAACATGGATACAACTATTCCATAAATTCTCTTCACGAATCTCTGATAAAAGCTTGCCAATCTCAACATACTTTTAATCTTTCCACAGACAGGTTAGGGATCCTATCACAAAGCTCTGGTCTCTTCCTCCGTCACTTCTGGCACTACTTCCTATACCAGACTTAACTCCAAACCTCATGGATCCTCGGGTCACTCACCTCTGAGGACTCCATATTCCTTCCCATAGGTGTTGAAACCACCATCAGACATCTCATAGGTTTGATTTCAACTCCTAACAAAATTTCACTATGGTCTTGAGCTATACACCTCAAACCATTACATAAATCTTCCAAAGATCTTCCTTTCGGTTGATAATGATTTGGGTCCCATGCGATTGCCTAAAGCATAACCTATCCACATGTCCCATCTCACAGATCGTACCCAGACTTCTGATCCTCTTACATGTATATACTATCATCTCAATGACTTTATACATCAAATCATCACGTCCCAAATCGTAAACAATCAAAATTTTCAACTCGAAACGTTTATAAGGCCCAAGACTTGACTTGGCCACTTCATCAGCTAAGTTGACACCAAACTTTCATGACCCGATCCCACGAGTCGCTTTCTCAAGGTAACCTTACCTTAATTCCAAAATCCAAGGCACTATAGAAACCTCCTCCCTCAACTACTTCGGGCAGCATTCACACCTCCCTTACCCCCATTCAGGGCTAGCGGTCACACACACCCATTTCCAATAATGAACCTGGGGTTACCCACCTTGCCTATAGGACTTTTGATTAGGTCATCGCACCTCCCTCACCTTATCATGGCTAAGGATCTGGGCCTACCAGACTTTTGGGCAAGTCATCGCAGCTCCTTCACCCCATCACACAACCAAGGTTCTCGCATGGGTGACCATAAAGCTAGGGTCACCCTTCAGCCTATTGTAAGTCAGCTCTAAGGCGTGCCTCCATCGCATGCTCTTAGCATTTTTCAAATCCTCGAACCTGCTAGACTGCTTGAAATTCTTAGCCTAAATCCCAAGATTCACGGTGGCTTCGCACATCTAGCCACGTTCAACTTTCTGATCATCTATCAAGTTCTAACAACGTTAACCTCTACGGTACTCCTCATGCAAACCTTCCCTTAGGTTTACTTAGAGTCCACGATCTCTAAATTTCCAAGCCCACTTGACACATTGAATCGTAGTCACCAATTCTGTTGACTAGGTATCTCATCATTCCTTTTTCGTTGCTACAACCTGTAATACCCTGTATTACATGATATTAAAAATAAATAATGTTGATTATTTTGGATAGGACCTCGGGTGGTCCGGAAAGGCCAAAAGTCAAATTCGAGTAATTTATTAATGAAATTTGCCGAATTGGCGGCCGGGAGTGCCTCGGGACTTGGATGTCCAGGGAAGAGGACAAGAGATTGATGAGCATCTCGGGATGAAGATAATGGCGCTAAAAGCGGTCCGACTGGGAATAATTTTCGGAATAAATTTCGTATAAGCTTGAGTGGGTGCCATTACTGAATAATCGAAGGGGACCTCCTGGAAGCTGAGGGGACCCTAGGGGTGGTTCGATTTTCTGAGTAAGGCAACCCTTAGGTGTTTTCGGGTCAAATAAAAAGTCCCGTGCAGGCGCAGGGACGAAGTCGGTATTTCTGAGTAAAACTCGAATATTAATTTTCAAAGAAATCGAGTTGGGAGTGGCTTAATTATAATTAATTTAAGCCTTGAGAGGGCCCAAGTGTTATTATAGAAATCCTTAAGTGCAATTAATAAGTTGCTTAAGTGAAATTATGAGAAATTAGTGGGTTAATTATGTAATTAGTATATATATATATATATGTATATTTATAGGCGTGAGGAAGCTTCCTTGAAGCTTCCTCGTGTACGCCTCTGCCATTTTTGAAATGGCCGAGAGGCAGCAAAACAGAGAGGTGAGATTGAGGAGAGTGAGAGATCGGTGAGAGAGAGTATTGCGAGAGAGAGAATGAGGGTGATGAGGCCGATCGGCCATGGCTGCAATCGCCATGGCCGATGATAGAAGAAGGAGGCAGCGGTTTGAAGCTGCCAATGATGGAAGCAGCAACCTCAAGGCAGGCGACCATGGTCGCGATGGCCGAAGGTGAGGCAAGCTGGAGCAGCGGCGACTAGAGGCGTTCGGCGAGCCAGTGAGTGGCCACAGCAAGGCGGCCAGGAGCTTCACCGAGCGGCCATGGCAGCGACACGCAGGGGGAGGCCGACGCGCAGCAGGCTCGCGGCGGTCAGGGGTGGTTCGGTGCAACCGGCGGTGGCTCGGCGGCGAGAGGCTGATGGCGACGGCGAGCTGGTGGAGCAAGCGGCGGTGGCAGGCAGCGTGAGCAGGCGCTGTGCGCGCGCGGGAGATGGCGAAGAAGGTGATGAACAGTGGCCACGCGCGGGAGAAAGAGGGGAGAAGAGAAAGAAAATACGGAGAAAAGAAAAAAAAATAAAAGAAAAAGAAAAATGGAAATTCTGAAAAATAGAGGAAAAAAATCTCCAAAAATTCCAGAAAATTCTGGAATAATCTTGAGAACTATTTTGGAGCTTGACGAGTATGCCGGAGGCTCGGAATTTGGATTTTTGTGCGCAAATGGCTTCTCGAGAGGCAAGGTCGATGTAGGCGTTTTTCGAGTCTTTCTCCAAATGAGCCGAGGTAAATTAATATTTCTTCCCAAATTATTTACATTAAGCGAGTTAATGTAGAATAATTAATTATTGGATTAAACCCTGTGTTGGGGTTATTTGAAATCTTGTTGATGGATGATTTTGGCAATGTGCAGCGTAGTTGAGGGCATTGGTTAAATGCCGGATGTTAATGGAGTTGGGGTTTTGTGTGTTTTGCATCTAGGTTTGACCGGGGAGGCGGTGATCCTAGAGGAACTAGAGGTACGGGCTGGAATTTGGGCCGAGGCAGAGATGAGGCTTCGAGCCAAGTAAGGGATGGCCCCATGTGGAGGTGGCCTTGCAAGTTGGTAAATGTGTTTGATAATGTTTTTATGTTGCATTGGCATGTAGTGGTTATATCTTGTGTGATGCAAGACCTAGTGGACCTATGGCCATATGGAGGACTAGTGTGGTGGGGGCTGATAGGTTGATGCCTCAAACCCTAGTGGGTTGTGAGGATGTGTGAGCCTAGCCTCATTTGCATGCATTTGGCATACATAAACATGATTATACTCATATTTACATACATTGCACCCTTACTGAGTCTTTATGACTCATGAGGTTTTACCTCATGCGTAGATGATGCAAGTCCGGATGCAAGCAGGGATGGCGCTGGGAGGCTGTTGTGGCAACTAGCTGAGTTGCCCGAGTTATGTATTTTTAATATTGCTTGTATGTAGCCAGGGGGCGTGGTGTATGTATACCCTTGTGAGTAAATGTCTGTGTTATTGAGCTTAAATGTATTTAATTGTGTGATAGATGATTGTGAGATTGCTTGTTGAATGTGGCATAGTCGGTAAAGCCAAGTTTCGGACCGAGTCAAGATCAGCAAGGTATGTTCTCATAAATCCCCAATACTCAGCGAAGTGTTTGTATGCTAGCCTTGTGCCTGGGTCACCTCTGGCTTGCTATGGGGTGAGTTGAAGAGAAGTGAAGCTCACTCGGGTTTCGGGTCTTGGTCCGTTGGATTTTTCTTATTTGAGTTGGGACCGATTCCTGAGTGGAGCGAAGGGAAGGACGAAGCCTAGTTCCCACCTAGGGCGTTTCCTGTTGAAACATAGTCCAACCCTTCAGTTGTGGTTGTCGGGTGAGTAATCTGGTCGATTATTTACCGGTGGCGCCCGTAAGTGGGAGCGGGTCGTTACACAACCTATCAAGCAACTCTGACCTTTTTTTTGGTACCTGATCTCTTCCTTGAACCGAGATTTCCACAACTTATCATCAAGGTTTTAGACTAGCCATGCTCTACTACCTGAAATCTCACTCACTGAGATTCCATTCTTCAGATCCAGCTGACTATCAACCTGCGACTATCAAATTAGTTCCTCCTAGGTGAAAGTAAAGCAAGATCACTACAGGGCAAACAGCGTAGTTCAAAATTTTTGAACTTACCTCGATCCCGGCGATTGGATCAACGTCGAAATTAAATCATTCACAATCAAATAAATAAATCTAACCTTTAGATTATCGAGTCGTTCGCGGATTCGAGCCGTCCAAGCGTCCGGCCTCTAACTCGTGATACGCGGCACGCGTCCGTTGGCAAGGAGAGCAGAATAGGAGTGCTAGCTCCTTCTCCTTTGCGCGACTTGTGTATAGACGGTAAAAGAACGCCCTCGTTTTGTATTGATGCCAAAAGAAACGAAGAAGAGTGAGCGATAATACGTTTTTCAACTCTTGAAAAACGACACCAAAAACCCCCTTAATTTTGGGCAACCCATAAAGGGATATTTATAAGGAAATATCCTAGGGTTTCTAAAACCCTAATAGATTAGGCTAGCCCATTAATTTTAATTTAATTAGAATCTTAAGTGGGCTTATTCTAGTCGAACTAGAAATATAATTAAATGGCCCAATCCTTTTATAGGTTAAATAAAATATTATGGCCCGAATCTAATTCAAGCCCAAATATATTTTATTTAATATTTGGCCCAAATCTAATTTGGTCCAAATATAATATTTAATATTTGGCCCAAATCTAATTTAGTCCAAATATAATATTTATTTTAATATTTGGCCCAAATCCAATTTAGTCCAAATATAATATTTAATTTAATATTTGGTCCAAATCTAATTTAGTCCAAATATTAACTTAAGCCCAAATATATTTTATTTCCTATTTGCCACTCCAACAAATAGAAAATTATTAAATTAGAAACTCCTTCCTAATTTAATCAATTGTCGTTTTAGGAAACTCTTTCCATTATGATGACCCATCGCCATATCGACGTCATTACGTCTATTTGTTCTTTTTCCGTGAGAACCTACAACGGCACAACTTCTTGCCGAAGTGTTCCACTTAACCATACGTCCACTCTCCTGGTTTAAGCCAGGGACCGTGCCTATTGCGTATGACTCATTAGGCTTCCAAATATGTTGGCAATGTGTCGGTACAAACACATAAGACAAGATTGGCCTCTAGCAAGGCATCATGCCTACCCAATTATTCAGAAGGATTCATAATCCCCAAATAACCTTTCACGAGCATGGTTACCGTGTAATTCGATCCTCTCGTCAATGTATCTTATGTGATCTCAAGTATGGCGATGTGTTGCTTGATAACAATCACATGAGTTTTCTTCGGTCTTCCGGATATCTTCACTTAATTAGAAAGTAAATCAATAACTTCTTATTGATCTCTTTCACCATGGCCATGGATTTAAAGTGAATATCCACCGAAGGCGACTTAGATACATCATCCTCTATCAAGGGATAGACGAGTCCCATCTTGGTTATGCACCCATCTCCATAAGCCTCACGATATGCCCAACGATCGCCCACGTGCAACCTTTATCTAGGCCCATTGAAACGATGTCAAAGCATACCAGTCTTCTTATGAGATGACCGCGACAACCTCAGGTCCAAGGATTAGTTACACCCATCTCGTATAAGAATTCCATCAACATATAACCAAAATAGATTCTCATGGCGAGTCATGTCCAATGATACGTTTTCTAACATTGGTCACCTATGTACTTGTCTAGGCATCCCCATGCCTATGGGTGTGAGACCCCCATTTCTATCACATAGCAAAAACATAGCACATACAAGTCTTACCACAATTGTCAATGTCCATTCTTGACATTGCTACGACTTGGGACGTTTAATGATGTCTAGGAACTATGATGCATCATCTCACATCTTTATAAATTAATCACAGTATACATCATATGGACTTCTATCTAGTTTCATTTGGTTATTACAATAATAATAAGAAACTAATAGAATGACTTCTTGTAAATTTGAACAACTGCTTATTCAAATAATAAACATGATTACAATTGTTAGTGTACAACATGCCCAATCTGATTGGGTCTAGAGCACCTACATTAACATTCTCCCACTTGCACTAGAGCCAATCACTCATGTATTTTATAGCTGATGATCGAACATGACTTTCATGTTTCTCCTGGGATAGAGCTTTAGTCAAGGGATCTACGACGTTATCATCCGTCGACACTTTCTTACCTGGCATGGTGTTAGGTATGTTGATTTTGCGTAATCATATCGATAAATGAGGGTTGGCTGGTCAAGGTAAAAGACCATGTATGAAATGGTCGAAGTTGGCAAGGTAGGCCAAATGGGTGCTTCCCGTGTAGTGCTAGCACGATAAGTTGATCAGTAATGAGAGGTTGCCATGAGGATTAACTTAAGCTATGCATGCTTGTGATTAATGGCGGTATGCCATGGCGAATGGGTGTTCGAGTGTCTTATGGGCACTAAAGGAAACATTGCAGTGGATGATCAGTGCTAAGACATTGCTGGTTGGACCAGCGTAAAATCGTGGCTATGTGTGTTTGGTAGTGTGAAACGTTTCCGTGTGTGATCGGCGTAAAATCGTGGTAGACTGATCAGTGATGCAATATTAGCGAGAATTGTTTGATTGATGGAAAATGGGAAGTGGACAGTAAGGTGATGCCTCGAGGTAGAGAAAATCCATCTGTAGACGGACAGCATTGCAATAAGCGAGACCAGCGACCAAAGGTGCGGTTTGGCGGGAGGCCAAAGCGGTATTCGATTGGTGAATGTCCTCGAGAGTAGGAGGATCAAAAGCCTAAAGTGAAGCCTTGAGGTAGGTGTAACCTAAGGTAAATGTGAGAAATGAATAGGCTATGAGGTTCTCGAGCACGAGAATTTGCCATATAACCTGAGAATGCGATTATCTTGGGCAGGAGATTATGGTAAGGTGAATTTCAAGGACAAAATTCATTTAAGGAGGGTGGAATGTAACACCCGGTGTAACCGGTGTTAAGAGAATAGGAAAGGAAGTAAGTAAACTTCCAAAAATGCCCTTGAGAAGGAGATGGATCCTTGAGATTGAGAATGCCCATGAAAAGGGTATTTTGGTAATTTGGAAAGAGAAATCCAATAAAAGGGTATTTTGATAAATTAAAAATAATTCCTATGTGGAATTAGGTGTGTAAGTGAATAAAAATCCCAATTTGGTATTTATGAGGAGATATGTGGGATTAATAAATTCACAAATGGTATTAGAGAATTTTGGAGTGATTCCATGAAGGAAATTAATTTTGGAAATAGGGAAAATGGTGGATATTAAATTATTTGAGGAGAATAATTAAATTTTCCCTAAGTTAGTGAATTAATGTGGTAATGCCACATGGATGACCAAGATAAAGAATTGGATGCCAAGTTTGTGTTTTAGAGTGACACTTGGCATAATCTTGGAAATTTGAGAGAAATTATATATGTGGATTTATGAGTTGGAGAAGGATTTAATTAAATGCAAAAAGAAATGCTAATTGGTCTTTCAAGCATTTAATGAGAAGCATAATGGTGTTGGATTAAAAGAAAAATCCAAAAGAAAAGTAAATGGTCACCATTAATGCTTGAAATTATGGTGAATTAAATAAATCTAATGAAAAATGAGAAAATGGTCACCCATTAATGCTTGGAAAATTATGGGATTTATTTAAATGAGAAGAAAAGCATTTATGTCTTTCAAGTGGTCTCTCATGTGATAGTGGAAATTAGTCCCATTAAATTTAAATGGGAAAGAAATATAAATTCAAGGGATGAGATTAATTCTTGAATTTTGAAAGTGATCAAAGGGCCACCATTAAATCTTAGAAGTTGGCATGGATTGCCAAATGGGTGGAGAGATTTTTAAAAAGAGATGATTGGAAGGTGGAGATTTAATCTCCAAATTTAATCAAAGGCTAGGATTAAAACCTAGCAAAGCACATGGATTGTGTTTCCTTGGGATGGCTAAGATTTTATCTTGTAAAGTGAGAAAAGATCCAATGGTGGATTTTAAGCAAGACTTAATGCCATGGATTGTGTTGGTTTGGAGGGTGAGGATTTATTCTCACCAAATAAATCCAATGGCTAGGATTTATTCTTGAAATATGGAAATCTAGTATAAAAAGGCAAGTGTGGGAGACTTGTCTCCCTTTTGGCCATTTGTAGAAATGAAGAGGGAAGAAAAGAAAGAAAGAGAAAGAAGTCTCCATGGAGGGAAAAGTGAAGAAAGAAAGAAGATGATGAAGAAAATCAAGGCAAGTATTCTTTCTCCTCTTTATTTTTGGTGTGCTTGTATGCAAAAATTAAGTGGCTTGTTGAAATGCCCTTTTAGGTGGGAGAAAGTGATGTTGGAAGTTCTCTTGAAGTGAAGATTTAATTATTCAAAAAGAGGTAAGGGATGGCCCATGGGAGGGTGGCCTTGCAATGGGCTTTAAATATGTTTCATAAATGTATATGTTGCATTTGGCATGTTCTTTTATGTTCATGAGACTTATGGCCATAGGTTAGTTTGAGAACATGGTTGAAATGGTGGGTTGATGCCTCTAACCTTGGAGGGTTGTGAGGGCAAAGAAACCTAGCCACACTTGCATGCATTTGACATCATATAACTTGTTATGTTCATATTTATTTGGCATTGCACCCTTATTGAGCTTAATAGCTCATGAGGTTTTTACCCTCACATGTAGGTTGTGAAAGCATGGTAAAGTAAAGGAAATGGTGGAATGGCATGTGGAAGAATGGAAAGAAGATTCAAGTGCATGTTATGGCTTATGGAAGCCTATCTTGTTATGTTTAATTTATGAGATGTAATTTTATTTGTATGGTGATGGCTTGTTAAAGCCCAAGAGCATGTGTGTATTTTATATTTTGGGAATGTATGTTTCCATTTAGAAATAAGGTTTTGCATTATGGCCTATGGCATGTTAAAGCCTAAGCTTTGGTGAAGTTTTATTTTTTTTTTTGAGATGTTGAAGTATGTTGTAATAAATAAAATAAGAGGGATTTTATTTATGAAATGAGGCTTTGGAAGGAGATAAGTGAAGCATTTGAGGCAAATTGAGGGTGTTTATTTTTCTGGAAATTATGGGTTTTAAAAGCCCAAAGAAAAAAAAAAAAAAAAGAGAAGTGAAAGGGGCAGCAAACAGCCGCCCCCTGTGCGCAGGTAGGGCCGCGCGCGAGGGCGAGAGGCCACGCGCGGCCAGCCCGCGTGGCCAGCGCCCAGCGGGGCCCCGGGCGTGCCAGCGGGCCCCGCCGGCCAATTTTTTTTTAAAAATTTGGAATTTTGGGAAATTAAGGGGCATTTCTAAATTGATTTTGGGCCCTAGAAGAATTTTCAAAATTAATTTAATTTTTCGGGCATTTTTGGAGAAAATGCCGAAATTTTGGAAAATTGAAAATTTGAGTTTTTCCTCCAAATTTGGTAATCAATCAATGGATTGATTTGAAGGGTGATTTTATGGAGCCCGGAAAAAAAAAATTCTTGAATTGGAAAAGAATTGAAATAATTGAGGAAATTGCGGTTGGGCGTCTTAACGAGTTTTCTTTTCAACCGAATGCGATGTGGTTGAAGCCCAATAATGCTAGGGAATCCTGGGTTTAAGTGAAGGGAAGGACGAGCCTATTTCCCACCTAGGGCGTTTCTTCTTGAAACATGGTTCGCCCTTCACCAAAGGCCGGGCAGGTGGACAATTTGGGTAATTGTTCACGAGTAACACCCGTAAGTGTGAGCAGGGCGTTACACCATACAACCTCCTTAGCTGCTTCGAAGGTTGTTATGTATTCGACTTTAGTTGTTGAATCTGCCACTATCTCTTATTGGAAGTCTTCCAACTCATGGCCCAGCCATATAGGCAGAATATGAATTTCGACTGTACATGATTTAAAATCATCATGGTCGAATTGGAAACTGGCATCCATGAACCCCTTCATGGTATGCTCTCATTCTCCATTATGGCAAAAAACATCTCTTTAGTGCTTCACAAGTACTTAAGAATGTTTTTCACAGCAATCCAGTGTTTCTCACCTGGATCAGCTTGATATCTACTATATATGCTCAAAGTATATGCGATATCAGGCCTCGTACATAACATGGCATACATGATCGAGCCAATAGCCAAGGCATATGGTGCTCGACTCATCCTATCTCTCTCATCTTGTGTCTTCGAACACATAGCCTTGGAGAGATGTATTCCATGTGACATGGGAAGACTTCTCCTCCTAGAATCTTCCATGCTAAACCTTTTTAGCACCCTGTCAATGTACGCGCTATGGGAGAGTGCTAGCAACCTCCTGGATCTATCTCTATAGATCCGTATTCCAAGAATATAGGCTGCTTCTCCGAAATTCTTCATGGAGAAAATATTTTGAAAGCCATATTTTAACTAATTGCATCATGGGAACACCATTCCCTATGAGTAATATATTGTCCACAGATAGGACTAAAAGGACCACCACGCTTCCACTAACCTTCTTGTAAACACAAGGATCAACTTCCTTTTTGTGAAAAATCAAACTTTTTGATCTTTTCATCAAAACATTGATTCTAACTCCGGGATGCTTGCCTTAGTCCATAAATGGACCTTTGCAAGTTACAAATCTTATTTGTATGTTTATGAGTAACAAAACCGTCAGGCTGTGTCATATACACATCCTCGACCAGGTTTCCTTTAAGAAAAGTTGTTTTGTCATCCATTTTCCATAACCCAGAGTCAATGTCAGACATTGCCTCATCATAGGTAGTAGGGTCATCATTCACAACCAGAAGCACATCTCCATGTACCGAGATGAGAAATCCATATCTCTCTTGCTCGCGATGAACCCTCATCGACCTACGAGGTTCTTGTGTAGAAGCTTGGGGAGTTGACATAACTTCTTGTGTCTGATCTTTCTCGGGTTCCTGGAGGGGAGTATTTGTTTGTGGTTTGCCTCGAATCTTATTCGAGCTTAAAATTCCTCCCACTAGCCACAGCATCTAAGAATTCCTTCTCAAGGAATACCACATGCTTGGCAACAAAACACCTTTTGTTCACATGGGTGGTAAAAGTAATATCCATTTGGATATCCCACAAACAGATATCTCGTCGATTTGGGTTGTAGCTTATTACTGTCAACGCGTTTAACATAAATTTGACAACCCCAAATCTTAAGGAAAGACAAATTTGGCTTCTTTCCTTTCCATATCTTATATGGAGTCTGAGTAACTGATTTACTTGGAACCCTGTTCAAAACAAAGATCGCGGTGAGGAGTGCGTATCCCCAAAATGAAATAGGGAGTTCAGCACGACTCATCATGGACCACACCATGTCCAACAAGGTCCTATTCCTCCTTTAGACACACCATTCATCTCTGATGTTCCCAGTGGAGTCCATTGTGAGAGAATCATATTCTGCTTCAGATGATCTAAAAACTCACTGTTCAAGTATTCACCACCTCGATCTGATCGAAGTACTTTGATACTTTTCTCAGTTTGTTTCTCTACTTCAAATCTGAATTCTTTTGAACTTTTCAAAAGTCTCAGATTTGTGTCTCATAAGATACACATAACCAAAACATGATCTATCATCAATAAAGGTTATGAAGTAGACATACCCACCTCGAGCTTGGGTGGATATGGGCCCACACACATCAATGTGCACAAGCCCTAGCACTTATGTAGCCTCCATTTACTTTAAAAAAAGACTTAGTCATCTTGCCAAGTGAATAAGATTCACAAGCACCATATAATTCATAATCAAATGTGCTAATTTATCCATCTTTATGCAAGTTGGATATGCAAGTCTCATTTATATGGCTAATACATCAATTCCATAAATAAGTGCTATTTAAATCACCTGATTTAAGTCGCTTAATATTTATGTTATTGATAGGAGTATCAACATCAAGGACATACAAACTGTTACGTATTGTTGTTTTACCATAAAACAACTCATTTTTATCAAACGAACAACTATTGTCCTTAAATAAAAATGAATATCCATCCTTATCAAACAAGAATTAGAAATTATATTCCTAGTCAAACTAGGATTGTAGTAACAGTTATGTAATTCCAATACAAGCCCTGTGGGCAATGTCAATAAATAGGTCCCTACAACTAATGGAACAACTCTTGATCCATTTCTCATGTGTAGGTACACTTCTCCCATTATTAATCTTCTCGTACTCCTAAGCCTATACACGAAAGTGTAAATATGAGCATTAGATCCAGTATCTAATACTCATGTGGACTGATCAGAAGTAGATAGATTAATTCCAATAACATAAATACCTGAAGTGTCTTGAGTAGAACTCTTCTTACTCTACACTTCTAGGTTTATCACAGTGGAGATAGATTGCATCCTCTTTGCCCTTTGGGTTTTAGTCTTCTGGACACTTCCAGATTGTGCTATGAAAGAACTTTTCTTCCTTTTGGCTTTCTTACTCTTGGGCTTGCCCCTATGCGCCTTGGGCCCTTCAACTAAGAGAACACTTCCCTTGGCCTATAATCAATTTTAGGCTTGGTCTCCCTAAGTATGGACAACCACTCTCCAAGAGTCTTTTCCATAGCCGTTAGGGAGGGAGTGTAGCACCAAATGTAGGGTAAGTTTCGGCATCCATACCCAAGTTGAGCTCTAGCAACCTATTGATAAAACGTATCATCTCCATGACATGCTTCTCAATAGATGATCCTTGAGCCTAGCCATGATCTCATAGGCATCATAACTCTTATGTGGCGACCTATGTTTCGGGGTCATGGCAGCCAAGAGGATATACCAAGCGATGATTATATCACCCTTGTGCATCGCCTAGGCCTTATGTGCTACTATTTCCTTAACTGGTGGCTTCATAAGAAGATATCTCTCTATCGCATAGAGAATCTTTATCATGTGTGAGGACTATCCTCAAGATGATCTCTCAATCATAGAAATTAGTCCCGTTGAAGGTATTATTGCCCTCGAGTATCGATCTTATCGATATGTTTCCAGACATTCTGGATCAACAACTGAATAGAGATATTATTATAATCATATTGAATTACGAAATCATAAATTGCAAGAAGTAACATTTTATGATTGCTCCCACTATTTTCTACGAGTTTGCCACCCTCAAGACATAACTCGGGAAATCCCATTGGAAGATTTCCTAGTAGGCTAGGATCCCATCTCCCCTCGCACAACCTTGAGTGACTCAACAAATTGTGCTAGGATTGATTATGTAAGTACTTGCTACCAATTGCATCTCTATACAACTCCTAGATTCATTGGGTTGACAACTCCTTGTCAAGCACATCATATGTGACTCCCAATATTTGCCTCTATACTTAGTAAGGCCTTGAGTGACTCAACAAACCCCACCTTTCTAGTTAAGTCGGACCCATCATTCAGGGACATCTCATGGCCCATGAAACACAAGTATCATAGGTGACACATGACCTTAAGTGACTCAACAAATCAAGTGCTAGCTAGAATCCTAATGCATCATAATGATGGAAGGCAAGTTGGCTTAATATTAATGAGGGATTTATTATTTATGTATTTAGGTCTCATCACATGCAATTAATCAAATTAATAATGCATAATAAACGACTCAAACCGGTGTATGATATGGATAGAAGCAAAGCTAGCTCCATCGAGCCATAGAAGGAAAGCTAGCGGGTCAAACCTAGGTGATGAATCACATCTTACTTCACAAGCACATTCTTCAAGCCTTCATTGGTCTTCGAATCTTGTCTTCAATTTGGCTCCATCTCTTGCTCTTCATACAAACTAGAATTACAACTATCACTACTCTATTCTATTCTACATACATTACATAGAATTAGAAACCCCGAGTTACATTCGGGGGGAGTGAGATGAGAAAAGAATGTACATTAGAGTATAAGAGAGGCAGGACACGCAGACCCTATTTCAAAAACCAAATTTACAAGCATTCATTCCCAATATAAAATAAATGGTCGACTCGATCCATACCATACACCCATGCAATCAATCTAATTGATTCATTCATAATTATGTTAATTAATTGTCACATTTATTTCAATCTTAATGAAACACTTTCAATAAATTGAAAATTTGTATAATTTTGGAAAAACAAAATTGTTTTAATTGTGTTGGGCTTGGGCTCCATCCATTAGTCTAACTAACAAGGCCCAACAGGCCTTGGATCAACCAATGTATGTCAAACATACACTAGCAGCCCAATAATTAATAAATAACCCAATTAACAGCCCCGACCCATTTTTAATCACAGCCCATAGGTGTCATACACTCATAGATTGGATAAAAATAATAAAAATAGCCAAACAATTTGGCCGGGCCCCACCTGAGGGTACAGAACGCACTAGGCCACGGAAGGGTCGGCCCGAGTGCTTCACGTGAACCCCAAGGAAGGGTCAAATCGAAGCCCGAGGGAGCGGGAGGGGCCAAGAGCCGGCTGGGTAGCCCAAAAAGCCAACTGGGCGCGGCTGGGGTTGCATGGGGCGCGGCTAGGCTGCGCCTGGCGCGCAGGGTCGTGACCGCGCGGGCCGCTGGGGGGAGGGAAGCCGCGCAGGGCGCGCGCGGGTCGCACCCGTGGGCCGCGCGCTGCACGCGGGTCGAACTCGCGGGTCGCGCGCGGCCGTGCCTTGCGCGCGCGCGGCCGCACCTTGCGCGTGCAAGGCCGAGCTTGGCCGCACCCTGCGTGCGCCCAGGCCGTGCCCAGCGCGCGCGGGCCCCGCTTGGCCTCGCCTTTCGGCCCTCCGATGCATCTGTATGCACCCCGAACCCACTTTCACCCTTTTCGTGTCATACACGATCTTTTGCCCTTCACGCAAAAACGTTTTGCAATCCAAAAATAAAAACGCAACAATTAATTAATTATTTCACAAATAACAACATAACCGAATCCGCACGTAAGGAATTGAAATATTTCGACGATGGCTCTGATACCACATAAAGTAAAGCAAGATCGCTACGGGGCAAACAACGTAGTTCAAAATTTTTTAACTTACCCCGATCTCGGCCATTGGATCAACGTCGAAATTAAATCATTCATAATCAAATAAATAAATCTAACATTTAGATTATCGAGTTGTTCTTGGATTCGAGCCGTCCAAGCGTCCGGCCTCTAACTCGTGATACGCGGCACTCGTCCGTTGGCAAGGAGAGCGGAATATGAGTGCTAGCTCCTTCTCCTTTACGCGGCATATGTATGGACGGTAAAAGAATGCCCTCGTTTCGTATTGATGCTAAAAGAAACGAAGAAGAGTGAGCAGCAATACGTTTTTCATCTCTTGAAAAATGACACCAAAAACCCCCTTAATTTTGGGCAACCCATAAAAGGATATTTATAAGGAAATATCCTATTGTTTCTAAAATCTTAATGGATTGGGCTAGCCCATTAATTCTAATTTAATTAGAATCTTAATTGGGCTTATTCTAGTCCAACTCTAGAAATATAATTAAATGGCCCAATCCTTTTATATGTTAAATAAAATATTATGGCCCAAATCTAATTCAAGCCCAAATATATTTTATTTAATATTTGGCCCAAATCTAATTTAATCCAAATATAATATTTATTTTAATATTTGGCCCAAATCCAATTTAGTCCAAATATAATATTTATTTTAATATTTAACCCAAATCCAATTTAGTCCAAATATAATATTTAATTTAATATTTGGCCCAAATCTAATTTAGTGAACAAAAATGGATCTATAATCGAATGTGGGCCCCAAATAGAAGACAAATCAAAGTCAAAGGTCAAGGAAGACCCGCTCGGACGGGCTAGGTGGGAGCCCACTGGGCACAACCGAGTGGGTGAGACCACTCGGCACAACCGAGTGGCTGAGACCACTCGGTTGGTCCGAGTGCCTGAGGCCACTCGGCTGGGCCAAGTGGCTGAGGCCACTTGATAGAACCGAGTGGCCAAGACCACTCGGTTGCCGAGTGGTTTTCCCCCCACTCTGCCTAACCGAGTGGGGGTCCACTCGGCATGACCGAGTGGAAAGGGTCACTCGGTCATACCGAGTGACCCCTCCACCAAACTCGGCTTAACCGAGTGATGGTCGGTGCATGACTGAGTGACCCTTCAAGATTGTCAATCCAGCCGGATCTCCCCCCTTGCGCCAGACGATCAGCATTGCAAAATTTCCGTAATGGGCCGCGAGATTTCCGTCGAGAAAACCGCGAGGCCTCTCTCTCTCCTCCACTATAAATATGAAACCCACCTTCACTCCGAGGTACGCAATTTTGAGTAATCAAAGTATACTTTTCTCATTTTCTCTCGAGATTCTGACTTAAGCATCGGAGGGTTTGCGGGGGGACCCCCACCCGCGTCCTAACGGTGCTCTCATTTTGCAGGCCACTCGGTCACCAGGGCCACTCGGTCACCAAGGTCATTTGTCGCCCTCAGGTCACTCGGTCACGACCACTCGTCGCCCTCAGGTCACTCGGTCACGGCCACTCACCGCCCTCAGGTCACTCGGTCTCCTCATGCCACCCGTTCATCCGAGACCACTCGTCATCCTCAGGTCACTCGTTCATCTTGGGCCATCTGATCATCAGCCCACTAGATTTACCAGATCCATCAGACCATCAGATCTATCAGACTCTCAACTCTGTAAGATCACCAGATCTGGACCTCTACCAGATCCAGTTACTCGTCAAGATTCTCGTCAGTGAAGGCACGACTCCCAAGACTCTTGTGTCTCTCCTCAATTAAAAATAGATTGTTGTATTTTGGCAACAACAATTGGCGCCGTCTGTGGGAAATGCAAGACAAAAAGTTCACTTAAGAATGGCAAACACTCGGGGACACCGACGAACTCTCTCTTAAGGCATAGAGACACGCTTGCCACCATGAAACTCTCAGCAACAGGGAGCGCCTCCCACTACTCACAATTCTCAGCAACATGCTCCCCCTCGTAACGCTCAAACACAAGGAAGTGATCGCTCCATTTCTCCAAATCGACAGATGGGGGGTCAATCAATCCCACCTCCACTTAACATGGGCTCAGGATCACTCCCTACTGATCAAGCTGGGACCTCACAACAGCCACCACATACGGTCCCATGGGAAGAGTATGAAGCATTGAGACAACAACACGTTGAAGGCATGCAAGCACTACGAGACATGGCTGGTGTACTCCAAAGTATGATACTCGGAGGGACGCTGCCGGATACTCTAAAAAAGTTTATGCCACCTGTTAAACCTCAACCCGAGGCATGAGCTGATTCCTATCAAAAGGTTACTCCCAATTCACATTCACGATCTACGCCTCCACGCGAGGGTAGACCCAGATCTCCACCACCAAGAAGGATCCATCATTCCATGCCTCAGAAAAATTAAAACCCAAGAATGGAAAATAGGACCAGAAGCCCTCAAAGACGAAGGTATCACGAAATTGTGGCCAGTACACCAACAAGACATGACAACCAGACGACAGCTAGTATGCGTGATGACATGAAAAGAGTAGTAGAAGAGGTGCTTAAGAAGAAAAAACTAATCCCGGCAACAGAAAAGCACCAGCATAGAAAATGTCCTTTTACTGCAGATATATTAGAAAGACCTTTGCCTCAAAAATTCAAGATGCCTCAAATCACCCCCTATTCCGGCAAGGATGACCCATATGATCATGTTCAGAATTACGAGTCGCTGATGATATTGCACGGATGGGATGACGACGTGATGTGCTGAGCATTTTCCTTAACATTATCAGGACATGCACGAACATGGTTCAACAGCCTTCCAGAAGCCTCTATTTCATCATTTGGGCAGCTTAGAACAGAATTTACCAAAGCTTTTGTGATAAACAGTCGAAGAAAGAAGGATGCCACATATTTGCTCAGCATACGACAAGGAAATAAGGAATCCTTACGTCAATTTGTGGACAGATTTCGTAATGCTACTCTTGAAGTTCCAGACTTGCCGGCTCAAGTGGCGGTATCCGCTATGCTCCAAGGGACATGTCTCGCCTCTCTTCAAGAATCACTTTCTTTAGATCCTCCAGCATCCTTGGCTGATCTATTTGTTAGAGAAAACCGATATATCCTTCACACTGAGATTATGAGGAACGTGGCGGGGAAAGAGGATAAAGAAAGGAAAAGAAAAGAACGTGAAGGGGAAGAAGAGTTTATTCGACGACAGGAAAGAAGTAGAAGACTGGATGTACCAAAACCTCATTTTAATCATTATACTCGGCTCTTACAACCCCGATCAACTATATTAGCTGTTGTAGAGGGAGAAGGACTTCTTAAACTACCCCACAGAGTTGACCGCCCCATGGGAAAAAATCAGGGAGAGTATTGCAGATACCATCGAACCAGAGGGCATTCCACTGACCACTGTAGAGAATTGAAGAATCAGATTGAGATGCTCATTCGTGAGGGACACTTGCAAAGATATGTGAGACGCGAAGAAGAAGAAAACAGGGGACCCCAGCAAAGGGGCGATAGGCGTGATAGGCATGAAAGGCCAAATTCGAGATAACAAGAGAGAAGAGGAGATCATCGACAAGATACTCATGTAGACAATGAACCGACTTAGCAGGCCATTCACGTTATTTCAGGTGGGGAAACCCTAGGTGGGGAGACATCAGCCTCCCGAAAAGCATACGCCCGTCAAGCCTACCAAGTTAACTCAATAATGGAAGTAAGGGATGATGAAGAGCCAATCACCTTCGCCCCAACCGATCGAGGTGATGTAATACTCCCACATGATGATCCCATGGTTATTTCAGCAGTCGTAGCCAAGCACCCTATCAGTAGAATTCTAGTAGATAGTGGCAGTTTTGTCAACCTGATCTATTGGAACTGTTTTGAACAAATGCATTTATCTCACGACCGGCTAAAGAAAGTATCCTCACCTCTATATAGTTTCACTAGAGAAGCAGTTCCAGTTGCAGGATCAATTCAGCTGCCTATCACATTAGGTGTGGACCCCCAACTCGTCACTCGACAAGCAAATTTCATGGTGGTTAAAACCTCCTCGGTAGCATATAATATGATATTAGGACGCCCGTTACTCAATGATTTAAGGGCCATGGTGTCCTCCTGCTATTTATTGATGAAATTCCCCACACCCGCCAGAGTAGGACAAGTTCGAAGAGATCAAAAGAAAGCCCGAACTTCCTATGTGTCGTCTACAAAAGGGGAAAGAGCTAAAGAAACCTTATCCATAGCCGAGAAAGCCATACATAAATCCTTAGAAGAAGGCAGTCATCCACCATTAATGCCATCAAAGAGAAAACTGGGAGCAAAATTCAGACACATTGAAGAGAGCCTATGTTAAAGAACGAGAAACTAAACATTTCATGCTCAGAGGCAACAATAAGACCTAAAATGAAACAATGGATGTGCTCCCTTCTTTCAAAAAATGTAAGCGTTTTCATTACACATTGCTTTGTGAAAGTTTGTTTCTTATGCTCTACTTACAGGAAAAATAAACTCAAGCCTATTGCCCCGCTCACGGCTCGGCAACGAGGGAAAAATAAACTCAAGCCCATTGTCCCGCCTATGGTCCGACAACGAGGTAAAACTACG